>NC_051846.1:113195984-113391535 GCF_002237135.1 Teleopsis dalmanni | reverse complement strand
ACAAAAAGCCTAATGCTACATAATGGCGCGTGAATATTTTCCCCACCCGGACCCTGCTACTTTGCCCACCCGGTCCCTACTCACCACGATATTTGCTAAAGTAAGAGAGGTTTCTGAGAAATTTCGTTGTTTGTTTTGGTTTTTTGACATTAAAAATCCGTTACGAGAAAATGCGCCAAAGTTGCAATTAAGTGCACAAATTCCACATTACTAAAAGAAAAATAAGGCGGAATTTGTTTTCAATTATAAAAGCATTAAAAAAAGGTAATTATTCCAGAAAAATATATGAATTATTAGTTAATTAAAATTTATTTACAATTGAAACGGAAGTGCGTACTTGGATGTTTAAATTTCAAACATCTCTATATTTTTCCAAACGATTATCGAAGGTATATTATTAATTAAAAATAGCGCAATTTATTGTTGTGGAATAAAGTAAATATATAAATGTATTAACACATTAGAAACTTAGATGTGTGCCTAATTAGTGTATATAATAAACTACGAATTAAGTTGTGCTTTTATTTTTTATTTTTTCCATGATATACTAATAATTATAAAAAAGGAAAAATCCTGAAGAGAAATTAATATTATTAATTATACTTTTATTAAGTGTTGTTATTATATATACATATATTGAAAAATTAGAATCACAATTTTCGGATCAGTTCGATAGCAGTTGCTATAAATTAGGTTTAGCGCAACATTTATTTAATAAATTAGAAAACGTTCATCCCTATATATGTTGCCCTAATTGCAAAATTGAAACTCTTCTATCTTTTTTCATTAAAGTAAGAATTTACTTCATTTTAAAATATTTCAATCGAGATAATAAAGTGTCGAATTTTAAATATAAACAATTATGCTTTCAACACTTATAAACAGCACAAAAGTGTTCATACTCTTTAAGTGATTTTTTGCTTAAACAAAAAATATTTTAGTTTTAATTTTATAATTTATTAAATTTATTTATAATTTATCTTTAATTTAATAGTTCCTTATTATTTTTGGTTTAATATTAAATATTTTTAAAATAGTAATATTATTTTGTATATATTAAGTTATTCTAAATTGTATTTACATAAAATTGTATATTTGTTAAATAAAATATTTTGATGGATAGGCCTATTGGGGAACCGAACACCTAAAACTCGGTAACACGCCAGCAGGCATACCTCTTAGGTGGTGCGGAAAATGCTTATATATTTAATATTTCTTCTAACACTATGCGATGAAATTGATCCCTATTGTTTACAATGTTGTTATTAACTAGTTAAGAATTTCTTGAATTTCATATACAAAAAACATTTCACCTTACTGAAAGGATTGCTTAAAACTACAAAATATATGTAGTAGTAAACAGTATATACATTTTTACGATTTTCTATATTGAAAATATTTGATGCACAAGCAAAAATTGTATTACAATATACCAAACTTTTTTTGAATTTTAAAAAATTATATTAATATTAATCTTTTTAAAACAAAATATTAAAACAATGCAACCTAATATTCGAAATGTATGAACACATACTAACTTTTCTATTAGATGCTCAGCATATATATAAATATAGTACGTATATGTGCAACATGATTAAAAGAACTTTTATTTTAATAAATGCGATACAATTTTTTTAACTTTATTAAAACAATTTCATGACTAATTATATATACATATTTACATATATCAATAATAGCTACTTTATATTTACTATTGATTTTAGTTTACCAATTCTTCATTTATATTTGATTTATATAGCGCATTTAAAACTTTTATGTAAATTGAAGTAAAACTGATATAAAAAATCATGCCTATATTTACTCATTATAATCGTATTAATATATACAATGGATTTTCCAAGAACAATAATTTATACTATTTCTTCTAATTAGAAGAAATGGCTACATGCTAATATGCAACCACAAATGTAGTAAATATTTAAGTTATAAGCCACACCGTTTTTAATATTTGACAATTCTGGTATGGTAAATAAGTAAAAGAGATTTTCTTTGCGATATTACACAAAGAGGCACCATTATTCAAAATTTCCTCTCAGTTTCTTTTCTTTATTTTCTTTGATTACTACAAACTAAAGAAAGTGCTGGACTTTGGTAAGTACGGGCAGTAAATATTATTAAATAAAGAATAAAATTTTACTGAGTTGCTATTTTAGATAAAAATGTAGTCCGTATGTCGGTTCTTAGAAGACAACAGAGGGCTTCAAAATAAGTTTGAACACTAAACAACCACAATCCAAATAGAAAAGAAATACGGCGATGTTTGGAACATTTTTTCAGTAAGTTTTATTTTAACTAATAGCTAATAATAACACTAATAACTTATAAATTAAAAATAAAAACAACAAAAAATATATATTTATATATTTCATATAATTAGATTTCACATAATTATAAAATTTATAAAAGATTTATATTATTACATTTATAATTTTAATGATTTATAATATATAAAAAATAAAAATAAAAAAATATAGTCGGTTATCATTGATTTTTCTTTTCTTTGTAGGTGTGTTCTTTTTTGACTTCAAATATGTTGACGATAATGTTGACGACGCTGGCAGTAACGGTAAGGATGACTATCAGAAATTAATACGAAGGTGTTGTCAATAGGCAAATTCTCCAAAATTCTATACACGATATTGACAAACTTCCACGATGACGGGACCTCCGTTGAAAACCACAATACATTGCTGAACCTTACTATTTTAAAATAAAAGAGAAAAGTTAACATAATACTTAATAACATATATTATTCATTATACTTTATTAATTATTAAATAAAACATCAAATATTAATCGTAAAGGATTATGTAGTTCTAATTACCAAAAAGTAATGATATAATAGAAATTTCTGAAGTGCACTTTCGTTTGCACTTCGTGCGCGGTTCCCATATAACATCTTTCACCTTTTTCATCGAAGAAGATTTCCCTCTCATAGTTCTATAGTTCCACACGCATTCCGGGTAATTTTTTTTTTGTTTTACATTAAACACAATTTTAAATTTATAAATCAAACTTGTGAGATCTCAATTATTGCTTTCCTGATGTTAACCTGAAATAAATATTTTTTATTAAATAGTATATGAAATTTTATAATTATATCAAATAATAAAACTAATTTTTATGTATTAATTATATGTTTTATTTATAAAAAAACAAATGTTTAAAAAAAATTCTTACCTGTTGTTTGTTTTGAATTTTGATTGTTTGTTTATGTTAACATTTTGTTTCATGTGTCAAATATGTCAAATTTAGATCATTTCCAATGTTGCATTCGTAATATTTGGTATAATTTTGGTCGAATTTTGTTTACTATATTTTATAATAAATGAAAAAGCACGGAAGCTCTTTGTATGGTTAATGCAATTTACTTAGTAAATAAAGCTTACTAAGTATGAAGTGGAATCGTATCAAAAAAAATCATCTATTGTGAACGATATTTGGAAGTATATACGTAATTTCCAGTTATCTGTCAACGAATGATTTCATTAATTATTCTTATTTCGTGTCATTGTTCGTAACAAATACGTTAATTTTTCTATGTATTATTGTACTGTTAAAAGGCACGAAAAATTATATTTTATTCATAATCATGTAATAAAAAATATTCTCATCAATAATTGCAAAGAATTATTAATTTTCGAAATTTCAACTTTAAATTTTATTATACATTTATTGCACATATAAGCCTAACAAAATCTTCATTTTGTACAGAGTTGCCATCGAAAGTAGTGCTTATTTTATTTGTTCTTTTGCGACATGCTTACAAAACAAAAGTCCTAATGTTGGAAAATATAACCTAAAACTAATTGTTATAGTACGTTTCCATACCTTAACTTACTAAGTAAATATCATTAACCATACAAAGAGCTTTTTTACTTATTTTAAAATATAGTAAAGAAAATTCCACCAAAACTATGTCAGAAATGACGAATTTGACACAATAAACAAAGTGTAAAAATAAACAAAAAAATCAAACAAAATGTATACATAAACCAACAACAAGTAAGAATTTGTAAGCTTATCCTACTTAATTTAATTCTTTATTTATTTATTTAAGCAAGAAATAATTATTCAATTTTGTGTGTTGAAATTACACGTGTCTGTTGTTTTATTCTTCGTTTTCCCCAAACGTAAAATTAATGACAACCTTATTTTTACTAAATAAAAATATTATTAGTTTTTAAAAATTTTCTTTTATGGCCAACTCATCTTATTTTTAATAATTTACTTATCCGTGTTTGCATGGCCAACCCATATCATTTTAAACATTAATGTGAATATGCAACCGCCACAAATTTTATAAAATATTTTTTTTTATAACTAAAATATATAATTGTATATAAAAATTAGTTTATGTATTAAATATATATTTGATAGCATTATACAATGTCATATATTATTTAATAAAAAATATTAGGTGTCAGGGCAGATAATGGATAAGAGCTCACACGTTTGTATGGTGCATTTGTAATGTTTGCAATTCAATAAAATAAAATACTATCAATATTAAGAAAAAAATTTGGAATATGTGGAAAAGAGGGCGGTAAGCACTAATTTATATTGGCCACATAATAGAAGAAGGACACCTGGAATAAAATAAGAAACACGGTTGTTATAAAGATGCTAGAAAGAGTTGATAGACCATCAATTTTGAAGATGGAAAGAGGATATCTGCACGAAAAGGCCGTAACGAACGTAGAGACAAGTGACTAGTCAATATATTTTTTCTATTTTCAAGTTTTTAATTCTTTGTTTATTATCAATATAGTTAAATTGTATTTTTTTTTATTTCTATTTTTTATATTTTTATTTAATGTTAATGTAGTTATAGCGTATTTTATTTTTAATTTATAAGTTTTTAGTGTTATTACGAGTTCAAATAAAACTTACTGAAAATTAAATAATTTGTATATTTTTATAAATTATTGATTGTACTTTTGTATATGCAATAACTGCTACATTCATGTCATTAACAATATAACAAACATTATGTATTAAATTATTTAAATTTTATGCATTTTTCATGCTGAATTATTTTCAAAATTTAATGTCAGCTTTTTACAATTAAAATGAAAACAAAGAAAAGCTCTACAACTAAAAATTTTTGACACATAAAAGCTCTTTCCCATTCTTAAGTAACTTGTGCTAAAGTAAACTTAAAAAGCTTAATGTTACTAAGTAACTTACTAACTTAGCATTGGAAACGTAGTATTAAATATCGTGTTATTGTAGGATATAAAAAACAGTTCTACACGCAATCTGCTGCTTCTATAACAAAACACAATCTAATTAGTTTTTATTAATTAAATTTTCTCCACAATTGATGGTTTTGATATAATGATTGCAAAAATGGTTATTATAACATTCCATCCAGTTGAAGTCAAAAAATTTTGAAAAGACAATTTTTATGATAGAAAAACTATATATATATATACAGTCAGAGTCATAACTCTACAAGCAGGCAGTACAAAAAACTTTGTTTGAAATTATTTTCCAAAAAAATCAATTTATTTTAAACATATTTTATTGTTATAAAAACATTCAATGCACAAGGTTCAAAAAATAGCTGAAAAAACGGTACTTTTATTGTAAAGAGTAGCAAAACAAACGATCAAAAGTCTACAAGCATTAAGTATAAGGCGACGTTTTAGTGTAAATTTTTGATTTTTTATGCAATTTATGCAACTATTTGGGTAACTGTAATGCTTAAGAACTTGCACTAGATGATTTTTCATCGAAACTACAAGTTTACTAGTCTCCTGAGTTGTTATTTCGCCCTATTCCTTAAGGATCATGTCTTTCAGATCCTGTTTGGTTGAAATTGAATGTTTACGAGTTTTTCTTTTCAAAAGTCCCAATAAATGTTCAATTGCATTTAAATCCGGTGATTGTGGAAGCATATTTAGCAATTTTGGGGCGTTTATGGAAACCAAAGACGCACAATTTATGCTGTATATTTAGGATCATTATCCTGTTGAAAGTAAAATCCATCTATTAGTCAAAATTTGTCAGAACTATATCTCTATTCATTGTTATTTCCACACTCTTAAGATTACCCGTACCGTTAGCTGCCATACAATCCCAGAGCACCAGTGCACCACCTCCATGTTTTACAGTTGGGAAAACATTTTGTTTTTTGTATGCTTCACCTCACTTACGTCATACTAATTTACATCCTTAAATGCTAGAAATACAGAACTTGGATTCGTCGGAATGAAGCACATTGTTACAAAACCCTTTCGGCATATCTACATATTTGTTTTAAAAAGCGATGCGTTTGTTTCGATTAATTAAAGATATGTAAGGCTTTCTTCGTGCTATTCTACCATGAAAACCACGAAATATTTTTTGCAAAGCTTTCCTGTATACTCGTTTATATTTCCAATGCCGTCAAAGGTGGATTTTTCTTTACTGAATTTAATATTAAGCGGATTTCATGGTGAGTGAGTTTCGATATGTGACCAGAACGCGGCTTAGACGTGAAAATTATGGTAGATTTCCAATTTCTGATCACGGTATGAACTGAACACTGCGATCTTCCAAACAAATGTTCAATTTCCCGGTTCGACTTCTCTTCCTCCCAAAATTTTATGATGATTTGTCCTTCAATGACGCTTATTTCATTCCGGTGAGACACCATTGCCATTTTTTAGTAAATATTTTAAGCAGAATACAATTTATGCAGTTTTATAATTAAATACCACAAAACACAGTAAGACGCAATCCAAATTATCACCAATTCACATTTAACTCGCCATAGAACTGCAAAAATACCAAGTGCTTGTAGACTTTTGATCGCTTGTTTTGCTACTCTTTACGATAAAAGTACCGTTATCTGGATTGTTTTTTGAACAAATGCAACGAAACTTCGCAAAAACATTGTGCATTGAATGTTATAAAAAAACAATAAAATATGTTTCCAATAAATGGAATTTTTTTGGAACATAATTGATTCAAAATTGATTTTATTTTCAAAGTTTTTCTTATTGCCTGCTTGTAGATTTATGACTTCGACTGTATATATATATATAAAGAAAAAAACTTTTTTTATTATAAAAGTTCTCATAATTCTTAGGATAACGTATAAGAAAATTTATAAAATTATGTTTTTTTATATTTTGTACTATCATTTTCCAACTTTCAAAATTGAGCTGTTATTTATTTTTGTTATACATTTATAAATAACTTTTATACAAAAAATCTTCCTACGTAATATTAGATAATTTTTTAAAATTATATAATACGTTTATCGCAGAAATATACTACTAAATATTTTCCAATCCAACTAAAAGTTAATACGAAATCATCACTGCAAATATTTTCGTTGGAACGAAAGTTAAGTTGTTGCGGCAAGTGAATCTATTACTTTTGTTTTAATTACCGGGATATATCAGAAAAGTTGAAGAAGAAACATTAGAAATATGGTAAGAAATGAACAATAGCATACTTGAATTGCATATTTCAATGTTTTATAAACATATTTCTTGAACTTGTATTTATTGTACCGCTTTCCAACATTTCTGACAGTTGGAAGAGTGCGTGCGCCATTTTATGTGGAAGTATTGGACTTTCCAATGTCTAAGTTTTTTCAATATTGATTAGTTATGTCGCTTTCGTTGTTTACACATTAGTTCAAAAAAGTTTTTTGATTTGTATTAATAAAGGCTTTTTAAATGTCATAAGAGCAACTGCAATAAATATATTGAGATCAATTATATTTTAAACTTATACAGTAAAGAAACTGAGAAGTTAGAAAAAAAACGCAATAAAAAACCAGATGTCCACTGGAGTGGGAGGCGGAGGGAGTATTACAACAGATCATCATAGCCGTTTATATTTCCTCAATTCGCCTACAACTCCACTAACAACGCGAGACCCGTTTTTTATTAAGCCGGAATATCTTAATTATGAAAGTCCCATGCACCATCTCTACCCAGGAAACCGGGGACTTATAGACTATAATAACTACTCGTCTGCCGCAGCAGCTGTCGCTGCCACAGTTGCCGTCAGTAGTAGCAGTAGTACAACGTCAAACGCAGCTCATAATTTGGAAGGCAATTTTCAACAGCAGGCGTCTGCGACGCCTCAACAAAATCCAACACCACAACCGGCGACAACTCCCCAAACTCAAAATACACACCCTCTACATCAACACCTTAGCACGCATACTCAATCAGCACGAGCGCGTAAAGAAGCACGCCGACGTAGCAACGAATCGATAGAAGCACGAGAACGCAGGCTGGAGCGTAACGCAGCAAGAATGCGCGAAAAACGCGCTAAAGAATCAGAAGCGGAATATCGATTACGCTTAGCGAAAAATGCCGAAGCAAATCGAATAAGGCGCCAAAATGAAAATGAAGTACAAAGAACTCTGAGACTGATGAAAAACGCAGCACGACAGCGATTACGACGCGCAAGTGAATCACCTGAAGAAAGAAAAGCACGTTTAGCCAAAGCAGCTGAACGGATGCGCATCGCTAGAGCAAATGCACCCAAAGTAATTAAGCCACCACTTCAAGATCGCCTCAAAGGGTACTAAATATCTAAACGTTCTTGGTAATTAAGGCCACCAGCATAGCCATAAATTGTAATTTATCATTTTCAACATATAAAAACAACACAAACACAACCAAAATATATCACCACATTCACGAAGCACCACCAGTCTCGTATGGCTTTTGGATTATTGGCTTTTTTATCTGCCAGCGGAAGGAATGGAGCACTTTAGGTAGCTCCGAAAATCTAATTAAGTTTATAAGATAAAGTATTTTTATAATGCATGCATTATATACATACAGTAAATATATAGAATCATAAATATTGTAATGTAATCACCTATGTGAACAATGAATCTTAAGCAACTCCTATTATCAGCCAGTTTAACTCTTCTCTCCCTTATATATAATAGCAATCCGAATCATTCTCCAAAAGTGCATGTGTAGTCAAAATTTTAATTCACACAACCTTCAAACAACCCCTCCCTCCTTATTACTTTACTACTTATAATTAAGTTCTAGTCAAAATTCAAGCATTTTAAATTTCATTGTTCAGTACGATTAAGTTTTTTTTTATATTATTTAATCGAAAGTAATGTAATAATTTACACTATAATGGAATAAAAGTTGCATTCACATTTTTAAAATATATTTTTATATAAGAATAATGTTCATGTTGGGCTGTTAATAATTTACGAATGAAATGATGTGAAAAGAAATCTCTAATATAACGAAAATTCTGATAAAAATATTACTCCCTTCAGGCTTACGTATAAGCCCATTTTATTGAATTGATCTCCATGAATACTTATGAGCTTACGATGTCAATGCTTTACATACTAAGCAAATTTATTGAAAGCTATTATTCTTGTGAAAGTGATCATACCGTAAAGAATGTGAGTGAGCCGAAACATGACTTATATCATATCAAGCCTTAGTCTATATGGGTTTAGTTAACATTCGACTAGTGTATGATGTTATTTTAATTTCAGTGGATTTGTTAAACAAACGCAATATTGTATTTCTTAGAAAGGACTATATATATAATAATTTCGCATAACTTTATATATACAGATATATGTATACATCTAATGTATGTATCCAATTAGGGACGAAATTTGTTTTTGTGAACATTTCTAACATTATTATTTTTCCAATAAAATAGTGTAGTTTCTATCTACAAAACTCTTTATTAGTATCTTATCTCACCACTGTTTAACAGTAGGCAGACTGTTCAAAGTCGGTAAATTATGCGGTTGGTTGAATAGC
This sequence comes from Teleopsis dalmanni, assembly GCF_002237135.1. Lineage (NCBI taxonomy): Eukaryota > Metazoa > Arthropoda > Insecta > Diptera > Diopsidae > Teleopsis > Teleopsis dalmanni. Next base: position 113,381,747 of record NC_051846.1, on the reverse strand, counting down.
ATAAATATATTGAAAATACAAGGAAGATAATTTTGGTGTTAAGGAAGCCTCACCAAAAACTACCAAGTAAATAGAACGAGCTCCTATAGATTTTAGAAATCTAGATTCCGTCTATCTCCAGAGCTACTTATCTTTTCAGACGAATGCCCCTCGCTCCAATCTCAAAAAATAATCTGTTGGTATCACTGTTGTAAGTATTTATGCACCTGAATTTGTCTAAGCACATGTATTAAAGTAAAATAGCCTGATACCATAATAGTTTGAGTAGTACCATTTGAGAGTGAATATATGACTTTATGAAATAAGATGTTAAAACACATGTTAAAGAGTTAAAGGAATTTGAATTTAATTATATACGAATAATGGAACAAAATTTATGTTTGGTAGTAAAAATATTTTATAAAATAAAAACTATTTTGCATACACATAAGTAATGTAATATTATAAAAACATTATGTTATTTAACATAATTTACTTCAGTGAATGACGAGGGTTTTTTGTATCTTCATCAGTAGGATCGCAATCAGCGCAGTGCCAGGAATAGCCTCGTATTTTAGGCGTCTTTTTAACGGGTGGGTCCAAGCAGGTGAAATGATATTGCTTACGACACTCGTCACAAGTAACAACATTTCCTTGTAGACCCGTTTTTTGACAAACACAACAATTTAAATTTGTTGTTCCTTTGGTTGAAAAATTTGTTTTAGTCCTGGCATTGAATGCTTTTTGAGCCAATTTTCTGGGACTGGTTTTACGTGGAGTTATCTTCGAACTAGTTGGTGTTGACGTATGTATTGCTGTATTTGAAATTGTTGAAATGTTGTTCGAAGTAACTGATATGTCCTCCATTATAACAGATGGATTTAGATCTTCGACTGTTTCAACTGATGTTGGTCGTGAACCTTCCTCCGCAGAACGCACCATATCAGCAGAAACATAAAAAAATTGTGCTTCTGGAGTTACTTCACCGGGTAATGGTAAAGTTTTAAATTTAATTTTAATTTTCGGAATAGATGCATTTGAATCGTTTGGATTCCCAACATCATGATCATGTTGCTTCTTCTTTCGCTTGCGTTTATGCTCTTTATTTGGAGATTTCTCAGCATCCGAAGAAAGATTATGCTTACTTTTATGTTTATCCTTACGTTTTTGTTTTCTAGCTACTTTAGTATTCATTTCAACAGTTTCGTCAAGCGATGTAAAAGTCGTATTTACATTTGATGGTAAAGCGAGAGGATCGGAACTTTGTACACTTTTCGTATTACATGCAGTAGAAGCTTCAGATAGTTCCAACAATACTGGTTCATCAGAAAGTAGTTCATTTTTGTCGGATTGTGCTAAAACGAGAAAAAAAATGTATTTCTAATTTCAGATAAGGACGATAATCTTACATTTTGGAGTAGTAGATTTCATTTTTTTAGATTTATTTGAATCTGTTCTTTCTAATTTTACTTTAGCTTTTTTAATAATCGGAGTTAGAAGAGATTTTTCGGAATTGTGCTGAATAGCAAAGTCAGCTGTTTCGTTTAATTTTTTTTTGTTTGGAATTAATTTTGTATTTCCCAAAGTATCCATCGAATGTCTTTTATGTGCAAAATTTTCAGACAATGGTTTTTCACTTTTGACTGCTAAGATTGAACCATCTTTGTTAAATCGTGTACGTGCCTTACGTGGACCCTTAGGTGTTTCTGGTTTTGCCTCTGAGTCATCTGACTTGTCACATTCGGAACATTGCCAACCGTAGAGCTTTGATTTTTTTGGATGACGAGTAAGTGGTGGATTTAGGCAACCTAAGTGATAATGTAGTTGGCATGTATCACATTTTGCCAACAAGTGTTGATCAGTACAACGTTTACAAATGCCGCACTCATAGGTATGAACTCCAGGTGTTGGTGTAGATGGCGCTGATTTGATGCGAATATTTTCTACGGCAGGTGATGGGGAATTTTGTACGTGCATACTAAGCAAACGCGTCGAATCAACTATTGTACCAGGTGGACCCAAATTAGTTAAAGGAAAGCCACATCCCATCTTTAATGCAGCTGCAGTTAACACAGATATTGGCCTTGTAGGTTGTGCTGATGGTTTTGGAGGGTCGTGATGCGCACGGCCAATATTCATAGGATTTGGAAGCGATTTATTAGGACAGAGGGTCATTAGTTCCTTATGCAACAGGTTTATATTTGAAATAACATGCTCCTTTTATTAGAAAAATCAAATATTTTAAATAATTGTTTACCATTAAAAATAAAAACAGTATACACAAACCTGAACTCCTTTAAGTTCCTTATTTTTCTCTAATTGAGAATCATAGTCTTTTCGTAAAGTATCTTGCTCTTTGGATAAGCAGTTGTTTGCTTCAATCATTTCGATCAGTTGCTGTTTGAGTTCCTGAGACCGAGATATTCGATCTAAATAGTACCCAACAAATTCGACGCTAAATGCTGGAGCTATGTGCCATTTTTTACGAATCTCAGTCAAAGCAGCAATTTGTGATTCTTGCCTCTCTAATAACTCTACGTCTACAGACATTGTTGCAGCTTTTCTCAATAATCGTTTACACGCTGATGCAGATGTTGTTAAGAGGCGTGACATTTTCTGTGTTGGTACCCAGGGTTCCATTTTTAGTTTTTTTTGTGTCATATATTTCCGTTGATATTTTAGAAGTTTGCGTTGTATGCGCATTTGTCCCGGGCATGAATGATCCATTTTAAATCTCAACTTGTCGTTTTGATTTTGTTGCATATTTAAGCGATAGGTGTGAAAATTTCGTTTTCGTTTCTTAATCATTTCTTTTTCGGAATGAATTTTGCAATGTGCGTAAAAAGGATCAGCTGCTTCTGCTTCCTCATGATGAGCTTCTGTTAGAAAACCAGCAGCCTGCGCGCAAGTAACATGAAAATAAGTTTTGCACATCCCTGCATCGCATCCAATGCACACACCAGTGCGTGCAAATTGGGAGTTTTCGCATAATGAACAGGCTTTGGCTCCCCATTTACTATATTGCATTTCAAATAAGGTTACTGATGATAACTGATCAACTTCTCCAAAGGCTACACCTGGAACATATAAAGCACACACTAAGTGCACCCATTGCCCAACATCGGTCTCTTTAAAAATGCCACCTTTATTTGGGCATAGTTCGCATGCAGGATCTGATACACCTGCTCGACACGCTTCACAGAACCATGGTTCTGTAGAACAAGTAGAATTTGTACTTGAGATACTAACATTGTCACTAACTCCATAACATCCTTCGTGCACAGATACACCACATCCATCGCATTCAATAATTTCGTTGGAATCATCACTGCGATCACCTAGACAAACGCAGCAAATTGATTTCGTTGGAAGCTTAGGTGTTTCTTCTACCTTATTATCTAATTCTTTTAACATCACATCCAAGTCATCTCCTCCATTTGCATGTGCTTCAAGATTTTCCCCAGACAATATTTGCTTTAGTTGTAACGTAGAATTATCGCTTTCTCCTTCTTCCGAGTCGTTAGAGTTTTCATCATCTGACGATTCAGCCGATCCAACGGATCCTCCGCTTTCATTCTAATTTATAAATAAATATTTTATATTTAATTTACTTTTATATCATATGAATTGTATAATATAATTTTTCTTATTCAAGTTTACATTTTTAAATAAACAGGCAATTGAAGATTTTGTTTACCCGAGTGTTTGTTAAAAAATATACAAATCTGTGTGTAGTCACATTTGATAACGACTGCAGGTGTCGTCATTTCATCGTTTTGCAGTTTTGCAGTTTCACATAATCTACTAATTTAAATACTGGATTCTACGATGGCATCAAAACTACTTACTACGAATTTAATTTAATAATTTCTGGTATTTTATTGTGCAATAAAATTTCGTTTATGATTTACTTACTTCAGATATTCGGAAATCGCTATCCGATGAACTCTCCCCCAAATCAAAGTCTAATAGTGCCTGCGTAGTCATTTTTGGCTGACGTTCTCTTTTAAATGGAGCCATTTAATATTTTTTTAATTTCTTCTTTTAATTAAATATTTACTAATAATGAAAAATTCGTTATTAATTGAAATTACAATTGTTAACTTAATCCATCCGGCTTCGTTTATTGATGGTAGTAAAAATAAACGAGTAGAGCTGCCATCACTTAAAATTAATACACATATTCTGCTTCTTATTCTGCTTTCCAATTCCAGTCAATTTTTAGCTTGAAAATTTTTTTTATAAATACGCAGAATATATTATATTTTAAATAAAAATTTGTTTTATAATGTAAGAGGAATGTGATATGAAAACACATTACATTTTAATCTATTTAGCAATCGTATGTAAGCAAATTTACACAAAAATGAACATATTTATTTTTAACAAGTACAAATATTGACATTTTGAATGAGTCATTTGAAAGTGTTTACTTTCGTTGTAATTCGTTTGTTTTCATAAACAGCTGATTTTTCAATTTGCCTGTTGATTTGATAAAAATATGTCAAAAACAGCTTTCTCAAAATGCCATGAAGAGCTTTTATTTAGGGTATGTTCAATGTATTTCTTTGCGTTTGGAACATATTTGGAACGCATTCATACAGAATGTGATGGAATGGCTCATTCACGCTTGAAATTTTATATGCAAAAATAAACCATTCGCGTTTTATTTTCGATTTTTGACCAAAATGAGCCATTTTCAGCCAGTGTAAATGCGGTATTACTAAGCAACACTGTATTGATAAACGTGACCAGGCACACAAAGTCTCGTGATAGTGAGTAAATTTATATTGTAATTTACATTACAATAACAACAGTTTCGAATTTGACCTGACCATGTCTGTATAACATGGCACTTACAAAATGAAATTCATATTACAATCAGATTTCAGACACAAATGCAGCAACTAAAATTACGATTAAATTGTAATCTGTAAAAAATGAAATTAAAATTAAATTTGTAATGTATGATAGTACAATTCTAAAGCGATATTGTCAATAATTCTTATAAAATAAAGCAAAAGGAAACAAAAATTTCTGCAACGATTGTCGATTTAATCGATTTGGCCAACTACAAAAACTAACAGTAACAATATCAAAAAGAATATCCTGTGTGAATAGGTTATAAATTATTTTAAATTATAAATTTGCTATGTTGCTTTAATATTACAATTCTTTGAGATCCTTTTATCCAATGCTACCAAGTATGATATATATATGTGCTTATATAAAATATTAAAAATTAAATAAAATTTTCTCAGAACTCACAACCTGTGCTAATAATTCAAATATTTTAGAGATAATAATCCATGCAAGCACACTGCGCAAAATAAAAATTTATAGTTTTTTTCAGTGTAGAAAGTAAAATAAAGCGGCGCTTTCCAATGCATTTTATATATTTACATTTTTTTAATGGAAATATTAGATGAAGAGCTAGGCCGAACCGTTTAAACAATACTGAAGTGCAATTTTAAGTATACATATGAATCAAATAGGAAAGCATATAATAATTTTTATAAATACAGTTTCAATAGTTAAATATCGGACATAAATCAACAAGAATAAATATGTGTTTATTTGTACATTGTTAATTTTTGAAAATTAGCATAAACGAAACTAGTGCTATTTTTTAAGCGCAAACGTTGAAATATAAAACAAAGTATTTTTAAATATCAATTTCCCACTGTAAACAAAACAAAAGCATAAAGTGTGCATTTTACATTCTTCTCTAATTGAAAAAAAAAAATATTAAAAAAGGGAGAAGCAAAAAATCATGTGAAAAATCGATTGGAAAGTAAAATTATGTTTTTGGTTAGACACTGGAATATATGAACGTCAAAAAAACTGACAAACGCGTTTATCAAATGACATCAGTGAGAAAAATTTAGTAAATATTTGCAATATTTGCAAATACGCAAAAAAAAAAGCAAAAAATCTAAAAGCAAGAATTTAAGAACAATGTGTTCGTGAAGAAAAAGCAAATAAATGTGGCAGAAAAAGAAAAGCATTCGAAACTTGTTTAATATATTCGAGAGAAGGTTTTGAAAATAATGGAATCAAATCCTAATGGGATAAAAATAGAGCCAACAATTGATCAACAGCAGCATTCGCAATACACAACGGCTTCACACCTGTTATCTATAAATGGCCCAAATGCACGTTTGCTTATCGAGCATCCATCAACATTGTTGGTTCCACTATCGCATCACCAACAACAGTTGCAACAACAACTGGAGCTACAACAACAACAACAGCAACAACAATTGCAACAGCATCAACTGCAACAACAGCAACAACATCATTTACAACAGCAAGAGCAACAATTGCAACTGCAACAACAACAGCACCAACAGCAATTGCAATTAGGCATATCTCCATATCCACAACCGCTCTCACTTAAACAAGCTCCACCGCCTACTACAGTTGCTGGTGCAGTAGGAGTAGCTACGCCTGCACTTGGTCCCGGTTCTGTAACTTCATCGACATCATCTAATCATCAACGCTGGAACGAGAGTCCAGAAGCACGTTTACGCCGCTTAGCACGCAATGCTGAAAGAATGCGCGAGCGGCGTAATCGTGAAACTGAAGATGAGTACCGTAAACGGCTTTCTCGTAACGCAGAAGCCAATCGTCAACGACGTCAAAATGAAAGTGAAATGGAGCGTGCTATGCGGCTTGTTCGCAATGCAGCTCGTCAACGTCTCCGCCGTGCCATGGAATCACCAGATCAACGCTCAAAGAGATTACAAAAGCTCGCTGAGCGCATGCGTCTTTATAGGGCTAATGAGACACCTGATCAACGTAAAGTACGACTCTCCGAAATGGCTGCAAGAGCTCGTCAACGTATAGCAAATGAGAGTCCAGATGAACGCAAGGATAGACTGAGAAAGCTTAACGATTATGCAAAAAAGGTCAGAGAAAAGAAAAAAATATTGAAGCAGAACCCGAATCAGGATTCTCCTCAGAATTCTAATCAACTGCAAAGCAATTCAGCTAATTGTACTAATAACGAGAATATTAATTTAAATCAGGCAACACCAACAGCAGGCAGTAATATGACTCAACAGCAGCAACCGCATGATGATCAACAACAGCAGCAACTACCACCTTATCAACCGCAGCAAGGCGCAATTGCTAATCCTATTGAATATTACCAAAATATGTTCATAAGTCCAACAACTTTAAGGCCCACACTACTGAAGCAAGAGCAACCATCACAACAAGGACACCAGGAACACACTTTGCAAGGACGTTTCCCACAACAGCAGCAGACAATTTTGGACTCTGACTCAAATAGTCTATTTCAGCAACAGTATGATAATGACCAAAAAGGTACAATTGTTACTTCGACCCCTTCAAAATTGCCACAAGCACATGTGCCCCATTTCAACACAATTGCCAGTTCCTTAGAAATATATCAAAACAAATATATCAAGAAGCAGGAACTTCAGGTAGGTATTATAAATATTACATCTTTAACTTTTATATTCACAGTTTACTTGCAGACACCAATCTCAGGAAACATCTTTTAAATAATATGTGTAAAAAATATTTTCATTTGATAGACCATGATCATTTTTTAGAAAAATTAAATATTCATTACATTTATCGGCATAAAATATGATATCAACCCCTTATAGCATGATGTGCTCTTTTACCGATGCATTTTAATTTTCATATTTGCGGCTTGCACAAATATTTCTGGAGATATATAACTCATGGAAAAAATGCGCAACATTTGCTACACGCGTGGGCTATACAATATTGTGTAGCAAGCTAGTGCCTGCTTCTCTCAAATGTCCACATTTTTTAGAGATAGAAATATCAATCTATCTATTCATAATATTTTTTCCTCCACGCTCTTTAGGCCATGACTTAAAGCCGTACAGTGATTCTGTGCATTTCACCGATAAACATAAGATTTTACATAATTATCAGATTTCTACAAAGTATATTGGCATTTTCTGTATATGCCATTGTTTTTACGGCCTGTAGAAATCTCGAAGCATAGTCCTAAAAGCGACTGTTCTTGGAATAAAGTTAAAGCAGCTCTGCTGAAACCATATATTGAATCTTGTGTTATTTTCCAGTTCGGTATATCGCATTAAACTATAGCCTGACCAGTCAAAATTTAAAACTGTATCTTTTAACTGCTATGACGCATATTCAAAACAATCTGGTCTAAATAGGCCTCTGTCTAAAGTTTCCCCAAAAAGAACAATGACTTCTGTGTGCATTATTCGACTCTAGCATTTGCTCTCACTTTATACCCAACCGTTTTCACTTCCCTACATTCAATGCATACTCCTATACTCAATGCATATTTTAGCTGCCCTTTCTATATTTTATTTTTTGAAGTCTCTAAATCAGATTATAAAAACAGCAATACTAATTCCTATTATTTTTCGCAATTACAGTTTCTACTTTTAAGAAGATAACTTTAACTATTCTGTACTTACAATATTCTTCCGAACTTGTGTAAATATCTTTTATTTATATATATACATATTTGCAATTGTGTCCTTCATAACACAATGAAGTCGAAACTAACCCGTACATATTTTTAGTTATATTTCTGTATTAATTTCTGGATATAGTATTTTTCCTCATCTTTTAATGTTAATAGAATTATTTTGTGTAAACTGCAAGTAAAATAGTTGTGAATATGTTTGTTAATTTTATTTATTTATTGTTATAAATATAATTTGAATTACAGACTAACAGTAACAACAATAACGCGAACAATCAAACAAATTTAGAGCAAACTGAAACTAAAGTAATAGTTGCATCGGCGTCCAACAATGAAAATCAAAAACTTAAATCCTCGCATCCCCAGATACAAAATCCACCAACGCCACTGTATAATCAGTTTTCCTATTTAGCAACATTTCCTGCTGGTGCTAATTCTACGAGTACGGTTGCAACTGGACCTACATCACCTAGCAGTACACCAACTCAAGCTGCATATTATCCTATGTACCATAACGGCTTCCAATTGGGAATAGCGCCCAACACAGTCCCACCACCCTTTACACCTGTGCACTTTTCCAGCAACTCTAACAATGGCAGTCCGCCGGCATCTGGATCTCAACCAGTTGCTGGTGCTTATAATATATTAACTAATACAGCAGTTGCTGCTGCAGTTGCTTCCACAACACCGAACCCTCAAGTAATACAGGATTTTCCAAAACCGGTCCGCGGACGCCCTAGAAAACTTTACTTCAATAATTCAAATAGCGGGCAAAACGAGGAGGCTTTACGACAGCAGCAGAAAGTGAATGCTTTACTTGAACAAGAAATAAATAATATGCTTTCAGCACCTCAAATTTCTCGCCGTGGACGTGGTCAACATTCCTCTCCGACGGGTTCAACTCGAAGCAGTAATCAGCACAAATATGAAACAGAGGAAGAAAAACGCATTCGTTTAGACAAAATGGCAGCGCATCAACGTGCAGTACGAGCCAATGAAACTCCTGATCAACGAGCTGTGCGTTTGCGTAAATTAAGTGAAAGAGCACGTTTAAAGCGAGCAGAAGTGCGTGCAACAGAAAGTCCTGATGAAAGAAAAGTCCGTTTGGCCAAACAAGCTGAGTATGCTCGAATGCGCAGATTAAGAACACACAGCACTAGAAAAACTGAAGATCGATCTCTACAACTGTATGACCAATTGGAGGAAGATGTATCAAATACATCGCATGAAATGAGAGAACAAGAAATGCTTCAGCAAAAAGATCAACAGCAACAAACAGAATTACTACAAAGACAACAGCAGGATTTACAATTGCAGCAACAGCAACAACAAATTCTTCAAGCAAATGATTCCTTGGCTACGGCACAACTTCAACATCAGCATCGTTTAATGGCTTTAACAAGCCAACAAGATCAGCAAATGTCCGCACCGCCAAATTCTGGATATGGCAAATCAACTGGCAAAGAATATGCACAGCCTGAAAATAATGATATGCTTAAAATTCTCGAACCTATCATTGTAATGAAAACAAAATAGGAATGGTAACATTACAACTATACAACATACGTATAATAAGTAAACTAACTAAATTAAAGTAAGTAATTCATAATATCAAACAGTTTGTAATCATATATAGACAAGTTACGCAGTACGCTCTATACAAAGAGAATTTCTGCTAAACTATCAGAAATAATGAAAATTCTTCCGGATTAAGGAAACCTACAACTGAACGTAATATATTACGTACGAATATACGATTACATTAAGTTTAAAGTACTCTTAAGATTATCATATAATAACTAAAGAAATTTTAAATATATTTTAGATTTATATATATAGATCCTATATAGTCAGACTATATAAAATAGCTTCACTAACAAAACTATTTGAATTTCTTAAGAACAGTTTAAATGCATTGAAGTTTGGTGACATGTAATCAAAATAACAAATGACGCCCTTCCCGACTCTAGCTCCAAATTTGTTTTTCTACTATAAAAGCATTCAGGATGCAAGAATAGGAAACAGTACCGATATGCGAATATAATGTTTATCAGCACAAATTTTAATGGTCTAGAATTTGGACACAGCGTAGATTTGTTATTTAATCGATATTTAATTTAAGTTCAAAATTATTTTTAAATATAACGTTAATAAAAATGTAGACAGAAGATGATTCAATGCGCCAAGGGTCAAAAATATAGTGCCCTTTAGGAAATAGTTCGATTCTATTAAATTAACAAGTCCGTTTTATGTAGGCCATAAGGTATTGTTATATTAACTTTATTTTAATTATATATAATAATTAAAATATTCATATGTACAATAATATAAATTTATCTTATTCGCAGAGTTTTTCCTTTACTTAGTTTTATAATAGTTATCTTTCTTCTGTCCATTCAGAAACTATTCATCTATTTTAATAATTAAACAATTTGTGTTGCTTATTCACTAATTTCTTAATTTTTTTAACGATAATAGTTAGGAGAGTATGCGACTTTGAAAAATTATATATTATTTAGTTTTGTTGGTAATTGGTTTTAGCTGTAAAAAAAATGAACTCATATACTATAAACAATTTTTACATACTTTCATATATTATTTAAATTAAAATAAATTAATTTAGGTATGCGTATGTATTTGTTTACACTTATTATTTAACTTCTGAAATATGTTTTTTTTATTTTTGTATTATTTTAAATTTTTATTTAAATATTACAATTCTAAATAATATTGGATTATGATCAAGGTCTTAAATAATTTTTAAATTTAAAAGGTTTTTTATTAAATGATATTTGTATTGTTCTTAAGAATTGTTTCAGAAATAGTTTTGTTAGATTTAAAAACCATTAGAGATTCGCAAATCACCACATATATTATGCATGAAACGCAGTGGATAAATTTGCAAAATATAAAATATTTTCAACATATTAAAATATAAATTTAGTATAAATTATTTCTAATTTACATTTTTCACTGAAGTTTTTTTTCGTAATAAATTTAAAGATTTAAGTTATCAATGCCTAGAAGTTGAAAGGTTATACTATGTTATACTATTTATCTTATCTAGCTGTCCTAATCCAGATGTCCGTATAAGGCACATTTCTTGCATTAATTAAATTTATATCCACAAGTATTTGAAAAGTAATACATAAATTGCTGCATATTCAATTAAATGATTATATTAAAATTTCTAGATATTCGTAATACAATGGCAAAACCATCTAAAAACCCTAAAATTATATATATATATGTACATATATCATATATTTGATCCAAGAGACAAAGCACTCTAACGTTCGATGCCTGTCTGCGTGTGTCAGTACAATCAAGTCTTTCAGTTTTGAGAGAGACATTTTTAAGAATGGACATTTGGTGGACTGAACAAAATTGTTGATGTGAACTATATACATACATATATAAATACGTATTAACCCATATCCGCCCAACGTTCGATTAATCGAACAGCAAATTTTATCACTTTTCTTGGATTTTTTGTTTATATTAGAAAAACTTTAGAGTTTATATTTATTTATATATTATATCATTACTTTGAATGTATGAAGCTTTAGCTTTACAAAAACATTTGTGACTTCACTCCACACCCCCACTTCCTTACTAATTAAAACATTTTGATCAAGAATTCCAAAAAAATCCTTGGGCGGATATGGGTTAAGGTTCTTATAGAACTTTATAGTTCTTATTCCAATTTGAAAATAGCTGCCGTTCGAATTGATGTTTCTTATCAATGTTTTCATAAGAAGAGCTTATGTTCGTAATTAATATATTTTCACCGAATTTTACCGTTAAGTATTATCATTTACATTTTATATCACTATTAAAAACAGGATTGAATGCCAAAGACTTGACTTCTGCTGCCATACTCGTTAAGTTGGGGGTTAGATACATATTCGTCAATGAAAAACCTTTGTATTCTGTAATAAGCTTTCCACAATTTCGCATTTAAATATTTATATCTATACTCTATTGTGAGATGGTTGTTGTTGCACAATGAAATGTTCATTTTATTAAGTTTAAATAAAATTTATTTTAATCCATTCAAAATATTTATTAATTATATTATTATTGAAAATGAAGTTGATCGGTTAGATTTGAACATAGCTGCTATATGTACGTTTTCACGATTCAGATTTCTTAAAAACGATTTTCATTTTTAACGTTACTTCCCCAAATTTTTAATTTATTTTAATATAAACATCAACACAGTTTAAATCTGCAGTAACCTTGTTGGGAATTTTTAAGCTCTATCTGAAGAATGGCTTTTAAGTTCCGGCACAGTCAAATTTACTTTTTTATTTGTTTCTATTTATCTACTTGTACCTTCTACCTTTACGGAAGTACACTATTATGTTTTTTCTATTTCGATTCTTAGACTTCTGATAAGGAAATACTTAACTACTCTTATATGGTTCAATCTAGACTTTCTTTGCTGAAACGATACGGATCATAAATGGAAGTAATTGGCAACGCATCATATTTATCAGTCCTTTATTTGTGTTAAATTTATTATTTTACCTTTTTATTCGCAAATTTGTTGATTCGTTCATTATTTATCGTTAATGCTTCATATCATATTGAAAAGTAGCAGTGATTACAATATTTTATTAACCATACTTCCCTTTTGTTTCGCGACATATTCAGATTGATGCAGAACGTGTACCGGATCAATTGATAGACCGCATTGTTTCTCCTGTTAGTTTAACAGACATCGTTTCATGAAATGCATTTGCAAATGTTTTCATTAGCAATTAAAAATTTTTTATTGAAATATGTCATTAGTATTGGATCAAGGGCTTTCGGACCATGCGTTTTGCCTCTTATTATTTATTGTCAATCTATAAATAATTAAGTAGGATTACTATTAGTGATGATTTTTTGTTTTGATTTTCTTGTATAATTTATTTTCCGTCATTTTGTACACTAATCCCATGCCATATTTAATAATAAAGGTCAACATGTATCTTCTTCCTGAAGCATTCTTTAATTTCTAACACGCCTGTTCAATTTAATATTGGTATATGTTATAATTTATACCTTTGCATCTTCTTGGTATAGTTAAATGAGAACATAAACATCTTTAGTTATATAAATTGCAGAAAACTGATTGATATATTTGAATTTGTATATATATATATATATATATATATAACTTGGCCTACCTCTGTGCCGCTAATTGGGTATATAATACTATTATTAGAAGGGACATTGATACACCATAACTTGGGAGATAGACTTTTGATATTTTTGCTATTCTTTAAAAAGTCTCCTAGGGTTACAAGAACAAATTATGACTATTGATAACAATATTAGATTTCAGACCTCTATTAAATACTTAACGAATCATGTATTTCGATTTCTGTTAGACTTTTACTTATGAAAAATTATCTTTTATTATATGTATTAATTAAGAATTGGATGTATTTTATATTAACATTCTTTAATTATTATTTCGTTTTACAAATGAGATAGGATAGTCTATTTTTATTTTTAATTTTATTAAACAAACGAAGTGATGTGTTTTATATTTTAATGTGTTTAAAATATTTACTTGAAGCATGTAATGTGGTGTACGTGTTGAAAAGTTGCAATAGTGTCGATGACTATATAAGTAAATAAAATATTGTAATATCCATAAAGATTAATATAATTTCATAAGCAGTTTACATATTAAACTCTAGTTACATTTGATGTATTGTATGTAGAAATCATGTAAACATAATTACTGTGTAATAACTATTGAAGTAGTAACTATGATAATACTAATAATAAAATAATTTTTTAAAGTAGCAAATCAAATGTCTTAAATAATCAAATAAAGAAGCTCAATCGTTTAGGTATTTTCGCCGTTCACCAGTAACAGATTAGAGCAGACTAGAGCAAACTACAGCAATAAATGATCATTAAACATTCTTAAATAAGCAAACTTTAACAAACGGTACCAATTATCATTAAGCATCAGCTTTTAAGGTTTCATACATTTATACAAAACGAAAAGAGAACAGAAATGCGATGCGAATTAAAAGATATTAATGATAATTTTACATCTCTTAAATAAGCATATAAATTATAATTAAGATACAATTATAATTTATACTCTAGTCTATCATTGGTATTATATTCATATACATATATGTATGCTTTAGAGAAACGTGATGCATTTAAAAAAAATTTAAAAGTTATGTTTAATGAACTATGAATATGATTAGGACTTGCTTTATTTTATAAATAAAAATTTAGTTTTAAACAAATTAAGTTAACTGAATAACGCTTAAAATCAGATAACTTATAGCAGTAAAACATTGGTTCCACGTAAGATTTTTATTGAACTCAACCGGCCAACATTTCTTCTAAGAACATTCGCTCATTTTTAACGATTGGTCCTCCTTTCACTTTAAAATCAATCCTTTAAATGTTTCACACAGTGATTTAACACTGATAAGTGTACGAGGGTCACTATTTATATTTTAAGCCTTGGCGACATTGTTGTCGCCAGGTCATTTTTGTCACGTGTCAGCTGACGTTTTCATACGAAAAACTGACATTATTAAACACAATCTACTTTAGACTTGTTGTCAAAATAGCGTTATTTGTGTTATTTGTGTTATTTGTAGTGATTTGTAAATTGAGTGGTCGGGGGAAAAAAAAAGAATTAACACAGAAATCTTTTGTGCGATGATTTATTTCTACTTTCAACGTGATTTATCAAGACAAGAGTGCATCGATCAACTTATTTCCAATTTGACGATGAAGTTCTATTCTTTGCCACTGTGAAACGCTAATACAATGATTTTAATCGTGGCCACAATTTGCTCACTGACGAAATTCGTGAAGATCATCTAAAATCAGTTGTTCAGTTGTGCCAGATAACATTGATGCTGTGCAAAAACTGATATTGCAAGATCGTCATGTGACATACTGTGAGATTGAGGTTGAAACGGAACCTTAGGCATTAGTTCCACCAGCTTATATAAAATATTAAACCGGAACGTGAACAGCAGTCGACTGTATGAGTGTTTCAAGATGAACCAAATCCAACAAAAGTTGTTCGAGCTCGAAACAAATGATCGCTTCGAAATAAATGGTTGATTGTTTTTTCGGGAAAACTGGTCTTGTGGCAACTATGCGAGTATCATTATAGGAATGGGGTGCAATCATTTGTTTACCGGAAGTTTTCAGTGAAATACGGAAACAAACGAGCACTATCGGATAATTCTCCATCAAGACAATGTAAGTGCTCGCACATCTCGGCTAACAACCGACTATTTGAACATTTAAAAAATCGAATTGATGATACATTCGCCGTACAGTCCTGATTTGGCACTCAATGACTTCTTCTTGTTCCTGAACGTCAAGAATAAATTGTGTGGACAACGTTCATGATTTTTGCCGGCGGAAGAAGCCGTTATTGCATTTAAAAAGCATGTTTTCTAAATGCTTTGACAAATGGTTCGCACGCATGCAAAAGTGCATTAAAAGGTGAAAGTGTATAAAGGAGAATACTTTGGGTAACAAAACAGCAATTTTCAACGACACGTTAGTTTTTTTTCATTATTAGGCTCAACATATATAGTGTACAGTTTCATGGTAGCTATTTTCCCTGTGAGGAAATACACAAAGCGATTCATTACTAGAGATTCTCTGCTTTCTTCAATATACCTTGCAAAATTGATAACAGCATCTTATATATTCTACCTCTTATGATGTGTCATTTATTATTATTTTTGAATTTCTTTCCTTGTAGTACGTTTTCATTTGTAATTCTTTCTGTCCAGATTATTTTAAACATTCCCCACATTTCAAATGCATCCAGTCGGTTTATTACAGTTGTTTTTAGTATCATATTTCTGCACCATAGAGCAGTGTCCACAACACTTGTAATTTCATAGTTTTTATTAATTAATATTAATAAATAATATTAATTTCCTAGTTTCTCGCAATTTTCATTAGTCTCATCAATGCGTCTGTCGCTATCTCGATTCTACTTTAATTTTCAGAAAATTGCCCATTTGTTATATAGCCAGTATCATGCATTATAGTCTGGGCTTTTATGTTTGATAACAATCACAAATTTGTCATGCCTCTGTTGATATTGGATCACCAGTTTTTGTGGTATCTATTCACTTTAGTAATTAATTTTTGAAGATCTATTTTGTCAGCATGTTATGTAAAATAGTACCATTGATTTGTATGTCCTTTTTTTATAATGAGAGGCTATAGCAAAAATTCTTTTAGACTATAAGAGTTGGTTATTTCTAAGTTGTTTATTTCGTGGAATTTTTGGACCATTATAGTTCAGATGAATTAGCACTTAACCTCAAAAAGAAGCGAAACAAACTCGAAATTTAAAGATTGCAACTTTATTTTCGCCAAATTTTCAAAAAAAATTTCGTGTAACAGAAAAAAATTACCGGAAATATAATTAAAACTATGTTGACATGCAGTTCAAAGGATATGTGGTACTAATTTTTTCAAATCATACTATTCACAGAGAACTGAAGGTGAAGGAAAAAATAAAAAGTTAAAGCGAAAGATATTGATCGTAGAATTTCTACATAACCGTGAATATAAATAATTTATATATAAGGTTGTGAGATTCTAATGTAAGTTAAATTTCCACCAAAAAGATGTGTATAATTAATATGTAGATTGTAAATTTAAACAGAATAATAAAAGATTTAAAATGGGATGGAAAAAAAGATATCGTTTTATAGTCTTTCTAAACAAAGGATTTTGTAGAGACGGTTATTATATAATTTATATCACTAATTAAGATTCAACTTGTTAAAAATATTTTAACAGCTTTTTAATTTTCAGATGAAAATCACAACTTTACATACCTTTAACACAGAATATTCAGCTGATGCGATTGAGTGGTGTCCCTGTGAAGGATATCTTAACAATTTTGCTTGTGGAACATATCAACTGGAGGAGAGTACTGAAAATCTGGATATTCCAATGAAAAGAAAAGGTCGAATTTATATTTTCAATTTCAAAACGTCATTGAATGAGTTGATAGAATTGTGTCGTTTAGAAACGGCTGCAATACTGGACATGAAATGGTTACCTCAATTTAAGCACAAACCCAGTCTAGCTGTTGCCAATGCGGTTGGTCAAATTCAAATTTTCGAGCTAGAATATAAGAAATTAATACCTCGCTCAATGCTTCATATAAATCCGGAATACAATAACTTATTAGCTTTATCATTGGATTGTAATTTGCAGCAAACAATAGCTAGTGATGAAAATGAGCAGCATATTTTAGTTTCGGACTCCAAGGGGTATATTAGTTTACTTAAATACACATTGGAAAATGGATTGGAAAAGTTAAATATATGGTCGGGACATAACTTTGAAGCGTGGACGTGTGCTTTAAACAAATGGGACTCAAATTTAGCATTAAGCGGTGGCGATGATACATTCTTACACATTCATGATTTGCGTCTATTTGAACGCGTACTTACAAATAAAAGTCATATTGCGGGTGTGACATCTTTACTTAGTCATCCAAGTTATCATAATTTACTTCTTAGTGGAAGCTACGATGAACGTTTACGTAGTTTCGATATCCGCTATATGAAGAAACCTGTCAGTGAAATAAACCTTGGTGGTGGCATTTGGCGTATAAAATCTGACCCTTCTGCACGTAATTTAATATTGGTTGCTTGTATGTACAAAAATTTTAGTTTGGTCCATTTCGAAAATGGAAATTTAAATGACCTAAAATTAGTTGGAGAATATAACGAGCATGAGAGCATTTGCTATGGTGCCGATTGGTGCCTTGATGTGGAAAAATCCGAAAAGTTATTTATTGCGACCTGCTCCTTTTATGATCATAAACTTTGTGTTGCCAGCGTTGAAGCGGAATAATTTTGATTAAAACAACGATATTAAATGTTAACAAAAGCAATTGTTTTGCCAAAACATAAATAAATAACTACCTAATTTCAAAATCACATGGATTTATTGAATTTATTGTAAAAGTATGTGAGTAAAGTAGAGATGCAGGATCAAATCATCGTATTATTATTATTCCTAGTATTCGGCCAGTGACTGAAATTCAATCACTTTACAAAACATTCCAGTACTATTTTTAATGCTAATTTGGACTGTTAATAAGACATCATAATGTACCTAAGTAAATACATATATGACAAAAACCACAGATAATAAAGTGTGATTTGTTTCCACATGTGTCCAACTTGCTTGTTTATATATTATGTATTTGACTGCCGTTTTAAAACAAGGATGAAATCAAAATAATAGCACATTTGGCTGCAAATACAGATGAGAATATATTTTTCAACTTGTTAAGTTGACGATTTAGTGGTGAATGTTGTGTACAACCAAAGAATCTATAGTACAAAGAAGTGCCACGCTCATACAAACGAAATACCCACTTTATTTTGCTGGTGGATTTATAATAAATCCACCCAACCTCATGCAACAATGTTTGATCGAGTCACAACTGGTATGATGTTTAGTTCAAACCTATATGTGAGTCGAGTAAGGCTGACAAAAGCCCGACTGCATTCGTATTAAATCATACATGCAACCCTCTGTATTACATTATACGCATGTTTGTGTGTTTGTTCGCTGTAAAATGTTCAAGCGATCAAACAGCATTTCAGTGACGAAATCAAAATTGTGTACATTTGATAAGTTTTTGAATTTAATAGTATATAAAACAAAATTACTTGTTTGTTATTGGTATGAATTGTAGTGTTAAAACACATTACAAATTTATTTATGTCTCAAATCTGATTTTTTCCATTCTACGAAGCTTTATTCTTAAATGTTGCCCATGCGCAATGTTTCGGAAGCAATATCGTAATCAACAATTTTTACATTTCAATCCGGTGTAAATAGCATTCATGCGTTTCCTCAAACCAGGAGGCATTAATAGTGGTTTTAGTGACTTCTACACATTTTTGCATTAAAATTTTTCTTACATTTCTAATATTTTTATTTTTTTTTAAATACTTTTCAAAAACTTTTATATGAATCTTGCAAATATTTTTTAAAATAATTACAAAAATTCACCAAAAATTCAAACTATTATGAAGTAGTTCCATTTGAGGTAAAATATATGCACACAAATGTGCAATAAAAACATACCTACTTATGTACTGCAGACTTAATGTCTCCAATATCACATTTGTACATACATAATAGTTTTTGTAGTGCATCATATTTTGCAATAAAAAGAAAATATATTTTATTACTCTTTACTCCTATGATATGAGCCTTTTCAGTACAAGAAAATAAAGCAACAAAGTATATGGTAAAATTGTTTCAGAGATTTCTTTACCATTCACTTCGCTACTAATCAATGTATATTAATTAAATAGACAAATAAAAACAAGAAAGGCAAAAGAAACAGGCGTATAAAAACAATTGTGGGTTGCAATGAGTTTGAACTGAACATCATACCAGTTGTGACTCGATCGAACATTGTTGCATGAGGTTGGGTGGATTTATTATAAATCCACCAGCAAAATAAAGTGGGTATTTCGTTTGTATGAGCGTGGCACTTCTTTGTACTATACATTCTTTGGTACAACTACACGTAAAAAGGAGCTTGGGTGTATATTTTAATCCGTCATTGAAGACGTCTTCAAGACATGTATACATACATGAAGACCGATCGATCCAAATGTATTACGGTCTTCAAAGATATTTTCGAAGAAATTAGCCAAATGTCTTCAACAACATTTTGCGTAGATGTCTCGAAGACCATATCTTGCATAACGGACGCATTCGATTGAAAGTTGTGCGCTCTTAGCGCAGCTGCTCATTTAATTTTTGGACCCTTTTTATTTATGCTCTTTTTTTGCGCTCTTTAAATGTTAAATAAATTTCAATTTTTCAATTTGATTGTTATGAGGATTTTTATCAAAAGCCGTCTCGGAGACAATGTCTGCGAACACCACTTTTTCTACTGGGTTAGTTTATTTACTAACACAACTACAAACATTTTAGATTACTGTAAAAATGTTCGATTGGGTAACAAAATTTAGCAGATCTAGAGTAAATCGAGATGGAATCCAGATTAACCAATTGAAAACGCCATTACAATGTTCTAATGTAATTAAAAAATTTGGGATAAAATTTATGTGTAGATGAAATTTCTTTGTAAGCACTCTATCATAATGTTCTCATCATAAGTTTCTTGACCACTGTCATTAGATACACATAACTTTAATCCGTTAAATAAACGAACTCTACTCTCAGCTACATATAATTATCCATGTGCAAATACTGGTCGTCTCAATAGGACACCTACCATATCAAATGTTTGTCCTTGGGATTTATTAATGGTAATAGAAAATGCAAGTATAATTGGAACCTACCTTCGTTGAACTTGAAATGGAACAACTGTTCCAGGAAATGTGCATGCTTTTTACTCTCATTTGCGTTCCATTTACTAAAGCTTGTGAAGTATTTAAATTACGACAGTTTATATGGTGACTCTAATTTACATCACATATAACTTTATCACAACTGTAATAAATTTTTTCCTACCCTGAAATATGGTTAAGTATATCATCACTAAGAAAGGAGTGATGATGTCTACATTGGTGGAAGCTAAAATTACGGATTTAAGAATTTTTTCTGATAATATATTCTCATGAGTATTATATACATCAGCTATTATATTATCAAAATGATCAATTATTAGTGGTGGTAATTCAATGATATATTCAACAAAAATAGGACAACATTTTAAGTCGTCGTTTCCGAGTTTATTAAAATATTGGACAAATTTTACTTCATCTGATGCAGTTCACATATAGTGTTAACGTAACATGATGAAAAAAAATAAAATTCATTCCTTCATAATTATAAAATTTTTAATTGGAGGAGATCGTGTCCCGTGTGGAACAACAGATAAAATTTATCTGAAGTCACCCGTGAGTAGAACAGTCTTATAAGTCAATTGGTGTCGATGACTTTAAATGCATTAATTGGAACATTTAAAGTATCTTCAATTTCTAAAAGGGCTCGATTGTTCGCCACACTGATATCAAAATCCCTAACAAAGTCTTCAATTATATATGTATTAAATTCATTCCATTGCAATAATGCATTGGTTGGCCTATTTAATGCATATCTAATCGCAACTCGTCACTTCATTTGTTTTCGTGCTTGAAAGTTCTATGCTTTTGGGGAAACAACATATATACGTGATATATTTTATGGACACCAAGTAATCTTTTATTTTTTTATTATGCCATACATAATGCATAATGAATTTCAGTATAAAGATATTGATTTGCTCCTGTATCAACTATAATTAAATTAAAAAAATTCCAATAACTCTGTATATCTGCTATTATAAATAGCACTTAACAATTTAGACCTGGTCTAAATTCCACATTTTGTCTATTTGTTGAATGTATATCTAACTTGTAAAATAGTAAGTGATTGTAAATATATTTCATACTCAAATATACGCCACACACCTTCTGCAGACCCTATATATATTACGCCAACAAAATTTTTTACTTCATCAACAGATAAGTCCCCACTTATTCCATTATTGCCATTTAATTCAATACTTACGCTATCGTAACCTTTATCCACGTACTTATATATATATGTATGTATGTATTTTACGCTTCTAACAGTTGTGCAAACTTCTACGTTAATATGGCAATCAAATTTCGCAAGAAGGTATGGATTGTAAGGAACAACATATCCGTTATCAAGTGTTTCACCCCTAACGTGAACAGTTGCATTATTATCCCGTCTCCTATAAACAGGGTAACCATTTAATCTCGTATTCTTTCCCAAAAATATTTAGGAAACTCCTTTGAATACTTTCCGCCCACCATGGTGGGCCATTTCACAATGGTGTAGAAAACTAAAATCATCTCTAATAGCGAGACGTTAAGCATTAGATGTGCTTGCTATATTGTGATTTATATTTGGACGTCATCCTGTGTATCATCATTCGGAAATAAAATTGGATAAGCTAAACGATCTAACTAACTTATATAATACAGATATATTGTAAACGGCACCACTTAGTTTATTAAAAGCTACATTTGTTTCAAACAGCGGTTCATCATTTGTGGTGGTAAGAATAACAGCCGCATCTGTCTGAATAGCATCATGGTATCTTCTAATATCTAAAAGCTTATTTACTTTGATCAGCATGCAAACTTCTTTATAAGCATTAACATCACTCCAGCAATATTCATGCGTTGTTCTAAAGGAACGTACAAATGAATTAATGCGATCGAATGCATCTGCAAATTGTTGCATCACCATGAAACACACGTCGTTAGAACATGCGAACGGCACGGAACACTTGCAAGGAATAAAGGCTGAAAGAGGGGAACTGGCACTTGTGCAAGTTAATGCCATAAATTATAAGTCGATTCCATTGTTATAAATCGCTTCACATTGTTTAGATACTCTAAGCGTTCATAGGATTAACGCTTCTAAAATGTGAAGTACTTAATAATCAATCTTAGTAATAAAATTCATATTTTATTATCGTCAATTAAGCACGCACAAATATTGTTGTGCATTAAATACGCACAAATGTCAACTGTTTGTTTGCATTTGAATCTTCCGTTTAGGTTTAAGTCTTCTGTTCAAAATTATAAGTTTTCAGTTTTTAATAAGATATCAATAAAGAATGATCATACTGATCATAAAAGATATTTTTTAAAAATAAATTTAATAAAAAGTAATTTTAATTTGCATAATTCATTCGCATTCAAACGAGCAATAGCTCTGCAGCTGGAATTAATTATAGTGTAAATATTTTGTATTAAAAAGTGAATAATTAAAAACATAATAAAGAGTTTTTTATTATTACTAAAAATAGTTGAATAACTAAAATCGCATTGTAAATTTGAAGCTTCGTGTAATCTGAAATTAACTGCAGTGTCCACATTGTATCTGCAGTGTTCTCAGATACAATATTTGAATTTAATCCATTAAATATTTCGGAAAAAAAATATTTTGACTCAATGGAGGAAGGGACACTTTACTTTTATGACAATGTGATGTTAAAGAGTTAACTTTATCATTATATTAAAGTCTATAGAAATTTGACTGACGCTATTCAGTGCAAAATAATGAACTGAGTATGAATATTCAATGCAAGTATTGGCATACAAAGTTAATTAATATAATATTTTAATTTTGTCAATTAATTTTCCATAGAATTTACAGTCCGACTTTAATACGCTTTCAATCAAACAGTTAAAACAACAGTGAACATTAGGTCTAGTAAAACTCAAGTAAAACACAAGTAAAGCACAAACTGAGAGCGTAACACAAATAAAGTGCCAAATTTCGCTCTTTACACAGATTTTCAGGGAACAGCTTTGTGTAAAGTCTAATGAGAACACCAGTTTGCTCAAATAATCAATACAAAAATTTTAATTCAAGCCAAACAGATGATGATGGTCATGACGATGATGCTGTCGATAATGGTGATGATGCTGATTATGGTGAAAGTAACCAAAATTCAATATGTTAATGAAAAATTTTGTAAAAAAAACCCAAGAATAAAAAAAATTGTTTTTTTTATATTCTTCCATTCTATCCAGTGACGATTGCTCTAAGGTGCGGAGGTGTGCGGTGCACACCCTAACATAACTTGCAAATTGTCAAATTATATATATAAATTGATTAAATATCTTTACATCCAGAATTAATATTATTAATTACATTTTCATATATATATTTTTAAAGATTAAAGTTTTAGCAAAAACAATTAAATATAATTGTCTATGAAAACTCAATTAATTGCATGTATAACAATCCAACATGTTGACTTGCCGAAACAGTTAGACGATATAATTTGAAATAATGCTCACAATATACTTTGAAATAATGCGCATAGTGACAATAAAAAACAGTTGTACAGGAGAACAGGAAGAGGAAAAGTGTGTAGTAATTTGGTTACGAAAACCAATTCAAGGAAAATAGTCTGGAAATGCACCTGAATAAAAATTTTTTTTTGGACATACACCAGACGAAGATGAGATAAATTTTTTATTAGAATTCGGATATTTGGTGTTTTTTGTAGTTTATTTTGGGTTTGGTTAGGTGTTTTGCATTCCTTTTTCCAGATTTTTCAGGGTTTTCATATTTGCAGTTCTGGAAAATTTATTTATAAAATGGCATGGTATACTAGTGTAAAGCGTTAATCGCATGCCGCATATGTTCAAATAAGAAATGTAAGGCGCAAAACACATGACACGTAGGTTATAGTATTTTTTGCACTCCTATAGTTTTGTTACTTTAAGTATACACGATGCGTTGGTGTATAAATATTTTTATTTAAACGTTTTTACGAAAGAATTGTTACCACCGTCGGAGATAGTTGGTCACATTCTCGGACACTTATAGTGGTGTAAAACCCGAAATAATATTTCCGTTTAATTTGCTTGAGACAGTACGGTAGTGTTTTGCCGGTTATTTTTAACTTTTTTTTGTTGCTGTGGATATTAAGTTTTAATCTCCACCTTAATATTGTCAGCTGATCGAACAGTGGATTGTAAATTATTAAATATTTTATTTTGATTTGTTTTATTTAATAAAATTTTGTGCGAAGGAACTGTGGACTTGAACGTATACGACTGGTCGTGCTCCTGGACACTTTTGCCAAAATAAAGTATTTCTTTTAAACTATTTTTGGTGTTAATTTGAGAAATTCGTCTCATTATTCGATGGTTAATTTTATTCTTTTTGTTTGTGGAACCTGTTTAAGCTGTAAGTGAAACTGAAAGCTGAATTTAATCTAAGCTTTAAAGCTTTGCTTAGAATAGCTGCGTTTCAGCAAACATGATCCGCTCTGAAAAATAGAAAAAAAATAAAATCTGAGGAACTGTCTGAAGTATTAAATGTAAGTTTTTATTTAATATATACTTTAAAACTTAAATTTAATTCTATAGTAAATAAATGAAAATTGCAGATTTTATTAGAATCATCAAGCGAAACTGACTCTACCATTCCCTCTACCATAACCGTGGTGGTCACAATTGGACTAGAGCAATGAAGGAAATTTATATATTTTTGCGGTACATGGCAAATATGAATACTTTTCGCGAATTTGGTATTTTTTTTGGCATACCAAAAGCTTATGTATGGAGAATAATTGAAAGAACTAGTGTTTAGCTTATGTCAATTGGACACTAATTTATAAAATACGCACTTGCTAATAATACAAAAGTGGAAGCTTCGAAAAAATTCCCGTTCGTAATTGGTTGCATAGAAGAGTACACATGTAAAAATAAATGCACCACACCATAGCAAATAGGCTTTTCTCAAAAGAAAGCATGAATATGGCTTAATCTTGTATTGTTCTGTTTTAATTAAATAAATGTATTCAACTTCATTTATATATATTCATTTCAAATTAATTGATTTTAATAAATTATCAAACAACACTTTTTCAATAATAATAAAACGTAAAAAATTAAAGTAATAATTTTAATTAATTTTAATAATTTTAATTTATAGTAATAGTAATAATTAAAACATTACTTTAAACAAAGAAATAATTAATAATGACATAATAATATAATGACATAAATAAGTACATAAATTAAATAATAAATACATAAATATAAATGTAGATTTATTTGTTTATAATTTTACTACACCATTGCATCGCATTGCCAACCTCATTTGCATTAAAATACGTTCCCTCTTATCTTTTACATACATTCCACATTGAACCAGAAAGTGAACCAGATCAATTGCTGGTTCACCCCATTGTTTTTGTTTTGCATGTAAAATTGAGCGGATCATGTTTGCTGAAAGGCAGCTAATATTCTTAAGTAGTATCCCAGCAGTAAATTTGCAATAGACGTCCCAGTAGGAAATAATAACATACCTGAGTAAGTACAATAGAAATTATAAGTAATTATAATGGAAAATTCAGGTAAAAATGTGACTGAGGATGAGGTAGCTAATGCGAAAACAATTAAATCGCATTGATCACCAAGCGTTAAAAATGGTCCAGTCGGAAATAAGGGTAATGCCTGCGCCTCAAATGCTGATTTAGCAATTAATTTGCCAGAAACGACGACGGCAATACTGAATACAGGGATTACAGATAGGAGGCTATCAATTACAGATACAGAGAAGCCTTTCGATAATTTGGAAAGTAAGGTTCAGGCAGGGAGAAGCAAGCTATGCCGACATGCTTAAGATGTTAAAGTCGAACTCTGAATTGGCAGATTTGGGTTCAACTGTAAATAAAATACGAAGAACTGCGAAAGGCGAACTTATGTTGATTTAAGCGCGGACCTGAAGTGGATGCAAACAAGCATAAAAGTAACATCGCAGAAGCGCTCCATGATTTTGCTGACATACATGTATTAAGCCAGCAAACCACCATTAGACGACACCACAACAGTTTCAGACATTTGTACCGTCATTAGAAATAAATTTCCTAGTATTGAAAGTATGAAGCCAGAAGCGGTAAAAGTGATTCGCCCCTCACGGTACGGGACACAAAATGCGGGAATCGTTCTACCCACACGCGGATTGGCTGGGTAGTATGTAGAATTAGAGAATACCTACAACCAATTCGATGCTATAAATGTCTAGAATATGGGCACGTTTCAAAATACTGTAAAAATGATACCGTCCGAGCAGGAGCATGCTTTAGGTGTGGTAATACAGGTCATAAAGCCAAATCTTGCGACAATACACCCAGGTGTCTGCTATGTCCTGCCGAAAATAACAATCATGACATGTTAAATAAAATTTGTCCAGTTTACCAAGCCGTTTGTAGAATATTATGTATACATAGTTAAGTGTCTTCAAATAAACTTAAACCACTGTGAAGTTGCGCAAGACCTACTGATGATAACAGCAAATGATCTTACAGCAGAAGTTCTTTTAATTTCAGAACCGTTTATCTTCCTGGACTGGGATGGTAGGTGGTGCAGAGATCTAAGCGGTAAAGCGACAATACATATCTGGGGCCAGAAAAGCCACGAAATTATTGAGAGCAATCAGCATAATGGCTTCGTATACGCAAAAATAGATGGCATACATTTTTACAGCTGCTATGTTTCACCTAATGACACCATAGAGGACTTTAATACAATGCTTGATCACCTCGTAGAGAATGCAAAACAGAAAACACCATTAGTAACAGCAGGGACTTTAATGCATGGTCAACTTCCTGGGGCAGTAGATGTACAAACAGAAGAGGTTTTGCACTCCTGGAGGCTTTTGCTTCACTGGATATTTTTCTGCTTGATGATGGCATTAACCATACTTTTGATAATGGCCGTTTCATATTAACCATTGATCTTACATTTGTAAAAACAGTTTATGGAAAGTACACAGCTAGTGATCATAAATTGATTATATTCGAATTCACACAGCATCGTATAAGTGGAAAACATGAATCTACAAGAAAAGTACAAGCAATTAAATGGAATTCTAGTAAATTAGATAAAACAATGGTTGACTTTCTTGCTGATGAAATAACTCTAACTGATAGTTCCACGAATAGTAAGGCTACAAGCCTAATGCAATCACTTAAAAACATCTGTGATGCATCAATGCCTCGAAGAAATGAAAGACAGCATCATAGATCTGCACCTTGGTGGAATGAAGAAATTGGAAACCTGCGGAAAGAATGTCACAAATTACGCAGAGTTCAACAGCGTGCAAGAGGGCATAACAATTTTGAGCAACTTAACTGGAATTATAAGGAAAAGCGGAAAGAGCTCCGAAATTCTATTTTACGAAGCAAGAAGCTACTGTACAACACCTTGCTAGATGAACTGTCAACTAATCCCTGGAGAAAAGCATACCAAACTGTCAAAGTGATGATGAAGGGCACATCAGTAGGAGCTGGTCCTACTAATTTTCGGTTCTTATAAGAGATCGTACAGAATTTGTTTCCACAAGACTCCGGAATAACACACGTACTAACTGATGACGACATCCAAATTAATTTAATTACTCCAAGCGAAGTTCTTGAAGCTGCTAAAAGCATTAAGGACACGAAAGCACCTGGAGTTGATGGTATTCCAAATGGCGCGCTTAAACAAATCGTACACAGATGGCCAGAACTATTTGCGGAAGTGTTCTCATTGTGTTTAGTAGAAGGTGTGTTTCCAAAACTGTGGAAAGTACAACGATTAGTACTTATCCCTAAAAATGGGAAACACTTACACGAGCCGTCATCTTACCGACCGTTGTGCATGCTGGATACTACTGGGAAGCTATTTGAAAAACTTATTGCTGTCAGATTGGAACAGTACATAGAAGGACCAAATGGCCTGTCAATATGGCAACATGGTTTCAGGAAAGGCCAGAGTACAATAAATGCTATAGCAAAAGTGTATAATATAGCCCAAAATGCGCTGGATGGGAATATATGGAGAGGTGGCAGCAAAGAATACTGTGCTGTGATCATGCTGGACATCAAAAATGCTTTCAACTCAGCGGACTGGAACGCAACAATAGAAGCACTATCAAAACTGGAAATACCGGTATATCTACTTAGAATGATCATAAGCTACTTCAACGACCGTATTCTAATGTATGACACAAACGATAATGTGAAGACATATATAGTGACAGCAGGAGTTCCACAAGGCTCGGTTTTAGGCCCCATTCTCTGGAACGTAATGTATTTTTTTTTTTTATTATTTGAAACACAATATGTACAATAATATAAATACATGTTTCATTTGACTACGACTAGTTCATACAAAGAACTATCAAGCAGTTTTATTACATTTCAGAATACTTATAAGAATTGTGAAGTTGTCAAAGACTTAGTGTTAATAGTAGTAATCTAAATTATTATTAGACTACTAATTCGGGAGTAGATCTGAAGGCTTTGTTCGTTTAAATCTTCTCAGCAGGCTAGATGTATTAGACAGATGGTTGACTGTCTCGTTTGGATGCTATTGTAATCGTTTTTGGTGCTTTACCGCGAACTTCTGGATTACTACAGCCACAGATTCGATCTTCAAGTCCCGATGGAGGTCAGAATTCCTAATAAACCACGGAGCGTTGACTAAGTTTCTTAAGACTTTGTTTTGAAAGTTTTGAATGATTTGAATAGTGGATTTTGGGGCACATCCCCATAACTGGATTCCATACGTCCACACTGGAGCTAAGACTTGCTTGTATATCATTAATTTATTGTTTAGAGAGACGGGTGATTTTTTCCCAAGAAGCCAATATAAATTTTTGTATTTGGATTCTAGTTCAACTCGTTTTTTCTTTATATGTTGTTTCCATTTCAACTTAGCATCTAAGTTCATGTCAAGGTATTTAGCTGTGTTTGAGTATGGTATTCGAGCACTGCAAATAGTTATCGGCAAATAGTCAATTTTTTTGTTTGTGAAGTTTACATGGACGGATTTCGTTTGGTTGAGCTCAATTTTCCATTTTTTAGTCCAACTAATAATTTGATCAATGGAATGCTGCGTTGCTTCTGTTGATTCGTTTATTGTGTTTCCAGTGGTAAGGATCGCTGTATCACCTGCAAACGTGGCAATAACACTTTCAGGTGGGACTTGCAGGTCGGCTGTGTAAATTAGGTACAGAATTGGGCCAAGTATACTTCCCTGCGGTACTCCGGCTTCAATTCGTTCAAGTGTTGTGTACGCACCTTTATATTTCACTCTGAAGAATCGGCAAGATAAGTAGGACCACATAATTTCGGATATTTGTCTCAAAAACACCTGTTCAATCTTATGCACAAGTCCTTTGTGCCAAACTTTATCAAAGGCTTTCGATACGTCTAGGAAAACTGCATTGCAAATTTTTTGTTCTTCAAATGTTCTTTCGATTTTGTCGCATATTCTGTGTATTTGTCCTACAGTAGAATGCTTTTTTCGGAACCCAAACTGATGACTCGGAACTATTTGATTTTCTGTGAGAACAATCTGTATTCTATTAAGGAGAATTCGTTCAAAGATTTTTGATAAAACAGGTAATAAAGAAATTGGACGATACGACGAAACTTCATTAGCAGGTTTTCCTTGTTTGTGTACCATAAGTACTTCCGCCACTTTCCAATAAATTGGGAAGTGTCTTAAGCGCAGAGCTGCATTAATTATTTTGCATAGTGTGATTATTCCTTTATTAGGGAATTGGTTTAAGATCTCGGCGGTTATCTGATCCCAACCAGGAGCCTTTTTTAATTTCATATTTCTTATTTCATTTGTTATTTCTCTTAGCGAAGTTGGTTGTATTGCTTGGTTTAATGGATTTAAATTAGACGTAGGAAGATTATTTCCATCATCATTTAGTGTAAATGTTGCCTTAAGAAATTTTGCGAATAAATCTGCTTTTTCTTCGTCACTTTTGGCCCATGCTGTGCCATCTGCTTTAATAGGGGGATTATATTTTATAGGATGTTTTACTGCTTTCACGGCTTTCCACAGCGAGTAATCTGTGCGTTTCTCATAGGAGAGGCTTCTAAGATTCTGTTGTATCTTATCGTTTTTAACATTATTGATAAGTTTTCGTAGTTGTGCAGTTTTCCTATTTAATTCCGTTTTATCAGTTGGTGATCGTGTTTGTTGCCATTTTTTACGCAATTTCCTTTTTTCCCATATTAGTTCATTTATTTCTTTTGGAAGAGTTGGTCTAATATGGTGTTTAGAGAACTGAGAAGTACTCATCCATGCTGATTTTTGAATCTGCTGTGTAAATAGAAGAACTTCGTTATCCACTTCAGCCGCTGAGTTTAGATCAGAGTTAAGATTAAGAGTGTTTTCAAGGTGCAGCCTAAAGTAATCCCAGTCAGTAGATCTATTTATTAGGTAAGGCTTCGGTTCATTTATGACAACACTTTTATTAATAGAGAGGTGCACAGGTGAATGATCAGAAGAGAGATCGTATCCATTTTCTATTTGTAAGAGTTCTTTCGGTATTTTTTTAGTTATAAAAAAGTCAATCAGATCCGGTATTTTCGCTGGGTCAGTTGGCCAATATGTTGGACTTCCAGTTGATAAGACATCACATCCTGTGGCTTGTATGGCTTTTAATAGTTCTCGGCCCTTAGTTGTGGTTAATCGCGAACCCCAATGGACATGTTTAGCGTTGAAATCGCCGCCAATAATGAATTAATTTTTAAATTTAGAAAGGAAGTTTATATATTGATCTGTACTAATAGAATGTCTTGGAGGACTGTAGACCGAAATAATTGTTAATTTTTGATTTTGTACTTTTATTGTAACAGTTGTGGCTTGAAACTCGCTACAGCTGATATTTTCCTCTTTATAGTGACTGATGGTTTCCTTTATTATAGGAAAGGAAATTGTGGAACGTAATGTATGATGGCGTATTTAATGTAGAAAAAACAGCTGGAGTGCAGTTAGTTGGTTTTGCCGATGATATTGCAATTGTAGCGGTCGCAAAAACTATCAACGGGCTCGTAATGAAATGTGATGGCGCCATTTCAGTGGTTAAACTCTGGCTTGAGTCAATGGGCCTAGAATTATCAGAGCACAAAACCGAAGCAATTCTTCTAAGTAGTAGAAAAAGAGTAGAATCTTTTGACATACATGTTGGAGAGCTCTTTATCAAGTCAAGCTCGGTAATTAATTACCTGGGTGTCAAAATAGATCAAAGGTTTAACTTCAAGGAACATCTGAAGTCTGCCGGTGACAATGCAATCAGAATCGGTGCAGCAGTTGCAAGATTAATGTCAAACATTGGTGATCCAAGATGTGCAGGTTGAAGACTTTTGGCATCAGTGTCGACTTAGGTAATGATGTATGGCGCACCAATATGGGTATCCCGCAACTTGCCGTATATCATATACAAGATCTTTGGTGTCAGCTCATAGATTAGCGTCATTAAGGGTATGCTGCGCGTTTCGTGCAGTCTCCGAAGTAGCAATAAACGTAATTGCTGGACGAATACCTATAGACCTACAGGCTAAAGAGGCAGCAGCTTTGAGAGATCTCAAATCACAAGAGAGTTTTAGCCGAAACTACAAAGATGAGGTACGAAGTCAAATATATGCGCAGTGGCAACAACGGTGGATTACATCAACAAAAGGAAGATGGAGATACAATCTTATTCCATCAATTGCTGCCTGGACCTCAAGGAAATATGGTGAACCTAATTACTATGTTACACAGTTTCTCACAGGACATGGTTGCTTCCGAGAATATTTGTTCAAGTATAAACTTGCTGATGACCCCTTTTGTTTGCATTGTGATGATGTGGTAGAAAGCGTTGAGCACATACTGACAACTTGCATACATTTTACATGTACTAGAGAAGTATTAGAAAGATTAATGGGTAACCATATTACCTGTTATAGAGTCGTATAATACATGTTGTCCTCTAAAGATGCCTGAGAACAAGTTAATCATATAATTACAGCAATCATGCAACAACTGCGAAGAGACGAACAAGAACACCAAAGGAGAGTAAACGATAGTTGAGAAATAAAGCGTTAGTGCTCGTCCTGTTCTCGCGAAGTAATACCTAGTTGGCGGTCCCGCAGGACGTTTTCTAAAGGGCAGCGTTATTTATAGGGGTCAAGGTTTAGTCCGTAGGCGTACTGTGTTGCAAGTTTGGCGTATGCAAGAGCATCGTACCTGCATAAACCCTAGAAAGGGTGATAGCGAACAGTATGAATCGGGCATGCTTTACAACATCTTTAGAAAGTGGAATCTAAAAAAATGAAAATGGAAAAAATGGAAAAAAAACATAGGCTATAGTAAAGAGGTGGGAAGCATAAGGCGTAAAGGTTGGAGAAATGGATAAAAAGAGAAATGAAAGGAAAAATTAGATGACAGGTGTAATACAATAAAATGTAGTGCAAGAAGTATTTGGATTGAATATGACATATTTTGGTTATGACCACAGTCAAATAATATACAGATTGCGAATGTAGAACAAAAAAATGACTCCCTTTGATATCATTGTAGCCAGCTCGAGTAGCCAACTAAAAGCACAATGAGCTTTGGATTGTAGAACAATTAGGGCGTACAAAAGCCGAGTATAACACAATGATCTTAAGTGTTTGAAACATACAAAAGAGCTGCTGAATGTGCGTATGAGGAGTGTGTAATAAAGTATTGCTAATTTGGGAGCTTGTGTCATTTATATGGCGACGATTTTCTGTTTTGCGTTCTTATCAGTTAAGTGCAATTTTTTGTTTTTATCATCATTAGCGTTACAATTCGAGGTGAGCTTTAGCTGCATCAACCAGCTTCCTCCATTCTGCTTTGCATGTTATTTTAGACCTCCAATTGTGGATACTCGTTTTTCTGATGTCGTCGATTACGTTGTCGAGCCATCTAATTAGTGGTCTACCTCTGCTTCGACCGTTGTATGACGTGAAATGGAGTATTCGCTTTTGTAGTTTATCTGCCGACATTCTTATGGCGTGTCGAATCCATCTCAAGCGCTGCGACCTTTATAGAGTTGTAGTAGATCTGCGTTCGTAGTTTAGGCGGATGGGACCATAAATTCTTCTTAGCTCCTTTTCGAAAGGTCTGATTTGGGTTTCATCCGCTGTGGTTAAAGTCTAAGTTTCGGCTCCGTAACATAATATGTTACCATATGGACGATGATTACCTTGTAAGTGTGTAGTTTGGCGCTTCTGGTCACGATTTTAGATTTGAAAATTTTCGTGTGTTTTGTAATAACTTCTATTTGCTGCCACAATTTGGTCTTGGATACAAACACTGATGTCATTGTTGCTATTAATGATGACACCCAGGTAAGTAGCACTTTCAACAACTTCAAAAGTGAAATCACTGACATGAGTGGGCTCTAAAACTTTTTGTTTTTATATTTACAAAATTTTGTTTCTTTTTGGTTAAGAATGAATATAGAGAAAAGGGCGTTCGATGGTATATATATAATTTTGTTAGTTTGAAAAATGTGAATAGAATTCACTTTATAACACTGTTAATAATTTTAATTTAAGTAAATTTTATTATAATATATATTGAGGTTTATTATATACAATTAAATACAAATATATGCTTATTTTTAAATCCTTTGAAGGCATTCTCTACGTAGCGAGAATGTAAGGCTTTTAATTTTGTTAGTGACCACTTTAACCTGGTTTATTTATTTATTTATTTATTTATTATAATTAATTACAAAATATAAAATCTTACAACTAAGATCAGAAAAACGAGCGCTAGCTGCCAGGGCCTTCAGCTCGGATATTATAAATTAAATTTTAATTACTAGATTACAGGCTTTAATATATTTATACATCAAAAGTATATTTCTAAGATTAACTGTTTTTAAAACGCTAGTTGGTGAGATATTGGGAAAGATATTACTACGAATACAATTAAAAGAAGGACAATCGTTAAGTATATGATCTATGGATGGTGTGCTATTACAAAATGGACAGTTTGATGGCTGATCGCCACTCAAAAGATGTTCATGAAAAAGCTTTGAATGTCCCATACGCAATCGGATAAAAATCTTACATTGTTGACGAGTGTATGATTGTGGGTATATAGCTTTTAAACCACTGGTATTGATCGACTTGTAGCGATGGTTGTACACTGACCATTCCATAACCCATTCGTCTTCCATATGTTTGTTTATAAAATTTAAAACGTCTTTTCTTTCGGATGTCTGGAATAAGAATAAGGGAGAGCGAATGGCGGCAAAGGCAGCTTGATCTGCTAGTTCGTTTCCTTTAATTCCTGCGTGCCCAGGAACCCACATAATTTTAATTTTGTTTAAAAAACGTATGCAGTTGTTTCTGATAGCACAAATTAGGTCGGTGTTATTATTGATATTTTTTACAGCTTCAATTGTAGATTTGCTGTCGGTACATATCAGAAATTTGCCTTTGTTGCATGTTGCGTGGTCAGTAGCAAGTTTTATAGCCAGAGCCTCTGCAGTAAAGATGGAACAATGGGGTGCAACTAATCCAGTAGTGATTACGGAGCCATTTTGTTGTATTATAGCAAATGTGACATGATTTACAGTTTTTGAACCGTCTGTGTACAATAGAGTCCAATTGTTTTTTATATACGAATCAGAAAATTCTGCAAACAGTTGTCTATACATTTTGGTGGTTGTGTTACTTTTTCCATAGGTTTGCAGGTTTATAATTATCTTAGCCATGAGAAATTGAAAAAAAATTGCATTTTTCGAAAAATATTTAATTTTTCGTCAAACTTCACCACTAGTTTTGCTGTCGCCTGTTGATTTGAGTGCTTTATTGCTACTTGGCCATCACAACATATATTGGGTTCTGTTGTTTGAAAAACGTTTGTATTTCCCCGGTTCATATATATTGATCATGTTCCTTTTTAGTGAGGGGATTGTAGGTAAATCACGCTAACATGTTTTGGTTTATTTAACAGTTTTTCGATGTACAATCCAAATTTTTTTTTATTCTTGTGTTTAGTTTTGAATCGTTTTATGAAACTAAATTTTGAGCACTGGGTATGCAGTGGCATTGAAATTTCTGAAAGTTGCTTTGTACTAATATCAAATTTCTTGTTATCAAAATGAGCACCTCAATGGAAGCCACCGGACATGTTTGAATGGGTCTCGTATTAATTACACATCTTAGTCGTTGTATCTTATTAAGAGACTTGATCACTATTTGTTGCCCAGATTACTGCTCTATAAGAAATTATGGGTCTCACAGTTGCTGTATGAGTTTAATGCATCAGTTTTTCAGGAGCATGTTCCTCATCCATAAAGATAAAGTATTATGAGTTTCTCTTCTGATAAAAGTTTTATTTATTCGTTCATGCGAAGTCTTATTACTTCGTATGAAGACATGTGTATGAAGAAATAGAGTGACATTTTCATATTTATCCTTAGTGAATTTGCTATTATTATTTTTGAGATGTTCTTATCTCTAATCTCTTTCATGTATAGTATAATATGGTAGTGCTAATATAGTTGGATCAGTTGCGAATAATACTTCTCGCTTCAAAATGGTGTTGCAACTTTCATATCGGTTGCTAGTTGGTGTATCATACCGCATTATTTATTTAAACATAGGAATTATTAACACTGTGTTTAAGATTATAAATAATAAATAATTTAAGATAAACCACAATAATTGTCTCTAAATCTCATCTAAAAAATAAATTGCAACGACTCAAGACTAACCACTTAACATACAACATCAATTTGTATCATTACTCGTATAATATTTTTAGTTAAGATCGGGCAGATTCTTTGTTTATCATGTCAAATATCTACAATTTATTGAATTGTAGAAATAATATGATATGATTTTTTTTTTTAGCCTAGTTAAAGCCTAGTGTGGGGTAGAGATAAGCCCCCCAGCCATTATAGAGTAAAAGTGCGTAATAGCACTAACTCAAGAAGAAGAAGAATCAAGAAATAAAAATTTTTCAAATTTTTTACAAATTTTGTTGTTCAATCGAACATTTTTAGAGTAATCTGACATGTTTTTACTAAGAATTTTTTTCTAGAGTTTTCTTACCATACCATATATCTGCTACTAATGCGACCTACAAGGACTCCGAATTTGGAGCAAACCCAAACCTCCCTAATGGGACGTAACAATCGCAGACCTTCGCAAAATTTGTGAGAAATTCCTCTCCTGGACAACTGTACTTCTTTTCAAGTAACCAACACTCAAAAAAATGGGCCATATAAATCTTAAGAATGGTATGTTTTTCAATACTTAAATCAACATCATTCGATATACCTAGATGTCTACTAGCTTTTAAGACAGTATGCAATTCCTGGTAGCCCGTGGTCTATTCTGTTTAATCTAGTTGAAATCGTAAATTTCTAGATACGATAAACTACTATTGCAAATATATAAATGTAATGTAGCTGATGTAAATTGAGTCTATTCCTGTGTTTCTTAATGTAGTGGTTTAAATGAGGAGGATGTTATTTTATGTTGTGATTTCTTATGAAAACCGTAAAGCCAATATTGTTGTGATATTTGTGAAGAAGACCGGCTGCGCCAATTTATGTTATGGTTTAATTTAAGTAGGATGTTAATTTATGTTGTGGTTTTACTGATGACCGATAATGTTATAGGTTTTTGACCATAAATATAATTTACAATAAATCTTATTGTTCCACATATTTAAATTAAAACAACGTTTATTTTAGTTTAAATAATATAATTATTGTTTTTATTATCCTGGCAAACAGTTCTAGTTGCCACTCTATAACATTTCACAGTCAAATATTCCCAATTTAAAGTTATGTTATTATTTTTCCACTTTATATATTTCGTAATATATATTTTGATATTAAGTTTAGTGGCAATGCTTGATTAACTTAACAACTCTTATCTATTATACACCTTTTGATTTTTCTTAACAATTAAATGCTACTGAGCCACCAGCTCTACATAACCCAACGTCTCTACAGAGCAAAACTCACTCACAAAACACAACTGACCTCTAGACTACTGTTTACTGTCTTTTAAACAAAATGTCTAAAACTCTTACCAATACTGGATGGCGTAATTTCAAGGTACCCCAATTACCTCACTATAATTATTTAATAATTTTTGCGTAATTCGTCAACGTCAAAACGTCAATAACTTAAATTGCAACTTTTAATTATTTTGTTTTCCATGTCACTTTCAGCTTGCCACAGTCAACAGAAAACCGAAAATCAGCATTTCTAACCGTCAAGCTGACGAACTGACCTTGTGCGAGCTACAAACGGCGCTGCTTACTTTTAGGCATGCTTTATGTTAGAATAGAAACCCAGAACGTTCTTCATAGTCTGAGCCTTTCGACTCACAACATTAATAAAAAAAAAACAAGTTTAATTTATTTTATTTATTGCAGCTATGCTACTATTTTATTAAAGACAAGAATTAGAACTGATTATAATAATTTGGTAAAGTTGTACTGTAGCCAAATTTTAAAGGTGATCGCGTTGCACTGCTGCATAAATGTTGTATGTAAAATTTCCTCGCTTTAGTAGACGCATTGTCAACAAATTATAATTTGCGCGTGTTTGGCATTGTTGTTACTGCTGCGTTCATTTCGTTAACATGTACAAGCGCCATTGAGTCTAAGTTAACCACGGAAAACTAAAACTCTGTACTTCATCTTCATCAACTACTATGCATTATCTTTTTTTATTCATTCCTTCTTCTAGATCTGTTTTATTTTTTGATATAAGTATCTAGTTGTAAAAGTAAGTTTACTGATTAAAGTGCTGAACTAAGGTCGTGTGCGAGTTAGGCTAAGTTGCGTTCTAAATAAGGGAAAGTTGTGAATTCTAAGTTGTGTCGATAATCTAGTGATGTGTTGATACTTAGCATATTTTCAAGGTGGCTAAGTGGAGACTAAATCGCCAGGGCTGCCATTTTAGTATTTTCATAAGATAATATTTTCATACGTGAATTTAAATGAATATGAAATATGGAAAAGGGCAATAAAAAATAATTTTATTAAAAAATTTTGTTCATTTGTATTAAAAAAATTAATCACTGTTATTAGAAAACTTTTAACCGAAAAGTCATCACTTTTTGCAGATTTTTTCATTATTTAATAAGCATTTGCAATACATTTTGTAAATATTTGTATTTTCTAAAATTTTTATTACTTTTATTAAATATTATAAACATTTATTTGATAAAATATTATTGTAGTGGCTGTTTCTAAAAAACGAATTGAAATTCTTTTCATTGACTTGGCAATATTGTTTTGGTAATTTTTGACGTTTGCATAATTTTGTGAAAAATTTGTATACTGAAAAAGGTAAACCATTTGATCCATTTTGGCAGCCAAAGTTAAAAAGTGTACAGAAATTTAAACCTGCCTAAAGTTGGGTAGTTCATTTCACTGAGCTACCGCGAAATGATGTAGTACAAAAAGCTGGACATGAAAGAGGTGTTTTTGATTTTGTCAAAGAAGCCAATCTGATTTAGACGAAAATGGCATTTATTTAATCCACAGGGCAGCAGATCACAATGCACTGGAAATTTTATATTTTTTACTCAATTCGGATGCTAATGTAAATTTACGTGATGGTGCCGAACAGACTGCGTTACATTATGATGCTAGTGGTGGTCACGTTGATTGAGTACGTCCTTACTATCATTTAATGCAAATAGTAAACTTATTGATACAAATGATCAAACGTGTTGGGATGTTACTGAAAATAATGATATTCGTATGCTGTTGCCTTCATAACAAATACAATTTTTGACTTACCTTTTAATTCAGATCTTGTAATGATTGTCAATACGGTTTTAGTAATTCATTAATAAATAAAATAAAATTTGAATTTGAATTATTTCTTGAATTTTTTACTTTGTTTAAAAGTAAATTTAATTATACTTTGTGACAGTTAACTCTGAATGATGGTGGTCTAAATAACTTCAAAATAAGAGTATACCTTAAACCAGTGTTACTCATACACGATTACTCATACGCTGATACACGATTAAGACCGCTAGCCTATAAAATATTGAATTTTTGCCCTTAACGATATTATTTGTTTGGAAAATATTGGTACTTCTCTTTGCACCAGTTGCTTTTAATAATTTGTTTGTAAAATACATTGAATATTTTTTTGGTCTACAGCATGTCTTGAGTCGAGAATCACTGCCATAATTTATGCAATTTCTGCTAAAATTTTGTTGTTGAAGCCGAGATAAGTGCTTTGATATATTGAATCCTACTTGATCTCTTTTTCTTACGAACGGTGAAACTTTCTCTAAAGTTCTTAGTGGCAATAGTGGCAAAACATTTTTTATATAAACTAAAATCATTAACAACTGTGATAAAATACGCAGTAATAGGACCAACATATTAGAAACCAACAATGAATCTAATCCACAACTATGTTCCTACCCTTCTGCAGGTGTTGTAGTACCTGTTAGACCACCCTGCTTTCGGATTATAACATATTATATGAAAACTACAATGCAAATTCATTGTCAAAAATTATTCAATGCCAAAAACCGATTTCTTAAATTATTATGCTATGATGGGCAACATACTCGCTACTGCAGTCTATACATGGGACGTGAAGACTACAGTTTGATGTTCTTCTGAAGTCAGCTGTAAAGATATACAGCCTTTTGAAATCCGCTTTTATTGGCAAAAAAAATTAATTATGTGTTTCTTATAAAAAAAAAAGCAAATACAAAAAACGTCAATTTTCTTAGTTTTAAATTTTTAATTGTAAAGATCCAAAAAGATCAATTACAAGTCAATAATTATTTTATGATACCCGGTGTATAAATATATAAAAGTTTTAAAATTTAATTCCATAATTTTTTAATAGACATATTCTTGTCTGAATCCTTCTGCATAACTTTATCGACAGCCATTTCCAAATCTTCTCGAGTAACATGCGCACAACGCTCACGCAATGCGTACATACCAGCTTCCATACAAACGCCTTTAACTTCTGCACCAGAAGCTCCAGGTACAAGTTTAGCTATTTTACGCAAATTAATGGTGCGGGTCAAGTTAATTTTACGCGAATGAATTTTGAGAATATCTGAACGAGTTTCTTCATTGGGTGGGGGAAATTCAATTTTCTTTCATGATAGACTTATCCTTTTCCACAACAGCTTTAAATATTTCGGAGGAATATCCACTTTTGTATAAGAGCCCGCGCTAAATAGTTAAACTGATCATTTATGTTACTTACTGAAATTATTTTATAATTACCTTTGGATAATCTTCTAAGAATCTCTTTATCAGTATCTTATGACGATTATTTAATTCAATTAATTCGAGAAATTGTATAAATAAAAATGCTTCATCAGCTTGCACGTTCTCCGCTATTGCAAAATATGTGAACAAAGTACTGAAATCAAAATATATTCACAGCTGATATTAGCTGTCAAAATGCAACTCGCAGTGCAAAAAATCCCAAGGAAAGTCTCATTTGGTTTAGCATCAACTTAGCCTAACTCGCAGACGTCCTAAGTATTGAGTTTTTCAACTGATTTTGAATTGTTTGTACGAATCTTGATTTAACCTTAGTTACTTAAGGATCTTTTCGATATTCTTTGTCATTTTTTGTAGTGCTATAGTGCCACTTGCACCACAAACAAAACTGTTATTGAATGTATAGTTTTAATTACAAAATTAAATTTCACAAGTGCTCGCTTTCAAGATTAAAAATTAAAAAAAAAAAATTAAAAATTAAAAACAGAAGGAAGACATACGTATTTGACATGTGGAAATGACATAAGAAAAACTCAATGTACCTTGTTGCATCCCAATACTCCATTAACAATAGGCTTTTTCTTTTGTAGGCATATCACAAAGAACAACTGCTTATTTTAAAAATAACATATGAATAAACAACATAGTTGGCTTTTTTAGTCCAACCTTTTTGAAATTGCTTAACTAATAAACAGGTCAAATCACATGGTTGCCAACACTAAAAATTCGTCTATTGTGAATGATTTTTGGAAGTTCATACGAAGTTTCCTGTTAATTGTCAACAAATGATTTCTTAATTATTCGTATTTTGTGTTAGTTTTTCTATTTATTAATATACTGTTAAAACGCACGAAAACTTATATTTTATTTAGAATCATGTAATAAAAATAATCTCATCAATAATTGCAAAGAATTGTTATTCATTATTAAAATTTCAACATTAAATTTTATTACGTGTTTTGCATATATAAGCCGAACAAAATCTCTATTTTGTTCAGAATTGCCACCGAAAGTAGTGCTTATTTTATTTGTTCTTTTGCGACATGCTTACAAAAGAAAATCCTAAATCTGTTAAAAATTGAGTATGTCCGTCATCATATTGTTAGTGGACTTTTGTATACCTGTCTTACAGAATTATTTTCATAGAAATTGCAA
Source organism: Teleopsis dalmanni (assembly GCF_002237135.1). NCBI lineage: Eukaryota > Metazoa > Arthropoda > Insecta > Diptera > Diopsidae > Teleopsis > Teleopsis dalmanni. The sequence continues at coordinate 113,339,510 of NC_051846.1, read as the reverse complement.
TATATATTTAGCGTAGCTGCTACTATAGATTGGTTTTCCAATTTCCAGTTAAAACCATATTCTGCTGCCGTGAAATATCTTGAGCGCGTCTACGAGCAATTGTACCGCAAACTCAGTCAGCACTAACATAACCCTCTATAGATATATTGCATTTACAAATTAACAGTCTTCTTTAAATATAGCAATATAAATTTCATCTCTTTATCCCATCATATCTTCGAAGTGCCGAATTTGATTCATCGGACCGTACATATCATTATGTATTAACTACATGTTCGGAACGAGAATTTTCCGCAACCGGAAAAGGCTTTACACAAGTTTTAAGTTTACTCTTAGCGCAAGTTGTAAACACAATGACAATCGGAATATTATTTGCGTTACATCCACCTTTTCCACCTTTAGCAATTGTGTTGTCTGCTAAAACGTTTCTTCAAACGACGAAAAAACGTTTCTGTCAGAACACAGACGTAAAGTAGCGACACTGTCAAGACACCAAATTTTCTTGCTCAATTTACCCTCCATACGATACTGCTACCTTCTCGTAAAATGCAGTCCCTTGTGCCCTATCTTTCTACTTAAGCTGTTTTCTCTACAATGTACAGTGGTGTGCACACGATGATTACGTTTAAAACCAATTATAATAATAATCTGTACGCGTCGCTTGCATTTACTGTTCTGTTCTGTATTCTTTCTTTTCTTTGTTTCAGAGTTCGCTGCTTGTCTTGAGCTTTTTCTATCAATTTTAAGTGTCTCGGCATTCCATGGCTACAATAATATGCCCAAAGGTGTTCGATCGACAGTTATTTCTTTAAGCAATTTTATTTATATATATTTCAATTTTTCGATAGTATCACAAAACGAATTTACATATTATTAAATGCTTCCGCTATTAATACTTTTTTTTTTAAGTAAGTACTTGACCAAAAAACTGACTGAAAAACATCTCAAAGCTTTTCCCATTCATCCCATTCATTGTGTACCTTCTTTACATGGCACCACTGCGTGCTTTGTTACAAAACTGCAAGCCGTATAATATCACTTTTCGCATATCGTCACAAATCTAAATGGTATTTATTTCAATAAATGACATTAATTAAAATGGAAATGGCAATCAAAGCTTGTTGTAGATTTAATTAGATTTCAATTAAATTTAATATGAATTATCCTCTGAGGCCCGATGTCACAGTCATGACTTAACATCATGGTAGACGGCTCCTGACAAATCTTCGTAATATACGGTTCTTACCAGAGTTCAACCATCTATTGCGTTAGACCGAAGGCTTCACTTGATATCATTAGTAAACAGTTGGTAACATCATATGCTAGTAGACTTAAAGCTATATCATAATGAAAGGCTAGTGACTAGTAGAGGGCTTTATTCTAAAACTTTACAGCCTCACTTCAAGCAACTACATTCCTTTTATTCTCAATTTAGAAAGAAAATTCAATGTCGAATTTTCATCTAGTGGTATATGGCTGTCAGGAGGTCCTTCATTAGGAGACGGTTTAACTATTTTAACTGACATATCAAAAATAAGTAGTGGTCTAGGTAGAGGAATAATCTCAGTTTTCTCATCACTGCAGTGTTAAAAAAATTTAATTCTCTCCATGAGATGCTCCGTAAAGATATCACTCTTGTGGCAGGTTTAATCAAACTCATTGTATATAAGGTAACCATGGTAGAAGATTGAATTTTTTCTTTAATTATACCTGCCGCAGTTTCGAAGAGGACGATGAAAGTACTTTCTACCTGCTTTATATATATATATATTGTGGGACATTGCGACAGCGCACCGTCGAACAAGTAGCCCCGCTGAAGTATACCATGAAACGACTTGGGTTCTTTTTCGTCCTTCGAATTCTCGGATGTCGTTATTGAGTTCAAGCTAAAGTGGCTTCCGTTCGCATGACTGCATTCCTTGTTAGTACAAGCAGCTCATTTAGCTTGAGGTTGGCTGCCAAGCCATCGTCAATCCAATGGTGTCCCAAGACAATCATCCTCCTGATTTTCAGTGCTGAACATTGGCACAATATATGCACCGTTGTCTCCTCTTCTACTAGATATAGTCTGCAAGTGTCTTTCTCAACAAGAGCTATATTTTTGAGGTTATATTTAATATTTCCATGTACAGTAATCAGTGAGGTCTGCCCACTTAGGGTGCTCCTCGGATAGCTAAACACTTTTATCGCTTCCCTGATCAACGCTATCGGCATCATGAGTTTATACTGTCTACAAGTGCTCATCTCTCTCCACCTGTTAAGATGAAGTGAAGTTATCCACTTATCGACATAGGCTGCAATCATTTTGTAGCTCAATAGTATTTTTGACTCTGGGTAGCAGAAATTCCGCATTTGTTTAGGTATTGTCCGGCACATGCGCGGGACCGTTTTACCACTTTAAGACCTTCCTTTTTGAGGTTCTTCGTCAACTCCACGACCTCCCCTAAAATAGCATTATACTTTTTACCAAAGGTTTAAGGTGGTTTTAAACTTATTGGATCCCTTGGATGGCCGGTACAACCTAACCTAACCTAAAATTATGCATAGAATAATAGCATGAAAAAAATTAATACTTTAATTCTAGTAAATTTTAAATATATATGTATGTAAAATAAGGTATTATAATTATATTATTTTATATATATTTTATATATACATTATATTGTTTATATTATTTAATAATATGGTGAGAAGTTTATTTAAATCAGAAATCATCAATTTTATGAAAACTGTATTTTAATTTGATTTCAATAAATTTATTTATTTACTTCGTCTATAATAGAATACGTAGAATACATACGTCTGTAAAGTGACAAACGCCTAACACTCGTTTTTGATTCCTTCTTGGTAAAATTGTTAAATTGAACTGCCGAAGCGCTGCCCACACCAACATATTTCTGTTGTTCTTACGCAGTTTAATGATTTAACAAAGAAAACTTGTTTGGAATAAAAATTGTTGAAATGAAAAACATTTATTTTTCATAAAACAAACAAACAACGCAGGGTTGTATGTGAAATTTGATTGTTTTCACAGTTTGATATTCACTGCATAAATTAATTTCGCACATCATGAGTACGACAATAAATAATCAACACTGGTTATCTAATTGCACTTGCGTCCCATGTAATATTTTCAACTTAAAAGTCCTTGGGGCCATGTTAGGGCCATGTTATGCAGAGTGTCTCGGGCACGGTTGCCACTTGAAAATTTTTTTCTGTACCAAAATTGGTTTAAAAAGGTACCATTTCTGTAAAAAAGGTCCAAAATTTTTTAGGACCTTTTTGTTTTCTCGTTCTGTGTTTTTCATAGTGTTATAAATGAACAAAATATAAAATAGTGCAAAGTTGCATTTATAAAAAAAATTAATTGGAAATATCCACAATAAAGTTGGATCGTCAAAAATGGACCATTTTTTGAAAGTGAGTACCAAACGAAAAAAAAAAAGAAAAAAGTACCAATTTTGGTACTAAAGTACCATAAGTGGCAACCGTGGTCTCGGGCACGGCATGAGTACAATTGTTGTTGTTTTCAATGCAAATTTAAAATTTAACAATAAGAGCAGAAACAAGATGGCCGTTTAAACTCCAGCATGAGAGCCGCCATATTTTTGTCCCGGCACTAAGACAAAACAGTGTTGTTTAGTAATAAATTTTAAAATTTGCACCTTTTAGGAGCAAATTACTACATTCTAATAAGTTTTAGAAGAAAAATGGCAGTAAGCAACACATCCTTTTTTCATAAATTGCTTGTAATTGTAAGGAAGAAAATATTCACATATTTCCAACATACATAGATGTTTATAAATCAACAACAACAACACTATACTATTAACTTCAAAAGACATTTTAGTTACACATCACAATACACTATATTTAACAAGCAACATATAATTTAATTTACCTCACTGTAAGAATTTTAATATAATCTAAAATAAAATAGATTATCTAATTTTATTTATCTGTATCTGCATCGGCAACACACGGAATACATCTGAAATTATTATTGCAATTAACAAAAAATAAAGAAATCAATTTAAATAAGGGAAGAATATACACACCTTATTTATGCACTACTTATATATTTATTTTATTTATTTTTTGTTTGTTTTATTAATTTTTTTTATTATTTATTAATAAATATATATAAATATTAAAACTACAAACACCGGCACTATATTAAAAAAACACGTTTGTAAACAAGAAAACACAAAGCACAGAAATTACACCCAGGCGAACAACAGCAACAAAAGACAACAAGTATTAAAAATACCAACGGCAAATGTACCGATGCACTACAGTAAAAGCTTCGATCGTTTAAGTATAAATAATCGCGCATTGTACAAGCAAGGGTACTTGTTGGAAAACTCGCAAAGATAGTAATACGTCTTTGTGCAGTAAGTCAGTAGTAATACGTCAAGGAAGATTTATACATCTTGACTAGTAGTTAGTAATACGTCAAGGTAGCTTTATACATCTTGACTAGTAGTTAGTAATACGTCAAGGTGGCTTTATACATCTTGACTTGTAGCTAGTAATACGTCAAGGTAGATTTATACATACATATTGACTAGTAGTTTAGTCATACGTCAAGGTAGTTAAATACATCTTGGCTAATAGGTTGATGTTCAAGAATCCAAAATAAATTTCTAACGAAAGAACATCATTTTTCGAGCAAATTCAGCACGGCAGCACTTCAGAGTTATACGAGTATGGCATTGACACTGGGGACATGACTCATTTCAAATCAGTCATTTGAAAGTGTTTATATTTCATTCATTTGTAATACGGCGTTACATTGTGAGATTAAAAGTAGATTAAAGCAACAATCAAGATTAAAGTACTAATCTCGTTGTTTAATCTCAGATTTCCCATATAAAAGATAATCTCCTTTTAGTCGAGATTAATTGTTTATCTCCCTAGAAATTTTGATTTTTTTTCTGTGCAACTCTAATCTTAGAAGACAGAACTCAACAAGAAAAACGTCAAAATTAATCTTCAATAATGTAAACGGTGGAGATTAAAAATGTAGATTAACTTAATCTCGTTCTATTAAATTCACAATGTAAACGTAGTATAAATGCCATATTAAGCTCGTTTAATTCATTTCCTTGAATAATAGTATTTCTACATTATTTTGATAAGTTTTATTGTAACAACCCTGTTCTTCACAGCGAATTTGCTGACTTATACCAGCCTGTCAGCTTAGATATGTGAGATAAGCTGTTACATCATTTGCAAACGCAGTATATTGTTTTAGAGATTTGAAGTTGTTCAGGATAAAGAAACAAAAACCAATAAAAATTCTGGATGTCTTCTTTAATATAAGTTAGCAACAACAACATCGCGAAGAGTTTACTGATTGCTTAAAATGTCTAATGTTGTGCACAATCAGGTTAGTTAAAATCTCGGGGAAAATTGTGTATGCTTTCGGTATTCGTCATCGGAGTGCTTGCTATATTGTTTTATTTGTTTAAAAAAAATACTAGAATCGAATTGCGCGAAACGCAATTTTAGTAAGGTACATTATGTTATATAAAAGTTTCACAATTTTGCTTTTGGCTTCAATATAAACGTCAGTAGTAAGTTTTTATGTCTTTCTGCGTTAACATTGCGAAGTTATAGAACTCTACACATTCACCGGTTTAATATTTCATTTGTTATTGGTAAATATCGGAGAACTACATGAAAAACCTGTCAAACGAAGAATATGTACCTCCTGTACATTTGTTTCTAAACACAATTTGAAAACAATAAACATATTTCGCCAATTATATATATTTTAAACTACAAGAAATGTAAAACTACAATTTTTGGATAAACTAAATTTGTAAATTACTTGTGTATATAAATTATTGCAGTTAATAATAATAAAACAATATCAAAAATAATGAAATTAGTCATTAGATAAGCAAAATGTTAAAACACGTTTATATTATTTCTAAAAGATTTTAGTTGTTTTTAATTTTTTCACATTTTTCTTTTCAGTTGTATAAATGCTTTTGACTTTATTTTATTTGATAACATTCACATAATATAAATTCTGTACAAACCATTTCTGTATTCTGAAATATTCTCCGCGTTTTTGCTGAGGCAATCGAGAGTTCCTTAGTGAAAATATTTTCATATTTAATTAAGTCAATTTTGTTTTCTTATCAATGGCGGCCTATTTGAATCGCACTATTTCAATGGTCACTGGAAACGGCGGAACCGCTGCTGCCACAACAAATTTCGACATGAATGCTTTGATGTCTGAAAATCGATCGATGCAAAACGCCAACCTCGAAAAATCCCCATTGCAGGTTTTTGTCAGAGCAAAAAAGAAAATTAATGATATATACGGAGAGATCGAGGAGTATGTAATCGAGACAACCCAATTTATTATTGGTAACATAAATTTAAACATTTTATTTCACCATTTTATGTTATTTTTTTGTAACTCTCATTCAGCTTTACATTCTGATGCTGAAATCGTGGATAAATCTGAGCGTGAACTTTTTGAAAGTTATGTAAATAAAGTGGCGGCTATTCGGGAGGTACTATCGCGAGATCACATGAAAGTAGCATTTTTTGGACGCACATCAAATGGGAAAAGTTCTGTTATAAATGCGATGCTACGAGAAAAAATTTTGCCAAGCGGTATAGGACACACCACAAATTGTTTCTGTCAGGTAGAAGGTTGCGATGGACAAGAAGCTTATTTAATTAAGGAAGGTTCGGATGAAAAGCTAAATGTTGTCGTAAGTTTTTTTTCATTTTAAACAATACTCTATTTTTATGACCTTATATTAAAATGCTGGCTTTAAATAAATAATCTTTAATATGCAATTTTAATTTAAAGAATATAAAACAACTTGCTAATGCCCTTTGTCAAGAAAAACTTAGTGAGAGTTCGCTGGTGCGAATATTTTGGCCACGAGAAAGGTGCAGTTTGCTGCGAGATGATGTTGTCTTCGTAGATTCACCTGGTGTAGACGTTTCAGCAAATCTAGATGATTGGATTGATAACCATTGTATTAACGCTGACGTATTTGTATTGGTGCTAAATGCTGAGTCGACAATGACTCGAGCAGAGAAACAGTTTTTTCATACTGTATCTCAAAAACTTTCTAAGCCTAATATTTTTATTTTAAATAATCGTTGGGATGCATCAGCCAACGAACCAGAATTTCAGGATTCGGTAAGGAAGAAAGTTTTTTTCTGCTAAATTTAAAAAAAATATTAATTTTTCGGTTTTGTTTGTATTAACTTGTTGCTAAAATCAGGAGCTTGAAAAGGTAAAATAACCTTTTGCTTGCTTTTTGTTTAATCGTAAATAATCGTATATTGTACAAGACACATTATTGGAGAAAGTATACATATAATTTTAGGTTAAGTCACAGCACACGGAACGTTGTATTGATTTTCTTACTAAAGAGCTTAAAGTTAGCAACGAAAAGGAAGCTGCAGAACGTGTGTTTTTTGTATCGGCTCGTGAAACATTACAGGTTTTTAGATTTGAATTACATTTTTAATACATAATTAATTTTTGAGTAGGCTAGAGTAGAGGAAGCGAAAGGAAACCCACCCCACCTTGGAGCAATAGCTGAAGGTTTTCAAATGCGCTACTTTGAATTTCAAGATTTTGAACGGAAATTTGAAGAATGTATCTCTCAAAGTGCTGTAAAAACAAAATTTGAACAACATAGTTCTCGGGGAAAAACAGTAGCTGGTGACATGCGATCTATGCTAGATAATATTTGTGAACGGACTGCAATATTTCGTAACTTGAAGTTGGACCAAAAAACCTTGCTTACTGACCGCATTCAAGGGACAGAAACAGAAATGATGCAAGTTACACGAGAAATGAAACTCAAAATTCATAATATGGTAGAGGAGGTAGAGCAAAAGGTGTCTAAGGCACTAAATGAAGAAATTTGGCGCTTAGGTGTTTTAATTGATGAATTCAATATGCCATTTCACACAGAACCGTTGGTGTTAAATATATATAAAAAGGAATTGAATTCGCACGTTGAATCTGGATTGGGCTCAAATTTACGAGCTAGATTATCAATGGCGTTAGCAATGAATGTCGAGTCAGCTCAACGTGATATGACTGGTAGATTAAAAATATAACATCATATATAATATATAAATGTGATTTAATTAATTATAGATCGGATGCATGCCCTAGTGCCCAATGAAAAGCTTGTTGTGCAAACAAAAGTTGCAGCCAGGTCACAACCATTCGAAATGTTGTATTCCTTGAATTGTCAAAATTTATGTGCAGATTTTCAAGAAGATCTGGAATTTAAATTTTCGTGGGGAATAACAGCGATGATTCAACGATTTACTGGAAAAGTAAAAGAACGAAATAAAAGAGTCCCAGCGGTGTTACATCGCCAGAATAGCATTGGAGTAAGTACAAATGATAAATATACTAATATCAATACTGCGTTTTTATTATAGTTATAAATTGAAGCTTATAAAAATGTGCATAACACTTTTTTATGGAATAATTAAAAATGCTACAGCGATATAAAAATCTTTATGAAATAAAATAATTTTCTTTAGAAAAGTATATCCTCTACAACGCCAGTCAATGAGACTCCTTTATGTTTAATGCCTACAGCAAGTAGTGGTATAACACAGGAGCAGTTGTCACTAATTTCACGTTTTGCAGTATCTTCAATTGGATCCCAGGGCACTGTAGGTGGCCTTATTGTAGCTGGAATAGTAAGTATTCATTAATTTTTTGTAAAAAATAAAAATTGTTCTTATAATTTTTTAACCAGATGTTAAAAACTATTGGCTGGCGTGTTCTTGTTGGTATTGGTGCTCTATATGGCTGTATATATTTTTACGAGCGACTTTCTTGGACAAATTCAGCAAAAGAACGTTCCTTCAAATCACAATATGTGCGTCACGCTACAAAGAAACTTAAAATGATTGTAGACTTGACTTCAGCGAACTGTAGCCATCAAGTGCAGCAGTATGTTCTTAAGTTATGTTATTGTGTTCACATGCAGTTATTCGTTTAAATATTTATTACAGAGAACTTTCAAGTACCTTTGCTCGCTTATGTCGAACTGTAGACTCCGCTACTACTGATATGAACGAGGAACTTAAAGCTATTGAAGCGCAATTAAATGTTCTAGAAGCCAATCAAAAGCAACTGAAACTACTACGCAACAAGGCAAATTACATACAAAATGAATTAGACATTTTCGAAAATAACTACATAAGAGCGAATTAGTATTAACTTATTTTGCAAGATAATATTTAAGTGCATGGAAACTTAGTCACTTGTATATTTATATAATATTATTTTTTTGGCATGCGAATCGTTACACAAGATTATGTTTGAAGATGAACGTTATACGCGGTAAATTTTTAGTTAATTATTTTTAATATAATAATTATTTTCTTAACTGGTAAAAAGTTTTACATAAACACTTCTTACGTGTTTATCACAAGCAAAAATGTATCTTTGTATAAATTTACCTTGTTTTTATTTAATATTATGTTTAGCAAAAGGTAGTTAATTTTAATAAAATGACATGAACCGATGTCAATTTTTAGTTTTGAAAATAAAATTTTTCTATTAATTTTTCTTATTCTTTATCACGGCTTGTTCTAAGATCTATATTGAATTTTACTCTGATATGATATTTTAGATATATTATATTTGGATTAATAATATTTCTCTTTAGTAGTGCTACACATACATTAAGTTACAGCTTGATCTGACAATCCTATCATTTTTCTTACCTGTACGTAAGTACGGTTTAGAACGAATTTCAATACACCTATCTACATTTTATCTGCTCTTAATAATTTGCATGTCCCTAAAGCGTATTAAAATACTGGTGCCATCATTGATTCCTTCATTCCTTTATCTTCGTCTAATAACTAGATTCATGTTGTCCACGTTGGCATTTATTTAACTGTTTGTGTGTGTAACGGATTTCGGCCAATAAACTTAATTGCTAATGAAGATAAAATTTTCTTAGGTCTTCATTCGATTGCTGCTTTAAAGACCTATTTTTTTGAAGACCTATCCTTTATCCAAATATAATATTGTAGCAAAGCTACAGAATGTTTATTAGTGAAGAATGTCAGTAATGTGATAAAATGTTGCTAATCCATGTCATTTGTCATTTGTTCTCAATTATTCTCGCGATTAACACGTATTGTTTTACATTTAAAAGATGGCAGTGGAATTAAGAAGCAATAATAAATGTGTTTTCTTAGTTGGTGACGTAAATTATTCAATAACAGGCGCAAAGTTACCGTCTAATCGTCAAGTTCTTGCAGTACTTTTTTTTAACATTCGCGAGGTGAAATTGACTGTTAGTGAAAGCGCTAATCTTGTCATTCGGGAGTGTATTATATTTTGGGAAAAAGCTAGAATCCCTACCAGAGCTATACCTAACTGTGTAAAAAAACTAGTAGATCTTCAAGGAATTAAAACTAAATGAAGAGAAAAAAGATGTGAGCAAATCTGAACATAATGTGTTATAACTTCGTTATTCTTCAACCGATTTAGTTGAAATTTGAAATATAAATAAATTAAATATTTATAAAATTATAAATGTCTTTTTGTTATTACTCATTGAATTTGTTGTTGAAATAAATGGGGTTTATTGAAGGTAATATTTTTCGTAATTTTTCGCTGGATTCTGAGGCCTGAAATAGGTGTAAAACATAGAGTGCGCAGGCCAATTTTTGTTTTATTGTAAAGTGTAACTATTTGGCTATTAATAGGAAAAATTTCATGAAAAAACTCGGATACATTTTTTGGGTATCGCCGATAGAAGTGAAAATGGCCATGAAAAAAATGCTGACTTTTTGTGCAATTTCGCTAATAAAATTTTATTGATAATTAAAATTGAAATTTTTTTTACACATAATGAATAACAATATCGTAAGCTTTAAAAAAAAATTAAAAATGATCATTTTTGAATAAATAGTAAAAAAGCTATAAGGGTTTAAAGTTGGTTAAATTTTTACGAAATCATAATTTCGCTAAAGTTGTATAAACTGCAAATAACTTAGGAACTAATGAGCGGATCACGCCCATTTTTTGCATAGAGTTGTGTTGCTATGTAAGTCACGTATATATGTAGTCCAATAAGTGCAAAAAGTATTTTTAACGATAATAAATGATTGAATATGAAAATTTTGTATGGGGGGTGGGTGTGGCAGTGGGCGGAAAACCTTAAAAAAATGTTGAAATCTAGATAATAACGTAAGTTTTCCGGACACCAAAATTCAGCTTTCTACCTATCATAGTTTTGAAGTAATCTTGGGACCACGGTAAAATCCCCATGTTTGGGCAAAAATTTTATTTTGAATTATTTAAACGATGTGCGGTAAATTTACAACGTTTTAGAATCAACGCAAGGTGCCAATTACTGTAAATTTATCGCACATCGTTTAAATAATTCAAAATAATGGAAAAATACAAGTTGTGTAAACAATTACTTGACAGTCAAAAAATGATGTAGTATTTGTTTTTGTCATATTTTGTATTCTTTCAATAAATTTGTAATATTTTTTTTATAATATAGTAATTAACATATATATACTTGACAAATAATAGAAAATTAATATTATAATAGAAAATTTTTATTTTATTTATTTATTTTATTCTTTAAATATGTATATAATTTATTCTTTTCTTATATACAATAAAACAAAGTTTTAATAAAATTTTTAACTAAAATTTGAGTTCCTCTCCAAAATTCGTATTTATTTTTATAATTAAGATAGAAATGCCCTTAAATTAATAAACTGTAATAATAGTTTATGATTGTGTATATGTCACAATAAAAAAGAAGCAATGTTTATATTTTAATCTTATTCTAGGAATCCCATTCATTTCAGAATTTGGATTTCTTTCATTATTTATTGTTTTAAATAACAATAGTTAATGCTTTAATTTGTGGAAAAAAACACTAGTGGATAAAATAAATAAATAAAAATTTAAATATATTAAATTCATTATAATAATTTTATTAAAATAATAATTTTAAGAAAATATATTAAATAAAAATTTAGTTATATTAAATTTATTCTAATAATTTTATAAAAATATATTCGAAAAACTTATCAACCCGTGTGGATAAAATAAACAAATAAAAATTTAAAAATATTACATTTATTATAATAATTTTATTAAAATATATTCAAAAATTTCATCATTATAAGTTATTTACATATTAAATTAAACTCTTTTTAATACTTTTTTAACTTGTCTTCCAAACAATTTGCTTGGAAAAGATTTTGTGCAAAATTGGGAAAAAAATCCCATTCCTATATGATTCAGAATATCAAAATTGGGAATAGGGAACAAAATTATCATTCCCATATAATTCAGAATAGCAAAATGGGGAAAAGGGAGAAACTCCCTGTCCCATGCGATTCAGAGTAGGTACAAATAATAATAAAAACTTCCATTTCCATATGATTCAGAATAAGGATTTTGGGAATAGGGAGCAAAACTCCCATTCCCATATGAATAAGAATAGCATTATTGGAAAAAGGGAAAAAACTCTCATTCCCATGTGATTCAAAATAACTATGATTATGTCAAATTGCAAAAACCATAACATGAATCCAAAGGTCTGGAGGGCAACTAATAAAATCAGTTTACTAGCGTTTACAGATTTCAGTCAATTTGAATCAAAGATTGTATCTGTTTAATAACCACGGTAGGATAAGAAGCCGTCTCTGTTAAATGTCAACAGAAATCATACCGTCTAAACTTGGAGATGTCTATAGTTCAAATGTATGAATCGCACACTTGAGTGGTCTCAACGAATATCACTATGTTGCTATAGAGCTGCTTCCAAGATGACCTGTTTTCCCACCTGATGGCATATTTTAACACTTTTTGTTTCCATTTATACGAACACCCATCACTTGAAGTTATCACCCTGTTATACAATTTCCTGAAAGTTTAAACAATAACTCCAATTGCTGGGTTTCACAATAAACGTTTGAGTTTTACCGAAGCTTGGAGACCTTTCGGGCCGCGTACGCAGAAAACGTAAGAACTGCGATTAATAAATTAGTCATATCATCGATATCGGAACAGCTACGAATGGCAAGAGAAATTAGTTGTAAGCTGATGTTTAAAGTGGTCCAGTTAGTCCATATTTTCTTAATTGGCTTAGGTGATCTAATAACATTCGAGTACATCATCAATAGGTCAATAGTGAATGTTAAGTTCCTGTCGTCTTATGAAACAGACCAGTTGGTTAACATATGTGAGAAGTTTTCACAAATCAAGGTGAGATCAAAAACATTCGTTCTGCTGAAGGCCAAGAAGGTTTAATCATTATCTCTATTAGCTATTATTAAATGACCTGCAAGAATGAAATCAAAAAGATTCACCGCAGTTGCCTTACTCAATTAATCAAATACTTCATCAATTTTATTAGTTAAATTGAGAATTGATTTTTTACTGCTACATACAATTAACCGTCAAATGTATTTAGCATTAAAACCACCGGCAACTAGTACTTTAAAACCAAGATTATTAAAAAGTACTGACTGTAAATCAAGGCGGAAAGTTGATTGCTGAAAATACGATCTTGGGTGGTCAAGAAATAATAGAATAAAAGTAGATTATAAATATATTTAACAGTGTTTTTGGAATCCGTAATGTTCTATTATGTTTTTAGGAAGAACCCTAGTGCTGTTACACGTTTTACGGTAGGTTTGTTTAGTATTGTAAAATTTGTATCCATTAATTCGAAAACAGTTTTAAGAAGACAAATTGGTTTCAGATATATGCAAGGTACCAATTCCGTTTTGATCTTATTAAGTCAGCAATTAAATATTGAATCAGGCTTGAAGTCCACAAAATTACGTTGTTTTTACGGATTATTTACGTTAATTGTTTGAGCATTGCTTCAAAGGCTGAACCGGAGAGTAATAAATTGCATTTGTGGTGCCGGCGGTTCAAATTCATAATCTTAATTTTTTGATAACACATCAGTCAATAATACGGGTGACCAACTAAGAAAAACAAATTTTTTCTGCCAAAAATCGATTTACTCATCAATATAATCTCCTTGAAGAACAATACAATCATTACAACGCTTCTCTAAGTTCTCGATGCCATGCTTGTAGAAGGATTTGTCTTTTACCTCAAAATAGGCTTTAGTTGCAGCAATTACTTCTTCATTTGAGATGAATTTCTCATCGGCGAGCATTTTTTTGAGATCAGCGAATAGCCAGTAGGCGCTGGGGGTCAGATCTGGACTATACGGTGGATGAGGGAGCAATTCGAAGTGTAATTCGTGCAATTTTGCCATCGTTTTTATTAATTTGTGACACGGTGCATTGCCTTGATGAAACAAAATTTTTTTCTTCGCCATATGCGGTCGTTTTTTCACAATTTCTGCCTTTAAACGATCCAGTAATGCCGAGTAGTACTTACTATTGATGGTTTTTCCCTTTTCGAGATAGTTAATGATAATGAAGATTATACCATGTGCATCCAAAAATACTGAAGCCTTAACCTTCCCAGCTGACTGTTGTGCCTTCGGACACTTCGGACGTGGTTCAGCGGTTGCAGTCCACTCAGATGATGATCGTTTTGATTCCGGAGTGAAGTGATGGATCCATTGTCACATATCGACGCAAAAAATCTGATTTATTACGTGTAAACATGGCCAAACATCTTTACACTTATAATTCTTATACTCACTTTGCTTGTTGTTAAAACCAGATTCAAACTTGAATAGTTTTATAGTGTATCTTATCTTTCCCAATTAGAGCTATCAGTTTAAAATCATTTTCATTAAGTTGTTTAACAATACTTATTCTTTTAGTAATAAATATTAATTTTCAAAATATTTTTTTATTTGTATTGAGTAAAATTACAGTAAAGAAATTTATTTAAAAATTCAGCAAAAATAATAACAATCACAAAAGTTAGACGTAAAATAATCAATAATTTAATTAGGAAAGGTATAGGCTGAAACATATTTAATATACAATTAATCTGGTGTGTGGATAGAAATTTAAAATATAAAATTACCAGAAACCGTAATGGGAATCATATCCTCCATTTTAATATTAGAGTAGGGCGCGTAAACCACTACTCTGTAGACTCGTTACAATAACTCAAAATATAATTCTATTAATATAAATTCATTAATACAAAAATTTAAAAAATATTAAATATCATAAACTATGATATTTATCGCTTCCTTGTTTAATTAGGATACTGAGATAATTACAATAAAATTTATGCACTTGCTATCAATTAAACAATATAAAACAAAGAAAACATAAAAACATTTATAAGTCGGGGCATCTTTTCCACAGTGTAAAAATAGGTTATTCACATATGTATTGTAGCAGCTGTATATCGAGCTTCCCCGCGTCGCCAAGACCATTGACTTGGTCGGTACTGTATTCAATAAAAACCAAATGAAAAAAAAGTTTAATTGTATATATGGTAAAAGAATATAAGTATCATTTTTCTCTAATTTTTCTCTAATTGCAATTAAAATAACTCAAGTGGTATGAAATAAAAAATTATTTTTATTTATCGCAGTACAAACCTGATGCAAATTCTTGGACTGCATAAAAGTTAAATGAAATTTTTTTTGTATTAAAAAAATATAAACACGAAAATGTGCAGTACATACATAATTCTAAAAAACGTACCTGTATTAACAATTGACCGCTTTTAGTATGAGGGTTTCTATAAGCATATAACACCCATAACGCTATCACCAATATTAAACAAACTGGTGTTAAAAATCCTAAAACCACTCCTGCACTTTTTTGCTTCTCTGGAGTGTGCTCTAGTGCTGCTTTGTTGAGTGTCCCCGTGTTGGTCGGCGTTGTTGTTGTATTACCAGACTCATAGGGATACAATGGATGTAAGGAATCTGTTTGATTACTATTACTATTTGTATTTGAGTCTGTGGAATTGTTATTGCTATTGTTGGCATTGTTTCCCTTTTGGCCTAATGCTGGACATAAAGAAGTGTCTGATATTTGTGTGCGTTCACAATCTAACCAGAAATAAATAAACAACTTTGTTATGTAAAACTGTGCAGTAATCTTTTTATCATACTTTTTTGTAGCCAATCCTGTTTCTTTCTTTCGGTTCCAGTGGAACACCTATTCAACGCTGGGCACCAAGAACACTTTAGAATGTATAATATATTTATTTATGAGTTTAGATCTAAGCCAATTTTATTACTTACATCAAATTGAGTCTTATGATTAATACAAGAAATGCAATCAGTGTAATCGAGGCAGGTTGGTAAAGCTGTTAGGTGTATAATTGTCGAATTTGTAATATCTTCATGAGCAAAATTTACTCGGTGATATTCGTAAATCGTTTTTCGACGAGTGACTATATAATCAAATTATTGATAATAGAAATCAAATTCAAAATATTACACATATGGACTTACAGTAAATAACTTTATCGATAATATACGCATCGGACAAACCTACTTTCACGGGATGCTTATCGTCTTGTATTGATTCTATTAGAATCGGCACATTGAAATAAGCAAACACTATATCACCATTTTTATGAAGCGTTGCGCTAAATGTGAAATTACCAACTTCTTGTTTGTCTTGTAGAGTAACGTTCTCCCAAACAACTGTGAATGCAGTTCCTATTATAAGTCGAAATTTATGAGTATAAAAAGGAAAATTATATTTTTTTTAATGTTTTACCATTATCGTCGAAGCGCACAAAAGATGAATTTGAAAGGCTGGTGTCAAAATTGGCCATTAGAGGTGCTATATATTGAGTTGCCGCTAACCAAGCATGGACGTAGTCGCCAGTGTAGAGAAATCCTCCTGTGGCGACAGTTACATTTCTAATCGGGTGTCCATAGAATGGAAAATCAAAACTTAACTCAATGGTCTGCAAAAACAGCAGTAAAGAAATAAATAAATTAAAATGTAACTTTAAAAATTTTCTTTCAAATATTGAATGCGGAAACAAATTTAAAATGCATTGAAATAATTCTTTTATAGTAATTTGAATAATTATTTGTTAAACTTATCAGGGATTACACATATTCAATATTCACAATAATTTCGTCATCAAATGGTTTTGTTTTGTAATTTATATATGAAATATATTTTTTTTTACGCATTCATATTTACTATTATTATATTATAACGTACAACTTTTAAATCTTTGATTTACAGATCTACAATATTATCTAATATAATAAAGTGAAATTTCTAAAAATAAACCTTTAAAAGAAAACTTTTTGTACCATTGCTCTTCGATGTGACTGTGAAAGCATAGAGTTATGTTTGATATTTTGAAAATTCGTCCATAATCGATCTGCTTCTGCTTTATTTACGAAGATTGTGCTGTTGTAGTAATTATGATGATCCTGCAAATAAAATAATTGCTTTTTATTAAGAATATGATCACTAAAAATATTTCCATCGTGTAAATAACTAACCGTTTTACTGCTAACTGTGAAATTTTGATTTGTAATTTCGGTGAGCGTGTCATTTTCCGCCACATCAACTTTATTTACCCACTTATCGTCCACAGTTTCAGTGCTGCCGGATTGTACTCCAGATATTGCACCAAGTACTTTCTTTGGAAATTGATTTTGTTTTTTGGCAGTTTCTTCGTTAGTATTTTGATTTGTGTGCAGTTCAGGATCGGATATAATTGTTTGTTTCGTTTGTTTATCTACTACATCCTTGCGTTGTCCCGTACCATTTACACCTAGCATTGGCCGAGTACTAGAGTTGTAAGGCACTACAATTGATGTTTCTGTTACTGATATGTTTGTTTGTCCTGCTTGCAACGTTTTCGGTGGTAAAATTTGCTTTGCATCTGTCGCATTTTGCGGAAGACTTTCATATTGATTTTTTAAGTCTGTCGGTGATTGCCGCTTTTGTCTTAATTTAATTATATTTGGAAGGGTGTCTGTATTCGTTAAACCTAAAACCAAATCATATCGTTCTCCTGCAAATAGAATCGAATTAAATGATTTTTAAATTTTTAAATTTTTAAATTTTTAAAATGAATACTTATAAATATTCAATATACATAAATTATTTTGACTGGCTTGGGTAAACAAAATTTTAAAAATAATGCCAAAAAAAATATAAAACTTAAATGATGTTAATATTTATTTAGAATAATAAATAGACAATGTCGCTAACATCTTGAGTTTACTAAGATAAACATTTAAATATAGTAAATATAGTAAATCAAAAAGTCATTTAACAAAAATTGTTTTATTTTTATAGACTTTTGTCCCAAGCAAGAGTTTCAAAGTAAAATCGTGCTATCAGCATATTGGGAATTGATGTTTCAATGACATTTTCATGTTGAAAAAAAAAATATATAAAATTTGTTTAACTAAATGAGTTTTTTTCTGCTGGACCATCGTCATGTATTGAGTTTTCTTTAACCCCGTATAATTACAAATATTTTGAGGTAATTCCGTTAAAAGTGTTGAGATAGGTAGCAATCAAAGTTATATAGAAATTACAAATGATCAGATGGCTTTTTACTGTAGCTACCTACCTCAGTACACCCTAATAATCTTCTATCTTCTAAATGAGGTTTCATCTTAAGTGTTGGGTGATTTGAATAGTCATAATGCTTTGTGGTTTCTAAACCTATAATCGGGCGAAAGCTGGTACTATTGACTACCTAAATCTATGATTTTTCATTAAACTACTTATAGTACTTAATACAGATCACAATTCCATCTATCAAGGCCTATATTGAAACTGACATGAAAACCAACAAAAGTTCAAAAAATCCTCTTAGCAAACTATATGATATTTATTTTGCTTTTGATCAGAGACCAAAAATAACAGTTATTTCAATAATTTTTAAGAGAAAAAGCAGCAACTAAAAGTTGCTTAAATTTATATTTAAGTATATAGTTACCAATTTAACAAGTTTTATCCTTAATATTATGGATGTTTTACATGCATATATAAGCGTTTTAAATTAAAACTCAAAGAATAATTATTAAATTTGCTTTATATTATATTTTTCAGAAATAATGTTATCATGTGGCATTTATTTTTCCGCGCTAAAATAATTCTTACACTCTGCTTTTTATTTTAAAACAAATATATTTTATTTTTATAAATATACTTAAAAAAATTTAGGTATCCTTCAAAACATATTTCTTTGAAAAATTTTTTTTGGTTAACTGGTGATGTTGGGCGCGAATTTATGTTTCGACGAACCGAGTGTCACCGTTTAAGGTGGATATCTGCAGCCTAGCCTTCGATTGGAAATCCGTAGTTTATCTTAGCGGATATCAAAGATTTTATGATGTTTATTAGCTTATTAATAAGAATAGAAGAGTATTCAGTTCAAATAATGCTTCGTTATGTCATGAGCTAATTATGTTCTTCATATGCAGAACAGATAGACTCCTAAAAGGACTGCAGTTTGATTTAAGTGAAAGTGAAACAACCTGAGACGTCTATAAAGTTGTCACCTTGTGTTAAAAAGAAATGTTTGAAATGTGTTTCAGTAAAATCGAAACATCAACTCTTTTTTGAGGAAAGAAGTTTGTAAACTCAATTTTGTGTCGGCTTAAGTCCTTTGCATTCATGTGCAAATTTTTAAAGTATTCATTTATTACTCAAAAACATTTGCATTATTTGGATGTACAATTTTAATTATCTCATCAAGAGTGTGCCCGAATTTCGACGAAAAGTTGTATTGGATACAACAGATTAAGACAAAGTAGGCAAAAAAAAATAAACTGGAAAAATAGAATGCATACATTACCAAGTCATCACCATACGACTTTGCTGTGTGGTTTCCGTAGCTTTTAGTAAAATCCATTAGTTAATCAGATAAATCAACCCTTGAGGAACTCCAAAAATGATGCGTACTAAATCGCATCTGTACTCCACATGACATCGTCTACTAATTTAAGCAGTTTTGATGTACCGACACAATAAGGTAACAAGATTCCTTCACATAGTCCTTAATTATAATCAATATTCGTATATATTTCCTTATCGTTAAATATGTATTGTCATTGTTATTTAAAAATTATACACCGCGCACTAAGCGTCTCGATCCATTCGTCAAAAGGTGTATACTTATAAATTTAAAGCTTAACACTGTAGTTTCCTACTAATCTGGGAGGTATAATGATGATGGCTCAAATTTATGATTTGAAAAGCAGTTCAGCAGACTTTTGCTAAATGGCTTTACTTTTCATTAAACTTGTACTGTTGAGCTTACACATAATGTTCGGCATTAATGAGGCTTGTAAAAATATTCCGCTGTTAAAGTAAGTAATGTCGGCGACGAAAGCTGGATTTAAAGACCTGTTTCACCAGCATGGTTTTAGATAACAATTAAAGTGTCCCCACGATGCTCAAGAATTGTGCATTGATTGTATGTTTAAAAAATATTTTTCATTGTACATCTTCCAAATTTAGTAAGAACTACTATTATTTTTGTAAATAGATATAAATAGTTTCAATATTTTAAACTAAAATTTATAACATCACTAGAATGTCAGCATTCCAATTGATCTCCGTGTTAATTGCCTTTTATTTCTATTAACGCAAGTTCAATAGATTTTTAGTAGGTCCCAAGACAATATAAGGTAATTCGAACCAAATTATACAATTTCGTGTTTATTACTCACTTCAATTGCAAATTGACCTAAATATTCAAATTTGCTTTCATTTGCTTTTCTTTGCTTTGACGAAGTTTACTAACAAATAGTATGGTCTGGTTTTGACTTCACAGTGATTTACTGCCAATGCCTATTCCACTACATATTTTATGACAATACAAATAAAATGCATTTGATTTTACAAGGAAGAAAATTTACTTATGTTGAGTGATATAAAAAAGTATCCACGATTTTTGTTAGATTTTTGAATGAAAATTTCCACCACTTTTTACACACTTTTGAATACAAATTTCCTATATTGAAAATCAATATTTTTAATCAATTATATATTGGATATTATCATTTATGATCTTTTATGTTGGTCTTGTAATTTACAGCGGCTCTGCGATACGTATCGCAACTTTTTGCGTATTCTGCACTTTTTAAATGATTTCAAGCTATTATGTGGTTGATGTTTAGTAGTTTCGTTCTTTGCTGACAACTTGCGTGTCGGTCCTGCCCCACCAGATGTAAAATTTCATCGGATTTATTAGTGACAGTTTCACCTTTTTATAGTAATAAGCCATCACATAGCATATTTCTTCATATACTGCACTAATTTTGAAATCAATCTAACTTTTTTGTCTTCATAAACAAATGAAGCCTGAAATGTTATCATTTAAAACGTGTATTCGTTTAACACAATCGTATTAGTGTGGGCAGATATATGGGTATTAACACCATCTAGTGACAGAAAAATGCGGATACTTACCAATATCACCCAATATTTATTAAAAAGCTAACGCATCAAGCCACATTGTTTATTTTTACAAACGTATTACGCGTTTTTCAATATATTTCTTTAATCCCGTTCTAATTGCATTGTTTCAAGATCTCCAAAACATTCCCTTTATATTATTATGTCGAAGCTGTTTTGAGCCAGTGCACTTAAGCACTTTTACTCTTTCTTAACTCTAGGTATTTTTAAAACCTCTCTTTACATCTTGACTAAATTATTGTTTATCACTGCATCAGACTAAGCAATAATTGACCTCAGATCTGCATACCTCCCCGAGGAGCCTGTAACCATTTTGAGATTTGATAACGCGGTGTTGGTAAGTCTGTCAGTTTTCTCAAATAATTTCAGGGACCTATGCTTTATGTATTTTTTGATGGGATTAATCTTGATGTCCCTGAGGAT
Source organism: Teleopsis dalmanni (assembly GCF_002237135.1). Classification (NCBI taxonomy): domain Eukaryota; kingdom Metazoa; phylum Arthropoda; class Insecta; order Diptera; family Diopsidae; genus Teleopsis; species Teleopsis dalmanni. The sequence continues at coordinate 113,317,697 of NC_051846.1, read as the reverse complement.
GTCATTCGTCCTAATGTACCATGGAACTTTGAAGTCTTCTCAGAGCCTGGCTTTGTGCAATTTCTTGCTGGCGAATAGTAGTGTTTAAAACTTTGCTAAACGCTACACAACTATATAGAAGTGTCGGACGAATTATTTGGTTATATATCAGTTTCCTGTTCTTAGCATTGAGATTTTCATTTCTGAATAACTATTGGAGGTGATGAAGAATTTTGGCTAATTCTTTTCAGTTTAACATGTTTAAGCCATGCGAATCGTTTGTCCAACGTGATGCCGAGATATTTAACGGTATCGTCCCAGTTTATCACCATATCACCCACTCTCACTCTTGACGGATTTCTGTTCCACTACGCTTATAACAGAGCATCGCTTTTTCATATTTATTTCTATTTTCATTCTGGAATACTCCAGGATTGAGTTTTATATGTTTTTGAAGTGTGTTTATTAGAGCACATTTATTTGTGCATGGCATACACGTATCGTCAGCATATAACCCAGATTGGGGACCTAACACTGGAATATCAGCTTATAAATGTTGTAGAGAGGGGGAAAGTGACATCCGAGATCCCGCGTCTATAGATCGGACTAACGAAGCCGCTGTTGATTTTCGTGCGAAGACCTTCGAGGAAGCTGCGATTTTATTAATCTGCCTGGTATTTTTTAGATGAGAATATTACTATCAGACCATCATGCAGACCTTGTCAAAGCTTTGCATTAACGAACGAAAAAGCACGACATGCACGAGGTTTATATGTTCTTGAAGTGTGTTAGTTATATTGAGAGCACATTTATTTGAGCATAGCATACACGTATCGTCAGCATATAACGCCAGAGTTGGGGGACCTAACACTGGAATATCAGATGTATAAATGTTGTAGAGAGGGGGGGAAAGTGGACATCCCGGAGGAATCCCCGCGTCTATAGATCGGACTAACGAGAGAGCGCTGTTGATTTTCGTGCGAAAGGACCTTCCGTAGGAAGCTGCCGATGGTCTTAGTTAATCTGCCTGGAATATCTAGATGAGACATTATTACTATCAGACCATCATGCCAGACCTTGTCAAAAGCTTTAGAAATATCAAAAATGATCATTCCAGTTGACTCTCTTCTAATAAGGGCTGTTTGGATCATTTGGGTCATTCTAGCCAGTTGAAGCTCCGTGGACAGGTCATTCCTAAAGCCAAATTGTTCGTAAGAGAGTATATTGCGTGAAGCCACTTAATCTAATGGGTGGTATTAATGATTTACGTTTCAGCTTGAAGTGCTTATTCATGGCCCAGAAAGTTTTATCCCCTGTTTCAAAACCTATCAAAAATTCACCCTATTTCACATTTTTAAAAGCACAGATCCATTTCCTGATTTCATTTGAAAGACGATTGGCCTCTCTTCTGCTCTTCGGGTCACCCGTTATATGAGCAAATTTCCGGACTCTATTTCGATTTCTAATCATGTTTTTAATATGCTGCGGAAAGTTAAAATAACGGCATGGTTTTCTATCTTTGAGGGTGGAGCAGCTATCCAAAACCTGTTTTAATAGATGAGTCAGGTTCTGTATACAGTTATCCAATTCTTCTGAGGTTTCTGAATGGTTATTGATGCAGCTAGTGTCTATCAAGTTCTTAAACGCATTCCAGTCGGTGGTAGAAAACGTAAGGGTCATAATATTTATGGGGCAGTTTTCAAGAATGAATACAATCGGTTTATGATCGGAGTCCAGCTCATCCAAAACTTCCATAAGCACGGTATAATCTAGGATGGACAAGTTCTATTATATGGCCTGCTCCGCTGCGGTAATGAGGTGGCTCTTTAAGCGTATGGAGTTGGAGCATATAGTCATTAACAAACTGGACAATTTCCCTTCCGGCCCTATTCGTACTTCTATCACCCCAGTTTCTGTGATAATCATTCAAATCTCCAGCAAGGAATGTGGGTAAGTTGTTACTGATCAGTGTTGCTAGGTCCCCCTAGCAGCTGAGGTAAAAATGATATTACCCGTTGGGCATTCTACTTCCACTGAAATAGCTTCGAGTGTTTGCAGATTATTAATTCTAAGATGGTGTTTGATGTTTCTCCTTATAAGGATATCAGTGCCCCCTCCTCTTCTTGAGACCCTGTCTGATCTGTGAATGATGTAGTTAAAGATTTTATGCTGCATTGAGGGTTTAAGGAAAGTCTCTTGCAGGCCTATAATGTCTATTTCGAAATCATGAAGAAATTGTGTAACCTCGTGTTTCTTGTTTGTCACAACTTTCCAAGTCACAATTTTCAAGCGATATGATGGAGTGTTCATTGTGAAGCTAAAGTTGGCAGTAGGCTTTGTAGCATGCCCTGCATCATATTCTTCATAATCGTGTTCAGCTGTGCCTGGAAGTTTTCCATTAACTTTTCTAATTGGGCAGCCGGTGGATGTAGTATGGTGGGGAGTTGTTGAGAGGAGCTTCTTGATTCTGCAACTCCGCATACGTCATTGATGACTTTATTGAGGGGTTAAGTGATATCACAGTGTTATCTTTCCTTTTTGGAATGTTTTTCGGAGCACACCGGCTTCTTCTATAATATCCTTTTATAGCGAATATTTCTTTTATTTGACAAAAATTTTTACTCTTACAGATGAACTATAAACTTTGGATACAAAAAATAGAAACTAAAATCCAAGTATGGATTTTTAAAAAAATCAGAAACCCAATTCATGAATTCTAGTCGCGACGACTGTCAGAATTGGAGATGATTTATTTTGTGGCAAACGAATACAAAAAATTGGTTTTCGGTTAGGTGTACTAGTTTATTTTTTAAACAGTTAAACAAAAAACAAGATACACGATTTTAAATGTTAAATGTTTATCAAATAGACTAGTCGAAAACGAGATTTTTTCAGACGTATAAGAATCAGGAAATTTAAGTTCAACAAATTTTTTGTAGGTTTACAAACATGAAATTGTTTATTTTATTAACCAGAAGGGTATGTAACTGGCGAAAATTAGAACTAAGGCAATGGAAAAGAAACAGAGATAGCAAAACTTAATGGGCAATACCCCTATCTAAGAGGCAGTTAAGCAAAAACTGATGTACACATAATACAGTTGAAATATTGATAGAGACAGCAGAACACATTATTGGTACAAATTGCAATTATAACTTTTTCCTTTATATTATTATTATTAAATCAATATCCACAAGAAAATAGTATGATGTGAATTCCAACGAAAATATATGATTTCTAAATTAGTAGAAAGATTACACATAAAGGAAAAGACAACATTACAAGAAACAAAATGTTTTATATCATCATTGTACTGCTTATATAGATGACAGAATTTTTCTTAAATATCAATAAGCAATGTGTCGAATTAATCTTAAACTAAGAAGAAGAATAAGGATTCTTTGTGTTCATATCTTTATGTTTATAAAAATTCTTATTTGGTTTATTTTTGTTTTAATTTTTGAATCGTTACTTCGAAATTGTTTAAATGCGCTTATTTTTGCTTTTTAAAATATACTAACTTTTATTTCGAAAGTTTTTTTTTGTGTATCTCTACACGTGTTTCGGAGAATTCCTAATATTTGGTTCCCAATGACACCCTTAACTGCTGCAAAAATCAGCTTACAAGATATATTACTCATAAAAAAAGTATTGAATAAAATATTTTAAGAAGTGTAAGACTATAATATATAACAAGTTAAAATTTGTGTCAAAAGCCAATTTCAATAAACATTGAGTTGAGCTGTTCAAATTATCTGATCAATCTGAAAATTGACTGTTTTGTTAATAACACTAATTTTTATTATAGTAATTAATACTGGGCATTTACCATAGGTGCAGTAAGATAATTTATTACGATTTTGCCTTAAGAAATTTGCGTTTTTACTTTTTGTATAAGATAACCCAAATTAAGAAATTCGAAAAATAGTTTAATGAGGTCCCTTCTGAAGGTCTCATATATGTCAAATGCGACATATGCAATTTATTCCACAGACTGAAAATAGGAGCTCTATATAATATCGTATCAGGTCATTTGGATATCGAAATTGGCATAGACGAATATCTCCTTGTAAGCATTATTTATAGAAGCTACAATATTCATAAATCTTTAGCAAGGTTTTCTATTCAACTAAGATAACTAATTTGCTAACTCTGCTAACAGCTACCATTTTTGAGGCCACAAAACAATTAAAACTATACTTATTTATGAAACATTTTTCTTATATACTACGAAAAATTCGAAAACAAAGTATATTGTTGGAAGATTTTCTCGAGGTTTCCTAATAAAAAAATCTGAGCAGGTTTTTGACTATTAAAATTTTTTTTTGGTGGTTACTGAATTTATTTGACTGATCACTTCTTTTAAGTAAAATTAAGAGCCCAAATGAACCAAAAGCTCAAAACCTACAAAACATTATACATATTCATAGGGGTATAGCTTTACCAGCAACAATAATACATACTTTTCCTAATCGCGAAAGCGAGTCTGTAGAGTAACATAGCGTAGCTTCTTTGTAATAAGCACCAGAATGGCCGCTTTACATATAGTAAGTAGACAATATGCATAACAGATGTCTCTACAAAAAGTATAGCATTGAAAATAAAAATATAGGCGAACTTAAAAAATTAACTTTCAATTCGTTGAACTTGTGTTTCCAAATAAAGCTGTAGTTTATAATCTCGTTCTGATTTAAAGCACGGCAAGTGCTTTGGTTGGTGTCACTAATTAAAATAAAAAAAAAATAAGTGACAACAAAACCTGGAACTTGAGCATAGAAAGTTTGTACAGCCTTGGCTACTTGTGGATAAACACGATTAGTCATCGCTTCTAATTTGACAGGCACGAGTTCGAAGCCTGTCACTTGCAGTCCAAACAAATTATTTACTATAAACTAATTAAAAAGAAATTCGAATATTTTCTAAGACCACTGATGATGAGTACTTGGCAATACTCGAAACAGCGTTGTGTGGTCAGCCAAATTTCAATAAAATTTTTGTGTTTGTCCTTTCTTTCTTTCTTTGCTACTCGAAAATTCTCTAAAAAATTTAAATATCGCTTCTTTGTCACTATAAAGAAAGCGTAGCTTTACCAGCATCAATAATACATACTTTATTCACAGTGATACTATTTACAACAGGAGAATACTTTTTATTCTGACTGCAGTAAGGACCATAGTTTTTATTTTTATACTTAATATTAGAAGATACAATTTTTTTAAACACCCAATCTTCCTAACACTTACTATTCTTGTTCTGATACCACACAATATCGTTTAGAGTATTACGTACGTTAATATACGAGCTGATTCATATATCTCTTAATCCTCATTTTGAGGTCTAATCTGTCTATTAGCATCTTAAATTTGAAGAAACAGACTATTAATATGTATTATACATAGAAAAAAAATTACATCACATTTGTTTTGAAATTCACTTATATTAATACTACGTTATGGTTAAATAATGGTTTTGTATGTTAAACGGCGTTTAAAAAAATTTGACAAGCCCGAATTGTTAAAATTCTAATTCATTTTTATACTACAAGAAATTGCAATCAAATGTATAAGCATAAATCAATATATCTGCGCAAAATTATTTGTTGTAGATAAGATAAAATTTTTAAAAATTCATGATTGTTTTTAAAGCAACGCAATTGTTTGCTTATATTTTATCTCAAATTTATCAAAACTGAACAGGTATTTAAAGTGAACTTGTACTGCTGGAAGTCACAGAAAAACAATTAAATAAAAACAAGATACACGTCCGTACACATTTGCAATACCATTATCATCTCACAACCCTATACATGGGCAATAAGTGTATCATCAAAGTATATCATCAAATTGAGGTATTGAGGTGTAATTGCTAATATCAAATTTATTTATAACTGATTTCTGCTTTAAGTTCAGATGTCAAGGGAGTTCATATTGTATTTGCAGTAGTCAAAGTACTAGCTTCTGTCAGTTTAACAGCACTGATTAGACTTATAGATTCTGTCTTGTAAACATAAAAATTTATATAGCTTTATCTATTTCTCATAACATTCTTGTTTACTTATCATCATTCCATATGAATTTTTTCTGAGTGTTTATACGAAAAGTTTTGTTTTCCCCCTGATCGATAATTCATCGTATTACATGTAAACAAAAAGGAGTTTAATGATTTGAGAAAAATGGCGCGATACATGCTACGAATATTCATCTGGCTAAACAAAAGTAAGTTAGTATAGTATAACATTCAAAATTTCTACAATTTAGATCCTCAATAAGAGTTTCAATATAACAAAATATAATAAAGTGCCATTTTAATTATTAGTACATAACGACAGCGTATTAATAATATCAATAATCGTTATTATTTGCTGAATTTGAAATTAATAATAAAGTCTATTACCTAAAACAGGATTATCCATTGTATGGTTCGTAAATGTAACAAACTTAGGATTGAGATTTGAATCAAATTTCTATTTCAATATATTGTTTAAATCATGCTATAAGGTGTGAAATATAACATTACAATATCATATGTTATCGCACTGAAAAAAATTGCGATGGCTTTTTAACATCCTAAATAGCAATAACTCAAGACTTGAGTGATTTGCGATTGCAAACATAAATACAATTCTTTGTATAAGGCTATAAAAAAGTTCAATGGTGACGAAACGCATGATGTTGGTGCCCAATTCACATCACCAAAACGTTAGCTTTCGCAAGTCACACACACATTCGGGAAATTTTTCGTATAACAAAGCCCAAACGAACTGTGACACTTATAGCATCATCTCGTTTAAACCACATATGGTTCATATTCACATCTATAGTTTTTTCATTGAGCTGTAAGAATAAGAATTAACTATTTGACTTACATCGTCGCTATTGTTACAAAAAATACGATCCCCAAACGTGTGAAATTTCACTGTCCCAGATGTGATAATTTCCTTCGTTGTTATATTCAAAGGCGCAAACTGAGCCTAAATAAACAAATTTTTATTCGAAATATCATCACAATTCTTATAGTAAATTAATTGTTAAACAATACTAGGCGTTTTCGGTAGTTCGCATGTATAGCAAAAAATGTGTGCTAGCCTATATTCGCTAAGCGAGACACTGGCATCACTGTTGCAATCTGTCAAATGTATATGTCATATTATGATTGCAGTAACGCCACGCTGTAATTGCTGCGTTCAATGCAAAATGAAGTTAGCTGTCAATGCCAAATTTTATTTTGCGTTGAAAATAACAAATGCCTGACGTGACTGCAATCATAACATGTCCCTAAGACTTACATTAAACAAAGGATATTCTGAGTGAGTTTTTTTTGACATATGTCACTGAAACAGTGCTGTCAAATCAAAATCAACATATGTATAACCTGTAGTTTAATACCTTCTTTTACATTAAAATGAAATATAAGCGCACTATATTTAGATATAATTTCAGTATTTTCCTGAAAAATTTGTTATACACTAAATATCGGAAAATTATACACAAAAACTGAATTATTCTATTAAAAAATTACACTTATGATAAAGGAAAACAATTTAGATGAAAATATTACGGAATAGGTCCAGATTTATAAATTGTAATTTGATAATGGCTTGCTAAAAATACCTGAGCATATGTTGTATCTAATGTTTTAGATGGACGCCTTTTTACAAAAATTGAAGTAACTGTTTGCAATGCTTTGAATATATGACATCGTCAATGCTTACATCACGAACAAGCATGGAGAAAATATGGAAGTGATGTTAATAAACCATTTTTATAAATATATTGTTTCTACGTTAGCTTTACAGTTAAAAGTTGAACTACTCTTGTATAATACTAATGGCGTTTTCCATTGGTAAATCTGGATTCAACCAAGATTTACTCTTGATCTGCCAAATTTTGTTGTCCAATCGAATATTTTTAAAGAAATTTTACCTTTTTTTAGCCGTATTAGCATACATTTACGTATAAATCCATATATCGAATCAATTCACACTTTACTTGGCAAGTCACATAAAACAGCTGTTAATTTCAGGATAATCTTGTTACTCTGGTAAAATAACTAGATTTACCAATGAAAAATGAAAATTGCACTTAAGGGGCATTTCGATTGAAAAACCTACCTCAGATTTACCAATGCAAAACAGCATAACATTTAGAGAGTTAATGCAGATAAATAAGTGGATATTTTTTTTATATGTTGTTCATTTATTTATGCTCGGTAATGACAATATATAGTGAGAAATATGAATTGTAATATGAATAAAACAAAACCGCATTCGCCATAGAAAAAATGAAAATAATTAAATATAAAACTGATAACAAAAGCAATGCAAATGGCATCATCAGAATTATGAGAATTAGAGAGGAAAAATGCCCTGATGCTTGTGAATTTATGTAGAAAACCTTTGCATTTCCAATTTTAAAAACAAATTTATTGGGAATTTGGAACTTAAGCGACAGTTTATTCTACTATGCTCTTGGCGTTTTAATAAATTACTTCAATAAAATTAAATATTTAATGAGAACTCTATTTAAAAAACAAACGTGACCATAGAAATGGGTATCTTTAATTTATTTATTGTCGTCAGGTAATTCCAAGTAACCTTAATGACAATTAAAATTGAATATATAATTTCATTAATTTTTTAGATAATTTTATTTAGACTTATGTCCTTGCATATGTTGAACCGTACTGAATTCATGTTATATTTTTTAATTTATTATATCTAAATACACTTTGTCAGTTTCAATATATGACCCGAAAGGTAATTTATCCACTACGTATTTAAACCATTTTTATTTACAAATTTCTTGCAAAAAAACATCTATAAATATACGATGACCATAAATATTCCATTTAGGGTTTGCTAGCGTTAATAATTTTCATCTACGTCGTTTTTTATGTCTTCTTATGGTGGTATTTAAACTTTTCTAGATTTTCGATTGTGTGCACAATAGCATTTTTAAGTTTTCACTTACGAAATTTAGTATTATTATAAACTTAATTAGAACAAATTATTTGTTTCACACTTACTTTCAAAATATTCTTTTTCCGCACAAAAAACAAATGTTAAAAGTATTAAAAATATAGAGAATATAGCACCCCCTCTCGACGTCATTTTACTTAAACTAAAAAATGCTTTGATTCTCTATGTCACGATCTTTTATTTAATTAAGTCATTAATTATTTTATGCTTTACAAAAATATTCTAATGGACACGAATAGATGACAACTGTTCAACTGCAAAGTGAAAAACAAAATGAATAATTAAAGAAGTAACCGAGAAAAAGTGTTAACCTCATTCTTAAACAGAGTTGCTACTTGCTAACCATATACGCTCTGATATTACATTAACAAACTTAAGTTGTTATATAATTATGTATATATTTATATATACATAATATTTATGTGTCAATTAATTAATTATAATTTAAGTTTCAAATTAAAATATAAATATATATCATTTATATAATACAACATAAATTTAGTATCATATTAATTTGAAACTCATACTATAGTTTATTAATTGAAACATAAATTATCAATAAAAAATGTTTCATTATAAATTATACACTCAATTAATAACTTTAATAGATTTTCAATATTCCTGACAATTTATTTTATAAGTGTCACATAAATTCACGAATTGCATTTGATTAATGTGTACTTTTACATAAATTTAAACACAATATAAAATGCTCACCAATAATTTTTTTGTGTCAATTATTTTACATACTTTTATATATACTTTTTTATAAAATTATTTGCAGATATCTTATTTTTGCGAATTTTGTTTTTGCTATCCATGTTAATTTTTAAGCGACACGCATTCTATTTGAATATTCATGTCAAAAGAATACATATTAAGTCATAAGATATGAAAACACTTAATGTAAAAATTTTAAAAAGTTAAGTCCATATATCTAATAATATATTAGATAATAAAAATACAAATTAAATAACATAACAAAAATATCTATTTATATAGATTTTTATAAAATTCTAAAATAAATTACTTCTACTATAAATACTATAACTATTAAGGCCGCGTGCGAATATGAGTAAATTGAGGTAAAGTAAAATGAAATTTCCTAGTGATTTTTTGCAATATTTTTTAAATATTTTTTTATTTATTTATTGCACTTATTTATTATTTTTGGTTAAAAGTGTTCAAATTTATTTATTTATTTTTTAAACATCTTATAAAATTTTTTACAATTTACAAAATTTTTTAATACCTTACTATTTATCTAATTTACTCTACTTGAAGTTCTGATAAATACCAATATTTGCTGCCATACCGATATAATTTACTATTCTCAATTTGCCATTAATTTACTCGAACTCGCACACGGCCTAATACGGCATTTACACTGGCCGAAAATGGTTCATTTTGGTTAAAAATCAATAAAGAGAAGCTAATAACTCATTCTTGCATATTAAATTTCAAGCGCGAATGCGATCCATTTCAGCACACTTTGTGTGAATGCGTCCCAACGACGTTCGAATGCGTTCCAAATATGTTCCAAATGCAAAGGAATACATTGAACATACCCTAAATAAAAGCTCTTCATGGCATTTTGATAGTTTGAGAAAGCTATTTTTGACATATTAAAAATAAAATTATAAGTAGTTGATTATAGTAAATATTTAACGAATTTGAAATAAAAGATTTCTTTTTATATATAAAATGGAAAATATTCAACTCTTGTGTTAGCTTAATTTCATCTTATGGTTTCATTATAAATATTTTCAGTTGAGACAAGTTTTTGATAAACGTTCACAACAGAGCCGTTGACTGGGCAGCATTTTATTTTTTTGTTTATTTTTAATTATGTTAACAAATAATTTTGATTTATGTTTCAAGCTATTAGGAATAACAACCAAATCGCTGTTTTTCCTCGTTCTATATTGCATGAGAGTACGTGCAAACGAGTATATACAGCTGAAATAATTTGCGTTAGACTGAAATCAAAAAGACGAAAAATCAAACTATATGTTTATAATAAATAATCAGTTTGAATATTTATTTTAAAAAAATTTCTACATATAAATAAAATTATTTAAAATAAATTAATACGAGTTTAAACATGCTGTTATAAATATTAAAGAATAAAATACTTATTGACTTGGCAGTGCCATTTTCGCTCAGTAGCCATTTTGTTTTATATTTTTCACCATATGGGTGCATAGAAGATTTTAGAGAATACAAAAAAACGATTTTGTGGATATTTTGCAAGCCAGTTGGACATTTATAATTAAATGGATGATAATAAGTGACAAATGTTTAAAAGAGGAAACAGGACACTATATTTGAAATAATTATTTTGTGAAGTGTAAAGAAAGAAATATGAAAATTGTTCATGTACGCTGAGACGTCAATATAACTCGCGAAAAATGACTTCGTTTTTGGTGTGGTGAGATGTAAATTAAAGAACTTTTTGAGTGCTTATTAAAAAAATTAAAGTTAGTTATTATTGTTATTGTTGAAATACTATATTGTGCTCAAGTTAAATTGGATAATATTTATAAGACAATTGATGTATAAATTATTATAATTATACATGTATATACATATCTATATATAAGGGCTTTAAGATAAGACTCCCGAATTATGACGGTTTAAGAACTAGAGAGGAGAGTTAAGAAAACTTAAGGTGTAGCATTTCTGTTAAAGGTTCGGAGCACATTTATCAAACTCCAAAAGCTAACTGTGTTGTAAATAATTTATTTAATATAATTATAAATGTAATGTTATAAATAAATGTTAACAAATTTTTTAAATATATGTAACTGCCTATGTAAAAAAAAACAAAGAGCAAAGCTCATCACTAATAGTGCAATATATATATTCAAATCAATGATTGTAAATTATAAAGAAAATTGCTTTTTAAACCAATTTATTATTATTTGAATTTATTATTTGCTAAACAACGGAGTAGTTTTGTCATTGAAAATGTAGAAAATAAAGTAGACAGGCGTGTTCATATGTAATCGTTCAAATATGTTCTCTCATTTCGAATTTCAAAACCTTTCTCTGCTTAATTTAGAAATGAACAGCTAACATAACAGAAAACATACTTATATATTTTTATTTAAAAACAATTTAAATGCTAAATCGATTTTAACCAAATTTTATAATTATTCTAACAAATGATGGTATTGATTCAAATGCAGCATTATTCGCTCTTCGAAATAAGCGTACTAATATTTCGTTTGTGTACATAACATTAGGTTACATTATTATAAAGCATAGTTTAATATACTGAATATTAGTAATTTAGTTATATCTTAACATAAAATATGGCAAATAATTAAATAAATGTTTATTTTTATTTAATTATTGATTGATAAGTACTACTATTCAGAATTTTTGTATTTAAAAAAAATTTTGTTCATTTAAGGAATGTGAATGTATAATTTGCAAATAAAGTAATTGCAACAATTTATTAATATTAACATGAGCAATGCCTTCGGCAAGGCCAGGCAGTCTTAAAGATCCAGAAATAGCCGATCTATTTAACAAACATGACCCAGAAAAAATATTTGAAGATTTGCGCGAAATTGGTCATGGATCATTCGGCGCAGTCTATTATGCACGATGCAATCTCACTAAAGAAATTGTGGCCATTAAGAAGATGTCTTATACGGGTAAACAAAGTCTAGAAAAATGGCAGGATATTTTGAAAGAAATAAGGTTAGGTTGTATTTAATTATATACTTTATAATATATATTTTATTTAAAACTATATGTTAAATTAGATTTCTACGTCAATTAAATCATCCAAATACAATAGAGTATAAAGGATGTTACCTACGAGAATCTACAGCGTGGCTTGTGATGGAATATTGCGTTGGTTCGGCTTCAGACATTATCGAGGTGCATAAAAAACCGTTACATGAAGATGAAATATCGGCAATATGTGACGGTGTACTTAGTGGTCTTAGCTATCTACATAGTCTTGGACGAATTCATCGGGACATAAAGGCAGGAAATATACTTCTCACTGATAATGGAATTGTAAAGTTAGCTGATTTTGGGAGCGCAGCAATTAAGTGTCCAGCGAATAGTTTTGTTGGCACACCATATTGGATGGCACCAGAAGTTATTCTAGCCATGGATGAAGGACAATATGATGGAAAGGTGGACGTTTGGTCATTGGGTATAACATGCATTGAACTAGCTGAAAGGAAACCTCCATACTTCAATATGAATGCAATGTCTGCTCTATATCATATTGCGCAAAATGAATCACCAACATTGCCGGTATTATTAGTCTTATCTTAATAATTAGTTTAAATTCTGTCATAGCATTTATAAAAAATAATTTGTTTTTCAGAAAAATGACTGGTCGGATACATTTTGTAACTTTGTTGATTTGTGTCTTAAAAAAATGCCCGCAGAAAGACCATCTTCTACTAAGCTTTTGACACATGCTTATGTTACAAGGACACGATCAGAAACAGTACTTTTAGAGTTAATTGCGCGTACCAAATCTGCTGTTCGTGAGTTAGATAATTTGAATTATCGAAAAATGAAAAAAATTCTTATGGTTGATACATGTGAGACTGAAAGTGCCATTGGCGATACAGACGACACACAAGATGAACACGCCGGCGGTGATAGCAGTAAAAGTAATAGTATTACTTCAGAACACTCCATACCATCTATGGGCATATCAGCGGCCAGTAGTCAAGTAGTATAACTAACTCAATATAATATAATTTATAAAATCACTTAACCTAAATTATGGTGTTTTATTTATTAGAGCTCCTCATCAAATTCAATTCCGGCTGCCCAAAATCATGTGATTGCTGCTGCCCAACAACAACATCAGCTTGCTGCAAATTATCATCATCAGGCGGCACAAGTGTCAGTTGCTGTTGCAAGTGGTGCCGTTTCCCGTAATCCCTCTCGTCATCGTAACTTACCGCCTTTACCTAGCATTATGCACAGCATGAATAATAACGTTACGCCTACAAATTCCACGTCTGTTGTGCCAGCACCACCAGTTCCTGTAATGTCGATGCCAACAATGACACATGTTCAAAGCAGCAGTGGATCCCCTGCAACTAGTTGCAACGTTGGAGGAACCAGTGAACGTCTACCTATACAGCGATATTTGTCGTCACCTGCTGCATCTACAGCTGCTTATTCTGCATCACCTTCACAACAAGCAATTTCCAATGTAGTCAACGAACATGGACCAAACAATTTTGCAACCATACGCACGACAAGTATTGTTACTAAACAACAAAAGGAACATATGCAGGTAAACGTTTTTCCAATAAAACATATAGTGCTTCTAACATATAGTTTTACGCTCTATTCCGTCAACTATGTTAATTAATTAATTATTTAATTAATTCACTTAATTAGTTAAGTTAATTATTTAATTTCTGATTTACAACAACAACCAATCCATCATGCTTTTGAAATAAGATAGCGTTGCCAAGTTTTCTTGTATATCTTTTTATTTTTTTGATGAAAAGTTTGCCGAACACAATTTTAATTTCAAAAGAAATTTTATATCAAGCAGTTGCTACATGTGGGGGCATAAACGCTACTTAATTTAAAAGCTAATATGATATTTTATTCGCAAGCCTTTGTATGTAATATTTCATATCTTTAAGAAGCAAAAATAATCACTTGTATTCTGTTACAAGTTTTCTGTACTTTATAAAATACTTGCAGTATACTATATCGGATTTCAACATTTTAAAAAGCAGAATTTGTATTTTTTAAAAAATTGTTTTTTATTATTTTTCAAATTAAAATTGAAATTCGAACACTTATATAGTAAAGAATAATACATACTGCGCAAAACAAGAAGGCTTAAATTTGATGTCATGTTGGTAATAGTTTATTTAAAAGTCTCTCGGCATCTTGTAGCTTCAATTAATTTGTTTATTATCCTTAATTCATTCCAGTTTTTTATACTTTTTAGTCAAAGCATTTGTTTTCTGCTGACACCTTTGCGGTCTTTGATTTCATCTTGCCAAATTAGTTGCAGCATTTCACATTTTTCACCTCTTGAGATGCGTCCAAAGAAGCACTTTTTCATCGTTTTATATCATTTAGGGTGTGTGCGAGTTGTTCTAATTTCATGCTAAACTAAATGGGATTTTCCTTGAAATTTTTTGTATTGCACACATTTAGCAACAAAGTTCAAAAAGCAGGCGAGTTGCATTTTGGCAGCTAATATCTATGTATTTCAATGTATTTTCAAAATTATGCAAACGTCAAGAATTGACAAAACAATATTGTCAAGTCAATGAAAAGAAATCCACTTAGTTTTTTGAAAACAATCGCTATAATTAAATTTTATCAAATAAATGTTTATAATATTAAATAAAAGTAGTTAAAATTTTAGAAAATACAAGTATTTACAAAATGTGTTGCAAATGTTCATTAAATAATGAAAAATACATGGAAAAAGTGATCATTTTTCGGTTAAAAGTTTTCTAATAACTAAAATCATTTTCTATTGTCATTTTATTGTTTGATTCACTTTGGCAATACTCGGCTGTATACTTTTGGCTGTATAGTCAGCCAAAAATTCAATTAATTTAATTAATATAAAAATGAATTTTTGTTGTTGTAGTTCACTACACTTTATTAAAGATCTTATGAAAATATTAAAGTAGCAATTCTGGCCATTTTTCTATTTAGTCTTCATTTAGTCACGTTGAAAATATTCTAAATACCAACATTTCACTAAATTATTGGCACAATTTAGAATTTCCCTCGATTAGAACGCAAATTAGATCAACTCGTACACGGCTTTGATTGAAATGAACTAGTTGAATTAATATTACGTGTAATCGTCTAAATCTGATTAAATTCAAATTACCTGTTAGTTAGCTAATAGTTGCTTTATTTATGGTTTTATTCCATATAAATAATACTATTTAAAAAAAAATTTAATAGTTGTCTGTTGGTTTTTTCTAAGCATGTTTCAAATGTTATCAGTCGGTTTATGATAGGCATTTTCAGTGTCACGAGCACCGTCGTTGTAGAGCATAAAATTGTACAACTTCTGCAATAACTTTGAAAGGAACACACGACATGTTACCAATAAACCTATTTTAGTGACTTTTGAACTCAAAAATATTGATTGGGGTACACAATATCCTTTCACACTTTCTATACTACATATAAAATGCCCAAACAAAATTTATATCAGTTTCCAGTTTTATTTTATTTCGTGATTTGCCAATTTTATCATCTAATTTGATTACAGTATCAACAAAACATTGCTTCCCTGGTACCCATTTCTTGTTAAAAATCGAATTGTATTGTTTACGTCAGATTTGCGCATTTGTTCTTTATTCTGTTATGCAATACTTTAACAAATACCTTTAATGTGTCATTCATTAAACTACCGAATCTGTACTGTTTATGATATTGCGTTAGTCTTTTTGGGGATCGTCATCAATGATGATTTAAACCACGCAAAAGACTGTGTTATATATATCTATGTATAGGTTAATATCTTTCGTACGATGTTGAATCTGGGGTTTAAGTATTTTAGATGCGATTTCATTTTAAATGTGAGTTGTTTTATTTTTTGATTTTTCAAATACATTTTTGAAATATATATTAAAATTCTCTGAACCCTTTTCAAATCCTCAATTTCTTTCTCTTTGTTTTTTTATTATGTATGCCTTTTTTATTATGTATTTTAAGTAAGCCTTTTATTAAATTGAATTGATATCTCGATGTTGTCTTCATTTTTTTTTTCTAGTTCTAATATTTTATTGTTTATACATTTATCTCTTACCGTTTGAGTAATAGTAACTAGTTAGTTAGATAAGTTCGCTTATAGTTTTAGTTACTTTGTCCCAAGCATCAATAGAATTTTCGTTATATATTTTTTCTTGTTATTGATATTTTTTAATTGATTGAGATTTATGCTTTTATCCGGTTTAAAATATTATTAGATTATCTGATATTAAGTGTAATTCAATTAATTTATAACAAACCTTCTGTACAAAATTGCTTATTTACCTTTTTCCATTCTACATCATTTAAACCATTTAATACGTTTGTCAATTTAGACTCATACAACATGGCTTTTTGAAACTATCTGAATATTTTTGACAAGGATTAGCATTATTTATAAGAATGAAATCGATTTGATATCTGAAATATCCGTATTTCGTGATTTTTAGATGTTTTAGCATATATCCGATACAATTACGCCTACTTATTTTCTACGTCTTTTTATGTCATTTTTGAATAGTTGAATCATGCACCATCCTGCTGATCTTGTCCTTATGTTGGTCATATTTCATGGCCTTATTTCGCTTATGCTCAAAATATCAATTTATTATTTCAAATAAGTTTCGTACTTTTTATATTATGATTTTTATGCTACATTTTGTTCCCCTCAATTTTTTCATTCTGCAATTTCCGAGGGAGTTGATTTCTTAAAATTGCATACTTGTTATCAAAAGTTTTGGCATATACTTCCCTCGTAGTTTGATATCGTTGACATCATTTATTTTGATTCTATTGACCTTTTAACTTTTTCTGTACTGTTTTGAATCTTACTGGCCATTGTTCCGTTTTATTATCAGTATTTAAGGATCGTTCTTATATAGTTGAGTTTATTGAATATAAACAATGTTTATTAAACTTTGGTATTGAAATGCGGTTATTTTTGTTTTTTTTAGAATATATTAACTTTTATTTCGAAAGTTTTATGTTGTGTATCTCTACACGTGTTTCGGCAAATTCGGTTTTGCCTTCATCAGGAGAATTCCTAATATTAAAAACATCTAGCAATCTTACAAATTACCAGGTGTACCGGTAAGAAATGAGCGTTTTTTGGTGAAAATAAAACACTAATTATTAATAGGAAAGTATATAACATTTTATTCAAAGTATTGGCCATTGCTTTCTACACATTTTGACCACCTTTCTGGCAATTTGTGGATACCACGCCAAAAAAATTGTTCGTCTTTTAAAGCAAACCAACCAGACACCCAATTTTCGACCTCCTCGTAGGAATCAAAGTGCTGCTCAGCCAATGCGTGTCCCATCGATAAAAACAAATGGTAGTCGGAAGGAGCCAAGTCTGGTGAATACAGCGGGTGGGGTACCAGCTCCCAGCCAAGTGTTTTCATTGCATCCTGAACCCGTTTTGCTTTGTGTGCAGGTGCATCGTCATGGAGCAAAATTACCTTGCCGTGTCTTCTGGCCCATTCTGGTCGTTTCTCGATCAATGCATGGTTCAAATTTATCATTTGTTGTTCATAGCGACCAGCATTGATGGTTTCACCAGGTTTTAGGAGCTCGTGGTAAACCACACAGCATTGTCTTCTTGCCGAATCGATCTGGTTTTGCAGTCGATGTTGATGGTTGTCCCGGATTAACCCATGATTTTTTCCGTTTAGGATTCTTAAAATAAATACATTTTTCATCGCCAGTAACAATCCGATGCAAAACAGATTTTCTTTCGTGTCTTTGAAGCAAAATTTCACAAGTGTTTTTTCGGTTTTCCATCTGTCTTTCATTCAATTCATGTGGCACCCATTTTCCACACTTTTGGATCTTTCCATAGCTTTTAAACGGTCAGAAATTGTTTGTTGTGCAACATTTAACATTTCTGCCATTTGCTTTTGACCCAAAGTGTCATCTCCATCCAATATCGTTTGCAATTCGGCGTCTTCAAACTTTTTTGGCGGTCTTCCACGTTCTTTATTTCTCACATCAAAATCATTATTTCTGAACCGTCGAAACCATCTTTTGCATGTTGCTTCTGATAGAGCATGATCACCATATGCCTCGACAAGCATTCGATGCGACTCTGCACCACTTTTCTTCAAATGAAAACAAAAAATTAATGCTTTCCGCAAATCATCACTTTCTGGTACAAAATTCGACATTTTTAACACGATGAAAAAATATGATGTTGTCTGTTCAATGACTTGATGCATACTAAATATTATTCACACATGTCATAGCAAACAAACAAAAAAAAATGGCTCGTTCACAACAAATGTTCCCTGTCGGAACATTTGTATCTTTACGGTACACCTAATATTTACACTATTTACTTGTTATTTCTTAATACTAATTTTGGTAGGGTTATTGTCCTTGGGGGTGACAGGTAAAAAATGGTGGCGGGGTTGGTCTGGTTTTGTTTTATTGTTACATACAGGTAGTTAGGTCGACTGGTTGTTGGTTTTTTGGGATGTATCTAATAAGCCATATTTCGATGCTCTCTGCCGTTTCTAATTTCCAGCTATCCCTTACATTTTTGATTATTTGGGCGTTATTCCTGTTGTTGTGGTGATTTTCCTTTACTATATGTCTGGCGACATTTGATTTTATGTGGGGGTTTATTTTCTTCGGTGCTTCTCTTGCTTCCTTTAGGTGTTCTTCAAGCCTTACTGATAAGGGTCTGTTTGTCCAATGTATATATTGTTACAGGAGCCACATTTTATTTTGTATACTCCTCATTTTTCGAATGGTAATAGGCTTTCGAGTTGGTGTGGCCTACTAGAGTGAACTAAGTCGATATTGAACTTTTCTGACTTGGATTTTAGACCTTTGGAGACGGTGTTGTTATATAGTACGGCGACTCTTCTTTGTTTTGGTTTTTCTGCTGTCAATGTTGTCATGTTCCTGGAATGTAGCTGCCTTCGTATCTTTTTTATGATTCTATCGATGGTGTTCTAAGGGTATCCGTTGATGTCCGCTATTTCCTTAATGTATGTGCTTTCTTCATTGATGGCTGTTTGTGTTAGGGGTAATGTGAGCATTCTATGTATCATGTGGTATTGAAATTTTTTCATTTTTGAAATGAAAAAAAAACATCAATTTATAATATATGTATATGTAGGTAATTTTTTATAGCTGTGGTTTATGCGTTACTTCTAAAAATAGTGCGGCAAATGTTATTCTTGTTTGCGAATAAATAAAGAAAATAAAAAACTCGAATTTTGAATAACGGAAATTAAATGTACGTTGGACTTGAGTGCATTTAACTCCACGGTTCAAAATTGGCAGCGTTCAATTCCTGACGTTTGTAGTCCAAAAATTATATAAGTCCAATAAAATTAATAGATGTTTCCAAAAAGTATAATGGATATTTGAGACTATTCGAAACAGCTGTATGGTTAGCTTGACAAATAATTGTTTTGATTAAAAAATAAAAGGTTCGTATTTTTTATTATAAGTAGATTAAATGTGTACACCTATATACAGTGGCTCATAGCTTATTTCGTGCAAGCAATATTTTTGTAGACTTATGGTAGTCGTGAGATTCAAAAATTTTGTTCAAAACAAAAAATTTTAAGTATGCAACTTTGAAGAAGATTTAGTTTTTATTTTGAATCAAAGTAAAAATTTAACTAAAAGATCAATATTCAAGAAGTTGTGAGAACAAAAACCTATTTAGTGTGATACATTTTTATTTTGAAAATTAATCATTTTTAAAATAAAAAATTAAATTTTAATACTTAGTAGGATTGCCCTTTTTTTTAATTTCTTGAATTGCCAACCATGAATGCATCGAAGTAACTAATTTTTGGATATATTTCACTCATATTTTTTTCCAAAAATATGAGTGAAATCTTTCATGCTTTCCTTGCTAGAAATGTTATATTTTTTATGTTAATTTCTAGAATATATTAAGATACAATTCTTTATTCATTGTTAATTCTATAAATTGTAGATTACCAACCCCTATCGCTGACATACACTTACATACCATCACAAGTCCGCCGCTGTGTTTAACTGTGCTACGTAAATTTTCTTTTGGGAGCTCAGCATTTGGCTTACGCCACATATATGATTTACCATCTGAAACATAAGAATTAAATTTATTCTCATCCGCAAAAAATACTGAGTTCCAGAAAGTACTCTCCTTGCACAAGTTGTGTTTGGCAAACTGCAATCGAATTTTACGATTTTTGTCATTTATGAATGGCTTGTTTCGGACAGTTCGTTCGTTATAATTAGCATTTCTTAAAACTCTTAAAACAGTTTCTATATAACATTTCTTTCCAATAAACATTTCAACAATATTGGCAATAGACGGTGCACTTAATGTAGGATTTTTAAATTTTTCTTATTATCCATTTTTCATCACGTTTACTCGGAATTTTATTTAGGGCTTCTCTGCTTTTGTTTTCCTATGGATTTTCGTAAACATAACGTTAAATTATGTATTGGATTGTATATGAACTCAAATCTACAACGTCAGCAATTTTTCTTTGTGTTTCCTCAGTCTAATAATGTTTAATAACTAATTGACGCTTTTCATTTTTTACATTTGTCCCGTTAGCCCCGTTATTCGCACGATTTTGAGAAGCAGAAATATAGACGTAATAAGCTATAAGGTCAGAATTTTATGTATATTTGCTTTTGTTCAGTTAACTTCTTGAATACTGATATTTTTTTTAACATTTTTATTGTTGTATAATAAAAACTAAACATTCTTTAAAGTTCCATATTTAGAATTTTTGTTTTGAATAAAATTTTGGAATTTCACGACTAATATGGCGTTAACACTGGGCTTAAATGACTGATTTTGGTCAAAAATTGCAAACAAATATCAAATGACTGATTTCTGCATACAAAATCTCATATACGCAAATGACTTCCATTTACTGATTTTGTGCAAATGAGTTCCAAATGCAAAATGAATACATTGAGCATATCGTAAATAAAAACTTTTTATGGCACTTTGACAGTTTGAGAAAGCTGTTTTTGACATATTTACAAAAAAAGGTAAACAAATGTTTGGTGGTTGCATTTCCTTCAAAACGATGCACCTCTTTTTGGAATTTCTACTTCCCAAAAAGTTCTTAATCGAAGCTGAAAATAAGATTTCAGTTTATATTGTATGGTTTGAAGGTATATTTTACCTTTATCCAACATTTTTTTACCACAGGTTAAAAATCAAATTAACAGGCGCATTGACAAATCAGCTGTTTGAAATAAGAACAAATGAAGGATGAAAACACTTTCAAATGACATTTGAAATGAGGCCAGTGTAAACGCCATATAAGGATACTAAAATATTGCTTGCACGGAATAAACTGTGCGCCACTGTTTGAATTCATAATAAATGAATAAAAATGTTGGCTTTTAGAAACTACACACGAACAAAAAATATTAAGAAACTAAGGATTTTCTAACTTTAGGAAGGAAATTTTTAAGCGTTTGCTCGTTTTGTGTGTTATTTGTATATTAAAAACATATTGATAATTTTTTGTTGTTATCAAAAATATTGTTTAATTATTAATTCAAGGAGGAGATGCATGAGCAAATGTCTGGATACAAACGAATGCGTCGTGAACACCAAAGTGCTTTGTTGAAGCTTGAAGAGAAATGTAAAGTTGAAATGGAAACGCATAAAACCGCATTGGATAAAGAATATGACTATTTGTTGCATAATTTTACTAGAGAACTTGAAAGACTTGAGACGAAGCATCAACAAGATTTGGAACGTCGAATGAAACAAACTACTGCTGCAGAAAAAAAACTACACAAAGAAATTTCCCTTAAGCAAGAGAACGATCGCAAAGCTTTTGATCTTAATCGAAAGAAAGAATACAAAGCAAATAAAGAGCGATGGAAACGTGAATTATCAATGGATGAATCGACACCTAAGCGACAACGAGATTTGACTTTGCAATCCCAAAAAGATAACCTGAAACAAGCTGAAGCACAGGAAGAGCAGCGTTTGCTTAAACTACAAAAACAGCATATCGATGTTGAAATGCGTAAATTCAAAAGAAGACGCATGATCTTATTACACGAACTGGAAGATCAGTTATTACGAGATGTAAGAAACAATTACACAAAATAGTTGTTTAATATTTTGAATATCTTTCATACATAATTTTGGTCTGTTTTCTTTTAGGAGTTAAGTAAGAAACAACAACAACTAGAACAGGCACATGCAATGTTACTAAAACATCATGAAAAAACACAAGAACTAGAATATCGTCAACAAAAAAGTGTTCATCAGTTACGAGAAGAACAAGTAAATTTGTTATATATATATAATTTATTTTCTTGTTAAATGATAACAAATTCATTATTAATTTTCGAATTAAATCTTTCACACCTTGCATTTTAGTGTGTATTAAAAATGGAATATTTAATTTTTTTTGGGTTAAGGAATTACTTTCTGAATTTGTGTTATTTTGAAAGAAAACACTATATATATATATATATATATACAAATGTGTTTATATGTATGTATATGTTTATGTTTATATGTTTAATATAATATTTTTTCTAGATAAATAAACAACACGATACAGAATTACAAAACCAAAAAGATTATATGGAACGCGTAAAGAAAGAACTGCTTCGAAAGCATGCGCTAGAGATAAGGCAGCATCCAAAAAGCCTTAAGGTAATTCCTAATTTAAATTTATGTAAAGTTAAAAAATATAAAAACAATCTCATTCCTATACGCTTTTATTACTGTTTATTTTTTTTAGCAAAAAGAACTGCAAATTCGGAAGCAGTTTCGGGAAACGTGTAAAACACAAACAAAGCAATATAAACGGTATAAAGCACAAATACTGCAGACAACACCAAAAGAACAACAGAAGGAAGTTATTAAGCAACTAAAAGAAGAAAAGCATCGTAAACTGACATTGCTCGGAGAACAGGTGAAAGAAGTTTTTAAAATAATTTTCAAATTATGATTTTAATGATTAATTAAATATTGTAAAGTATGAACAAAGTATAGCTGATATGTTCCAAAGTCAGAGTTATAAACTGGATGAAAGTCAAGTAATTGAGTGCCAACGTACTAACGAATTATTAGAATATGAATTAGAAGTGCTCACTGCCTATCAAAATAAAAACAAAAAACAAGCTCAAGAGCAGCGGGATCGTGAACGACGAGAACTAGAAAACCGGGTTAGCGTGAGAAGGGGTTTATTGGAAAGTAAGGTGAGAATGACAGTTTAAATACATCATTATATATAAAGTTATTTACATCACTCTGTTCTATTCTTACTTATTTAGAAACGTTATCTTTAATATTAAAATCATAAGACATATTTGATTTTGGTTTTGTTTTTGATGTATTTTTTGTTATTTATATATTAGATGGAGGCTGAGCTGCAGCAGTTCAATCAAGAGCGAGCAGAACGTTTACGAATGAAGCATGAAAAGCATGCTAAAGAACTAGAAGCATTCGATGAAGAATCAGCTGCGTTAGGTTTCAGGTACAAAAAACTATTGTTCATAATTTCTAGTAACAAAAAATAAAAATATATAATATTTAGCGAATTGTCTCTTAACGAAGTTTCACGCGAGACATACCCTGACGAAGAGGGTAGCCTGTCTGGATCAATGATAAGTTTAGCACATAGTAATAGTTCTACTAGTTTTCCGGCTGGTTCCCTATAGCATATAAAAGTAAATACCTTAAACAAATCTTTAAGAAAGATCATTATATCACAAAATTTTTTCATGTTTTTTTAGTGATGATGAAAAAAGCCAATTAAAAGAAAACACGACATTAAGGCAAGTCGAAAACATTGAGTGTTAGTTTCTTCAATGTGAAAATAAAGTTTATATTAAATAATATATGAGTAACAAATTAATTATAAATCGAAAATTATTATACATATGATTTTAGACAAATTAAAATTTAATTATCGGTAAAGCGAGAACTAATATACAAAGTTTTTTTAAAAGAAAGAATACTTACATCCGTACGTATAATTTGGACTGTGTTGTAACAACTCTGCGACAGATTTACGAACAATAATTCGAAAAATGTGCAATAGACGCACATTTTCGTACATTTTACATTCATAATTATACAAAGTCGTATATTCAAATCAACCAAAAGATGTTTCAATTATTTATCATTAATATAACATTGAAAATATGCAATATACAATATGTAATACAATAACTTGAAAAAAATAATTAAAAGCAGAATACATTATATAGCATAAGAAAGTCCTAGCCCCTCTTATAGCTTAGTTCCCAGTAGATTTTTATTAAGGATAACAGCAAACAATGTTTTAATATTTCATTTGTTAATTATAACCTGAGCAGCAATCATGTTTTTTTGTGGCAATTATTGGAAATAATATTATCCAGCAAATATTTGTTATAAACAAGAGAAAATAAATCGAATTTACGCCCAATGATGTCACGATCGATATCGATATCGAAATCGATATTATTTTTAACGGCGAACGACCAACTACCGACATATTAAGTGTATCATTTGCGATGTTTGCTTCTATAAAATACTTTGCATATAAAAATATTGCGTTTTTAAAAACTCTTTAATATTTGCATTAAATATTGATGCATTATGATTTGCATTATTTATTTCAGGTATTTGTTTTTTGAAAATATTTGTGCGACATTTAAGCACTACTCTCTCTCTCTCTCTCTCTCTGTCTTTCTCTGAATTTGGATCTAATTTTTGCTTCCTTTTTGTAGTATATTTTCGTGATTGAAACATTTTTAGCATATAAGCTACGTACGTAAATAACTCTGCTGTTTGTAAATTATATATATACATTTTACTGATATTTTATAAATAAAATAAAATTGACTAAAAGTTAGATAATTCGTTTAATATATTTTAAGGACTGTTTTTGGTTTTTACATTAGCCTTTTTAATTGTATTATTAAATTAAATTTTGTGAACATAATAAGAAAATATAAAGTTAAACAAATTATTTCTATAAATGAAAATAATTTTTTACATATGCGAAAACGTAAACTTTTATTAGAAAGTTTAGAATTAATTACATGAAATTTTATTTATTTGTTTTACAATTTTTAGTATAAGTAATAATTTGTGCATAGTATTTTATTTTAAATAATATATATATATATATATATATATATATATATATATCATGTAACATGTATGATATATTTATTATTGATATTATCATAATAAATCAGTTAAAATATAACGGGGTAATATTAACAAATCATACAATAACAAAGTAAATAACATGTTTAAATAAAAAATGAACGATATATAAGTATTACAATACTACTACACTAACATGTAGCAGGCACATTTGCAAGATACCATTAGAATAAACAAATAAAAATGTGTATTAACAATATTATTTAAACCGATTTTATTTATTTCCGAATGTGAGTAATGTGAGTAAAGGGTTTACTAGGTTCAAACCCTGATCAGTAATACAAGACGCCACGAGTTACCATTGTTCGTCTGTTTAGATTAATGGTTCTCAATCTTTTTTGACCAAGGACCACTATGATATTTTTGTTTTTAGTAGGGGCCACAAAGTTTAAGAATAATAAACTGTACGATTATTTTAATGTGCTTTATGCATCTCTGGTATAATGTATAATGAATTGTATAAGTGCATAGATACATTATATAGGCTATCAAATGGGTATATTATTGCTTGGAACTTTTTGGTGCTTATTTTCTAATAAGTGAGATCTCAGTGGACAAACTAAGCTATGTATCCATATTTGTTAAATTTGATTCGCGAACCATTTTGTTATTCATTTCGCGGACCATCTGCGGTTCAAAAACCATTGGTTTAAATATTGGTATTTTATTCTCTGGGTTTATGATATAATTCAACGATACTTCGTGCAAAGAATCTTTGTGAATCTATATAGATTAAGTCGTCAAGATGAAATTGTATTAACATAGAGTTGCAACACATTAATGAAACACATTACTGAAATTAAAAATATTTTACGTGGCTTTGTAAAAAATATGTACATATATTACGTAATTTGAACAGTTATTTTAAGTTTGAAACGTAAGATAGGTGGCGTTCGTAAAGTGGCTGAAAGTTAATTTTATGTTTAACATGTATGGAATGGGTCATTTTTCGCTTGGGCTCAAATGGAAAATATAGAAAACACACTTCCCATGTAAGTTTTCTAGCCAAATTCTAATAAATTGACGTAAAATATTTGAAA
The DNA here is from genome assembly GCF_002237135.1 of Teleopsis dalmanni. Classification (NCBI taxonomy): domain Eukaryota; kingdom Metazoa; phylum Arthropoda; class Insecta; order Diptera; family Diopsidae; genus Teleopsis; species Teleopsis dalmanni. Next base: position 113,290,792 of record NC_051846.1, on the reverse strand, counting down.
AAAAACGCAGACAATTGCCAACAATTTAAGATTTTTCACACTTCTTTAAGGAGAGTTTTGCATAAAGACGTCGGTATGGACCGAAGTCGTATACTTTCCAAGGTTATGTCAATAAGCATAATTTCCACATTGGGAGTCAGAAAAATTACTCTTCGTTATGAGGAAATCAAAGGTGCATAATTGTCTGTTTTTCTTCGGAAATGGGCAAGGAGATGCCGTTACCATTAGTGGTGAACGTTACGTACCGTGTTGAATGCATTTTTGTTTTCGATAGTTAAAGAGGGTAACGTTGGGTGTGCAACTTGCCACATAGCTAATGTAACAATAGATACCATGCGTACTGGTTTCGAAAGTCGCATAATAGACGAAATGCTTATGCTAATTGGCCGCTTCACAGCTGCGATTTAATTCCGTTGACCTATTTTTATGTGGGGAGCCGTTAAGGATTACATTTTCGCTAACCATTTATATTATATAAGATGCAACCATTAAAACATGGACTAGTAGCTTCCATTGATAGAAGCCTAATCAATCAAAAATATACTGAAAAATTGGATTCATAGAATGGAGTACTGTAAAGTAGCAATGGGGATCATTTAAAAAAAGTTGTTTTCCATGTTTAAGTGCAAGGTGTATTCTTTTAAATGAATTTAATAAATAACTTGGTTTATGCAACTTTTCAATACTCTCAATTACATTACTGCGAAAAACCGTATTCAGTTTTTCACCAGTTTCACAAGAATTGGATCTGTCTATTAAATTCATAAAGTCAAAAAGTCCGTTGGTGTCTGCAAATAAAGTCGATGTAATGAACACATCGGGATTACAGTACGTTAAGTTGCTTGTATTTGGCAAAGTACACAATCCAAGATGTTTAAAGGATTTTAAACATAAACCTGTTGTGTTTAGCAAATTCATTTTTGAAAATTGGTAAAAAGTAAACATCGAATATCAGTTAAATTGCATATGTTTGTGTTGTTAAAAGTACGCGGGATCCTGGGAAAAACAACTTTCAAAATAATCCTCTCTTGGATAACGCGCAATTCCACCCAGAAATCAACCAATTTCAAAGTGATGATAACATGATCATTGTAATGTGTTTTCTATCAAACTGTGGCAGTGCAGTTTCACTTCGAATGGATCAGAATGGTATCAATTAAACAAAACATTTTAACGTACATTTAAGTACAGAAAAATCATCTGATCTTGCACAAAAATTTTATTTTGAAAGATGTGATTTGTCTTCTAGCTAATATTAATTGTTATCATTCATAAGTGCTGGAATGTATTTATAACACCAAAATCTGAATGGAGTGAGGATGAACATGATGTTATGTACTCAAAGAAAATATAAACGATGAATTTACATTCATTGTATCAATCGTTCATTAGTTTGTGGCAAACGTTCTATTAATAATTAAATAAGCCATTGCTTGGGTGAACGAAAGCTTTTTTGATAATCAGGCCTATTCTGAATACTTCCATGGAACAAAACTCCCTATTCCCACGCTGTTCCCAAACACACAACTCCCTTATTCTGAATTGCTTGGGAGACAGCAGTTTTGGGAACAACAACAGTTTCAAATTTGTTTTGTTAAATTTTGGCAACAATGGCACTTTTTAATGACGAAAAGTGTGAAAATGAACAAAACAAAGAAAAGAATTGCGTATTATATGTTGATTTAAATGTAAAAATCGCATTATTTGTTTGCTGCACAAATTATCGGAAATTTAATGAGTAAAATAAATATATAAAAAGAATTGTGCATGAGCAAAATAAACAAGAATTGTGCAATTGTTAATGTTTATTTAAATAAAAAATTTTAAAAAAGTTTTCAAAAATGCATTCAATTGCATTTCGAGTTTAAGCGGAGGATTTGGCTCAAGAACAGGAGCACGAAATTTTGCAACAGAGGATCAATCGCAGAAACTTGCGAGACGCTGCAAATCCACTTGAGCTGAGTCACTTACATGTTAAATTTAACTCTTTTCTAAATTTTTAACTCTTTTTTAACTATTTAAAAAACAACCTTACTTTATGATATCAATTCTTCAATGTCTTTATTTTCAAACATTCACTGCTTTTATATAAAATTTGCGTAAATTATAATTTAATTCTTTTATATAATTAGGATAGAAATGTCCTTCATGCTTCAATTAATGACTTAATAATAGTTTATGATTGTGCAGATGTTACAATAAAAAAGAAGCAATGTTTTACCTGCACATAATTGCAAAAGTTTATTTTAATTTATTCTAGGAATCCCATTCATTTCAGAATTTGGTTTCCTTTCATTTTTCTATTGTTTTAAAAACAATAGTTAACACTTTAATTAGTGGAAAAAACCCGTGTGAATAAAATAAATAAACAAAAATTTAAATATTTCAAATTTGTTATACTTTTATTAAAATAATAATTTTAATGAAAATTTAGTTATATTAAATTTATTAAAATAATTTTATTAAAATATATTCGGAAAACTAATCAACTCCTGTGGATAAAATAAAAAAATAAAACTTTGAAAATTTAATATTTTATTTATTGTAATAATTTTATTATAATACTAATTTTATTAAAATATATTCAAAAATCTGATCATTTTCAGTTAGTTTTATATTAAATTAAACCATTTTTAATACTTTTTTAACTTGTCTCCCCAACAATTTGCTTGGGAAAGAATTTGTGCAAAATTGGGAAAAAAAACTCCCATTCCCATGCGATTCAGAATAGCAAAATTGGGAACAGGGAACAAAACTCCCATTCCCAAATTATTCAGAATAGCAAACTTGGGAACAGAGAACAAACTCCTATTCCCATGCGATTCAGAATAGGCCTGATAGCCGGAAATTTAACATAAATTTCTGTGGGTACAGCACATTGTTTCAAAATGTTCATTTTCATATACGTCAATTATTAATAAACAATTAATTATTAATTAATATTATTGATAAAATAAAATCATATTTATTTTCATTATTGTATTTAACATAATTTATAATTTAAATAAAAAATAATTTAAAGCTTTAAGCAATTAAGGGTTAACAAGAATTTTTATTGTATAATGTTTGCAATAAAATTTGTTTTGTTTATAATTTTTGTCGTTGCGATAACAAACTCTACGTTATTGTCTTCCTGTTGTGATAGAAAGCGCAAAGCAGCTATTTCAGCAAATGTACAACCACCAATAAAGAATACTAAAATGACGCGAGGAATGTTGAGTAAGGACCCTTCACCAGATGTCGAAGATTGTCGTCCGCCGATACCAATTAATTGCGCTTGAAAATCTTCAAATGTATTGCCAGGCAAATTGAGAATTTGACTCTTTAATGACTGCCAACCTAATGGTTTAAGTGTCTGTTCGACAATACGTGCAGTCAACGGAGCATAAAAACTATGTACATAACTAATATCCTTTGGATCCACTTCGATGGCTTCATCTACCGTAAGATTTAAGGACTAAATATTTATAAAAAAAAATTAATTCAAGCGTTTAATGTTTATCTAATTAATTTATTATAAATGTACGTGTTATGTGGAATGCCTATGGGAGACGAAATATTTAAAAATATCAAAATGATATATAATCAAGGCAAGCGAACCGCATATCGGTAATAAAAACAAAGATAAAATTTTTACAGAACTGATGCTACACCACTTAATAAGTCATTAATTTCAATCATATTTTAATAACGGATTGTTTGTAACACATGCAAACAATATAGCTGATAAATAGAAATAGAAGGGACGACAATGTGCTACTACTTGTTGTGGGTGGCGCGTAGTCGTCGCAGTTGGCAGTGGTCCCAAGACGAATACCCGGCTGTTCTTTTTGCCTTAATTTTCTATGCACAATCAAACTGTGGAAAAGAAAAGTATTATTCATTTTCTCCGTACAGGCCCTACTCTTTGGAGTGAAAGATCACCTGCTTTAGGAGAGCACCTCTATTAAAGAGTTTTAGGTAGCTAGTGGATGTCAATGAATCTAAATGTTAACGGAAATTAAGTAGAGTAATTAACTCACATATATAACGTTTAAACGCTTTTCAAAATTGTTTCAATAAAACTCTGAGATTATTTCGAAATTCAACCATGAATCTAGATTTGTTTTAGCGATGAATAAATTGTTTATGATTTTCTAAAGCTCATTATGAAGATTGACCATATAAAATGTTATTAGGTACCTTATCGTAATATTTCCATAAACACACATTATGGATGACATTCAATAAAAAACTTACTTTACGTAGGACGGCATACGCTCTCGACTCCGATTGTGTATGTAACAGGTGCGCCTTTTCTAATTTACTAATGACTAACAAAGTTTCAATTCCATAGACATGAACAATTTCCCGTTTATAATAATTCAGAACCTAAAATAATAATTAAGTAAACGTTAAGAAGGGCAATATTGTGTAAGGGTTTACCTACTTTCTCTCTAAATCCGGATGCGGCAGCACATTGTATACATATTAGACGCAGGACTTCATTCAAATCATATTTTCTTCCTATAAGATCTTCAATATAACTACTAGGTTTATCTATGTCTTCACAAATCATGAATTCTTGTTCAGCAGTCAAATCATCGGAAAAATCGAAAGTATCTAAGTAATTGCGAACCAATTCAGCAATATTTGTATGAACTGCTATCGATTGCTTTTGTTCAAGTAGAGCTGGTAGTTTATCAACAAATCGCTTCATGTCTTTAACAGATTTTTCCTGTGAGCTAGCATTCATTTGAGCGCTTATTTCTCTAGCATTGCGGGATAATATCCTTCCAACTTCATTAAAATTTTTATTTCGTAACTCGGCATAAAGTTTTTCATTCGAGTTCATATAAAATGTTTTCTTCTCTGCAACAAGATGAGATTGCGCAATAGACGCAGTTTCATCAGAACGTGGATTTAATACATCTGTTGGTAGAGTAAGTTGATTTTGATGTATGCCATATATTTCGTCAATAAGGCCTTCATAAGTTAACTGAGTAGCTAACGCACTTAATAAATCTATCGAACGATCTAAAAGTATAAGTTGATCTATAGCACCCTTGTCTCCGTTAGTTAGTAAATGCTTTTCCTCTGCACCCAATTGTTTAGTATGTTCCCAAACTCTTTGTGCGCAGTTTCCTTTACCATATATTTTTGGTATTCGCCCATATAAACGTTGAACTTGAACTAGACCCACCGCAGCTTGATACAGTGAAGTTGGATCACCATCAATAATAACATCACGGAACGCATTTGGTAACTCCATGGAGAGGACATCAGAATCGAGTGGGAAAAAATTCCAATTGAGTTCTTCTATTTGAAAAGAGGTACTAAAGGCTTTATCCTCAATATGTTTAATACACAAGTAAGATCGTCTTGGCACAAAAAATATATGATGTAAACGACCTTTGTCAGGATTTTGTTGTACACATGTTGTAATTAAGTCCATTAAAATAACTTTGGGTCTAACAATATAAATAATATTTGTCACCCGGCGCGGAAGACGTGTATCATTTTTTAATTTTAAAAGCGTTACACTTCGATCACTAAAAACGCTTGGCGAAGTAATTAATCCAATGGGTCCAACTAATTCTTCGTCTAGTATTATTGTCTTGGATCCATCAATTTTTTCCAATAGGTAAATCAGTTCACGACAAGCATCTTCTTGTAGTTGCTGTAAATTAACTAGCTGACTTTGTAAATACGGAAACATATTTATTTAAATAAACTTTAATTAATAATTGTTAAAAAATCCAAAGTACGCCCAATGCAGAAACATTGCACTTGAAACAGCTGTTGTAACTATTCCAGTAGTGTTGTAAATCGTCTGACAACAAGTGGTAAATTTGAATTATGCATTTGATATGATTTTGAATTAGCGTTCAAATTTTACCTTAAATTAAATAAAATGTACGATATGAGCCACTCTTATACCAGGTTCGCATTATCTCATTTAGGCACTTGCTCATTTATATTAATGAGGAAGCGTTCATATAATAATGAGCTCATTTATACAGCTTTTAGAACTTTTATATGTCAAAAAAGCTATAAAAGAACTTTCTTTTGTTTACAAATTAAACACAAAGAAAATTTTCGGTACTGTGTAAGATAATAAAATGGAAAACGCGAAAAATTTTAAAAATATGATATAAAGTGTGTGAAATTATTAATAATAGAAAGAAAGTAATTTTTGAATATCGTAAATGTCGTGCAATGCACCGAAAAAATATGTTAATCTATGCTATATTCATGCGTTGCGTTCAATGATTTAAAACGATGTGGTCATTAATTAAGTTTTCACAAATATAATATTATATACATATACATTTGTGAATTAATTTATCTGTTTATCAATTTCAGCGAAACTTATGAAAATTTGTCTACATTTTGAACTATTGAATGAAGTGTTTGGACGCATGTCTAATTTTCAGCCGCTTGTGATATGTACGGACATTGCCACAGCCACTAGCTAGTTCTGCGCTAGGCGACGAAGTTTATTTTATTGAATCGTCTGCAGACAACACATCATCCAGCTTTGCACCGAAAGTCGTGCGTTCTGCTGTGCAAAGCCCCACTACCCCCCTCGATAAAAAATATAACAAATAACAATAATAAATTAAGAATTAGTTATATTTTTATTATACTGGTTATTTTTATATTATATTATTATTACATATATTAATATATAAATACGTTTTTATACATTATTCTTGTCTTGAAATAAACCTACTGGAAAAAAGTAATGTCGCAATTGACTTCTTAATTATATATTAAATAATATACATATATGTATGTTTTATATATTTGTATTCGTAAGTTATTAATTGCCAACCATTAAATTATACAAAAATTTGCGCTTCGAAGCTCCTTCATTGGTTTTCTGACTAGCTTCATTCTGCATAATCTCATCAGATTCTTCGTCGTTGTCATGTACGTAATCCACGTGTTCCGTATCATCACATGAAGGTCGCAAAATGTTATGCAATATGGAAAAAACAAGGAACCAATTTGAACAAAAATTATGACTCGTATCATTCTGAATACGGATTCTTAACTCCTTAAGACTACCGAAGCGTTCCTTCAGAAGTCCAAAACAATGTTCAATCCTTACATGAAATCTGCTATGGCGTAAGTTTGACCGAAACGGAGTTATAAGAGTTTTAAGTAATGGATAAGCAGAATCGCCTGCTAACCATTGTTCTGAAGAAAATAAAGAATTTTCTTGGATGCAGAGAGCGCTTCTACGAAACATGCGAGTATCGTGTGAACTTCCAAAGTGACCAACTGCGACATGTCGAATCTTCAGCTGATAGTCAAATACGACTTGTGCTTTTATTGAATACACTCTATTTTTTTGAAAAATAGGATGTATGGTTAACCACTGGTGCTTCGGCAAGTTTCATGTCAGTACTGTCAATATCCAATGCAATGTGGAAGCTCATGATAACTTTTCTCCACTTTATCTTGTCGTTCAGCTACATCTGGCCACGTTATAAATTCGGTTTGCAGTTCCAATATGGAGCGAAAGACTCTTCGGGTTATCTTATAAATTGTTTCCCCATCTCCAACACCAAATAATGTAGCGACTTTACATCGAGAGGGAATTGCTGAATTGAATGTGAATTAGTAAACTCCGCGCTAGTGTTTATTAGTGAGAGTATTAAGGAAAATTCGTTCCAAATTATCAAATGCTTACAATTTGACGAAAACGTCATCAAATTTTAGAAGAATGGTAGATCTCCATTGAATAGATTTTGGTACGGGTTGGTGATTTCCGTGATGGTTTACTAAAGTAAACAAAAGGTCTTCATTTAATTGCTCCATCACTTCCCAGTAATTTGCATCATCTAACAAATAGAAACTATACAGTAGTGAAAACTACATTAACAACATGTTAATACCTTCAATCAGAATATTAAAACCACTATTTTCAATAAAAAAATCTATACATTTTTCTATTTCACTTGTTCGCGGCATTGTTATAATTTTATTTTTCTTTGCTCAATGTGATACGGCTCCAAAAACAGCTGATTCATTTTGATGATGCAATTCTGCAACAGAGGTGTTCTCGCAGTCTTGCAGTTTTTGTATAGCATTCTTGCATTTCGTGCTCCTTGCAATGAGTTTACAAGAGAGAGTAAATACCTCTATTAATTGTAAACAACATTTAAAATGACAGTCACATTGAAATAAAACCAAAAGCTCAGAATGCTGTTGACTGCTATAACTTAAAAGGGTGGTACTCGATTGTTTTGTTTGCCCTCGTAGATTATAGGTAAGTAATTTATAAGTAAATAAACAACGAAATTCCAATAAACATGCAAATATATTTTACTACTTATTTTCAGATACCGTTTTCTTCATATAAATTGTTGAATATCCTGGAAGAGTCAATGACTAATTCATTTTTGAAAATTCATCACTTAATAGGCAGTTAGAAAATTGTATTGCTCTAGAAGACAAAAGTAGGGTGAATAGTGATGTCAAAATACCCGTCTTGATCCTCGATGATTCTGCATTTCGATTTTCCACCAAAGTTATGAACCCATACCCTTATGATGAAAATTGGTCAAAAAACTTTAAACTACCAATTATCTAAAAGTCGAAGAGTGGTTGAAAATGCTTTTGGGCAATTTAAGGCAAGGTTTCGCAGAATAGGGAAGGGCATTGACAACAAAATCGAAAACGTGAACAGCATTATACGATCCTGCTTCTTCACAACTTTTTAAATGAAAAAAATTATGTGGAAAAAATTTGGGTACGTGCTCTGAAAAAACAACAGCTGTTTTCTGAACGACAACAACCAGAAGAAGTTACCCTATTAAATGACGGCGATCTTAATGCAGAAGTAATAAGACGATGTTTAGCTACATTTTTTAGTAAGTTTAATTAGAAATTCACCTAATCCTAATATTTAACTTTGTAGCACTAAATAACTAAATCTAATTATCCTACATATTTACAACAAAAAAAATGAATGCAATCTTTCTATAATCTATAATCTAAATTATAATAATATAATGATAATAATAATTATAAATTATGTTATATTATTAATAAATAATTATCGCTAGTCATCGCTAGAGTCATCGTAACTAGTGAGCCGAGTATATGGAAAGCCTCTTTCCATTGATGACGCGATGCGCGATAAAGCAACATTGCTTTCTTCCATTAAATTCAAGAACCTTGCATCTGTGCGTTCCTGCAGCTCGATGTGACGGTTCTCTACATATATCAGATTCTAAAATTTTTCCAAAAGGGTGTCATTCAAATTGCCTTTATTTTTTTTTTTTTGCAGGTGTTTCAGAATCTTCCGACGTAGATATTGCATCTATCGGTGGAGAAGAGCATGGCGACAGCAACGATGCATCATTTTATGATGGCCCCTGGTCTGATTAATAAACACATTCATTATTTTGAAAAACTTTAACAAATTTGTGAAAACTCACCTGCAATACTTTCAATCATTAAATTTGTAGTGTTATGTATGGGCAAATTGCCTAGAAATCTTTTCAATATATGGAAGTACTTCCAGTCGGATGGCGCCCCTCCCGAAACTCCAGCACACTGCTGTTCTTTCCTAAATTAAAATAAACAAACAAGCAAATTAATAAAAATAAATAAAAAAATTAGCAAAATTATATTTAAATCTCTTGTTATGAAGTTAAACAAGCTGTTGATGTTTTGTTAGCTTAACTCGAACTGAATTTAAAGAATCAAGCAAAAGCTAACCAAACCAAATCAATTATGCTGAGATTTGCATTGTTAACATAAGTGTGGTGGTGTTTGTCGTATCTAAGTTGATTTCTATAGGAGGAACCATAAGCCCACTATTGTTCATGAAGAAAATGAAGAATACTGTGTGCAGCTTCACTACAGTGATCATGGCTGAATCAGCATACACAGTAAGTAAGCTTTAATGCACTTGAAATAGTGTAAACAGGAAGCGTTACTTTGTGTGTAGGATAAATTCCTAAATAAAACTGTGGTATTGCGCTTTGTCTTTTATTTGTCTTGATACAAAGTAAGACAAAACTTAATTTGACAAATATGTGGAATAAATCCACATAACATTCTTTTTATTATATGAAAGTACATAACATAATAAACAACAAAACAGTTTCAATGCACAAATTATTATTATAATTTTCAATTTCACTTATGAAATACTTACCTTAATCTTTGTGTAAAATTGTGGACCTTCGTTTGCACTTCTAACGAAGTGTCCAGAAAACACCTATTCTGAAGTTCTGTGGCTATCTTATTGAAAATATGTGCGTTCCGTCGGGCACCCCGTAATGGTGGTAGTCCTTCCTTTCGGCATTTTCCGACCAAGCATTTCTCCTTCTCTTCATTGTATGTGTCTGAAAATAATATTTGATTTAATTAATCTAAAATCAATTATTTAAATATGTATTGCATATTTAATTTATGAAAACAAAAAATTTTATTAAATACTAGTACGTACTTCTTTTTGCCATTGACTTGAATCCATCTGAAATAAACAAACTTCACTTACTAATATATCTTACTAAAAAATTAAATATTTAATTTATATATTAAATCTTTTATATACATGTTATATTTTAATTACATATTCAATTAATAAAAACAGATTGTATGTAATACTACTTTCTCAGTGTACTTGTTTACAGCAAAGTTGTTGTTTGTTTACATTTTATATTTAAAAATATATGATACATACTTCAAATTTTGGTCATTTCCCTTGTGGGAAATTTATTTTTTAGTGTTGCATTCGACAATTTTGGTCTAAAATGAGCTGATTTATTGAAAATCAGCTCATTTATATGAAAGCTCTTTGTATGGTAAATCATGCTCGTTAGTGATTATAATGAGCAAAACCGCCTAAATGAGATAGTGTGAATGTACTATTATATCAATATATTGAAAACTGTTGAAGTTATCATATTAAATTATGAGTTTGATTCACAGTTCTCTAGTAAAAAAATGTATTAAAATTACTGCTTAGAAAAATAAGTAATTTACCAATGTAGTAAGAAGCGTAGTTTTTGTTTTCTATACCAACATTATATTTTTATATTTATAGTACATTAAGCGCTTTTAACAAATTTTAAGTGTAACAAAAAACAGCAAGCTGCTTGCTTAAAGTTGCTGAAATGTACGCAAAACAACAACACTACTTTCTCTATCTAAGCACCTAGTTGTTATATAAGCAATTACAGAAAAGAATGTTGCTAAAAAATATGCGGTCTATTGTGAACCTTCATTGGAAATTTCAACGGATTTTCCAGTCATCTGTGAAAAGATTGTAAACAAAAATTCAAACTAAATTGAAAAGTTTCACAATTATGAAAATTTTGGAAATGAAATATTTTAAAATTGCTAAATTGTGGAAAATAAATATTTCAAATGTATACATACAAAACATATACAAAAATTTATAGGAGTACATGAAAAAAGTAAGACTGAAAAGCAGTTTCAAATTTTTACTTATTAGTTGCTAACAAGTTTATAATTATCAAGGCATAAATATTTTAAACTATTATAAATTTTGTTGTAAAAGGAAAATTCAAAATTTCCGGCATCCTGAACATTGCTTTTAGTTTATTATTCATTTTAATTTTTAATTTTAACTTTATTTTAATTTATTTTTATACAATATGTAATTTGCTTGGAGTATGTGCACATTGCTGTTTTTTGCCACACTTAAAAGCTTCTTATATTTATGCAGTTTCATTTCTCTATTTGGTGATAAGCACTACGATAATAAAAGCGCTTGGTTAGCCAACAAAGCCAAGCGAAGAAGTGGACTGCACCAGATCAGATTATGTTTGGTTAATTGGAGTTAGTGTGTGCTGTCTCCTGTTATGTTAACAGGTTCAATCTGTGGTCCTTATTTTAATACCCTTTATGTTGTCCTTTAAGTATTAAACTTTTTAAGCCAGCGTATCTGCCTTCTTTTCGAAGATATCTTCGGTCTTTTAGTACATTTAAAGTTGGATTTCTGTGAATGTCCATCTTTTGAAATATTTTCAATGCCTTATTCTTTATGTATTTTTATTTATGTTTCTATTTTTAAATCCTTATGTTAATCCGTATTTCTGATATATCTAGGGATGTTTAGACGCCGGCTAAAAAAGGCGTGTGGTGAACTATAATGATACTATAATGATGAAACAATCAATATAAATGTTTGTCGTTAGGTAATGAAATCAAATGAGAGTAATATCTCTTATAAATATCATACTCTTCTAACTAACTTAAAGTAGTGTTTTTTACTATGCATAATAGTAATAAGTCTATTTTGAAATTTGATTGCTGGTTGAGTTAGTCTGAATTTGATTGTTTTATATAGGGCTTATATTTGTTCATGCTTAAAGTTCTGCCGTCATTATTTTACTGTAAATAAAATTATAATGTCGTGCCTAAGACATCTAAGAAATCAGGAACTATTGCATATTATTGACAATTGGAGCGAAGATTACTCATTAATGCCAAGTGATACTACGCTACCTATTGAATAATAATATTTGCTACCTGATAATGTTGCTGGTGAATCGGACAATGAAATGATTGACGATGGTGAAATATCAACAAATTTACATGCGACTTTAGAATTTTGTTCTCCTTTTTTGAATTCCGTTTGTCAAACTGTGAGAGAATATTTTGGTACTATGAAGTTGTATACGAATCAAATCCACAAGATTATGGTGGTATTGTAAAAATGCCTGAGTCGCAACTATTCACATTGCAACTTGTAAAACCAATACATTTCGGATATAAGCTGTGAACCCAGTTTCTTCCAGTATATCTTCCAGTTTCTGTCATACTCCAGTGCAACTGATAAATACAACAAACAATTGAGAATCGGTGCATTTGTTCTAAAGGAATTATTTAACCATTGTGAGTATTGCAAAATACTGTATGATTCCGTTGAACCCATAGTAAATGTCCAACACTATAGCAGAGAGAAAAAAAGGTTGCTGTCCCACAGTCCCAAGTTATCAATAGCTACAACCGACACATGGGCGGCGCTGATTTATAAGACAATGGAGTTGTTGACTATAGTATCGGGAATAGAAGCAAAAAGTGGTGGTGGCCATTATGGGTACAGTGTTTAGATAGCGCTGTAGTGAACGCTTGGAAACTAATTTGCTTTGTCGCTGTTTATACCAACACAAAACCGATGCCTCAGTTAGACCTCAAGAATTTCATTGCCAGAAACCTTCTTGCATCAGAGAACTCAATGTTCATTACAGAAGCTACCGCTTACGATGATTTGAAAAAGAATCGTAAGCCGATCCTAAAATATATAAAAATGTTTGTACTATCGAAGAGACAAAAATGTGCTATGTGTCCCAGCGTGTGGTTGACCACACGGTACTTTTCCGGAAAACTACTTTTCAAAAAAAAAATTTGATTTTGCATGAATATTTTTAATTTAAAATAAGACCTTTCTGAAAATTTCACCATAAAATTCCAAGAAAAGAGCAAAACGAACGAGAAGAAACATTAAAGAAATTACCTAAACTAAACAATTTTCTAAAAATAAATGAAAACAAAAGTGAAGGAGTGAACGATTTAAGTGATGTCTTTGCTAATTGTGATACACAGAATAAATTGACACATTGTTCAAATACTGAAACAGACTTCAAATTCATTGATGAAACAATAAGCAATTCAACTGATATTGGGCACTATATTAATGTCAAAATTACTAATATTATTAAACGTTTATTAATTAATAATTCTTCCGACCACGAGAGATTGCAATGGCCATTTCCGAAGGATCCTATTCAAGAAAATAGAAGTTTCAATGCTTCATTCTATTAATTTAAATACAAAATATCGAGCAGTGCCACGACTTTGGTTATACTATTTAAAGTTATTGGATACAATATATTGTAAGCCGTGATGATCAAACAAATAAATGGTGTTCTGGATTTCGGGATTGGAAAAATTTGTCAGGAAAAATAAAAATACATACAAAATGAAAATTTTGTATTATTTTGTCTTTTGTGTCCTTTTTTTTCAACTCGCCTATTCATCTAATAAATTTCTTTTCCTGTAGTGAAAAAATCTTATAATCTATTGAAAATATTTTAGTACAACATAAAATAATATATGTTAATACAATGACAATACTTTAGTACAATATAAATTATGCGTACAATTAAGCTTTTTTCCAAGAAACCTCACAAAAAATTACAAAAAATTTAAAATAATATTAATATTAAGTTAAAAACTTCTAATCCTTTAAAACAACCTAAACCTAAAAAATATTAGCAAAATTCAGACCAAAATTCAGCGGCATGATTTGACATTATGAAGCAATTATCATGAATTCTGTAGATATCTTATCAACAGGAGCAGAACCGGACGAACTTTTAATCTCAACAATTTAGTCACAAGGACCTGCTTTTTTAATAACAACGCATTTACAAAATACTGTCTTCGTAGCAGAATTACTTAAACGACGTTGGAGAGTTTTCGCATATAATTATCGATTCAAGTCAGTCAAACATGAACGGGCTATCAGGAAATCTAGCCAACTTAGTCCTCAAAATATTGAAATGGGTGCAAATTTAATGGTTTTAAACATACAACAAACTTATTTCTCTGCTAAATACAAAACACTAAAGAAAAGAGAAAATGTTCTTAGTTCAAGTAAACTTTACTCCCTCAATCCTCAATCCTTCAATCATTTGAAGTAATTCGTGTAGGTGATCGACTAAAAAACTTAATAATAAGTATCAAAGCTCGCCATTTCATAATACATCCAAAAACTCATGTTATCACAAATGCAATGTTAACCTATTTTCATCAGAAGAATTTTGACATTGGGCCACAGAGTCTTCTCACCATTATTCGTCTGCAATTTTCCTATTGGTGTTCGAAAAACTATAACACGTGTTATCAACAAACGTTTCGTTGTTTCGTCTTAAACAAAAACTGGTTATTACTTTCAGTTAAACGGACCGAGACCTATATTTCTTTTAGACCCATCACCATTTCAGCAACTTTCCAATAACTTGTGATATGATTTAATTTTCCCGCATTAATAATTGTGCATTCTTTTTCAATACTTCACTAGTTATGAGGTCGTATCCTGATGATTTTTTAACTTTCGCTTTTTGCATTTCTCCAGTTATTTGTTTGCTCCTTATCGGCAGAATAGCTTCGTCATTTAGGTTATTTGGCTCTATGTACTGGATCTCTTTTTGACTGAACGTCTTGCTTAAATATACAGCCAGTACGTGTGCCTTTGAATGTTGCATTTTGCCCATTAATTATTATCTTTTCTTAAAGGAGGATTATGGGAAATCGGTCTGCCATATTTTTATAGAGTTTTCCAGAGAGAATAATTAGTTTTACTGTCATATGTCTCTCTCGTGAGATATTTCTTAACATTCACATTTTTATGGTTTGTGATTTCTTTTCTTAATTTTTGAGTGGCATCATTAACGTTTTTTATCTTGTATTAAACGTGATTGCTGTCATTTTTTGCGAAGTTTTCTTTTATTATAGACTAGGTTTAAAATTTCGGCCGGATACATCTTATTAAATTGCTTACTATTCTGCAGAGGTGAACTACGACTTGCCGATTTTTCAATCAAACGCGTAACGCTACGGGCCTTTCGTGCGGATATACTCTTTTCATCTTCAAAATTGATTAGTCTATCTACTCTCTAGCATCTTTTCATCAACCGTGTTTCTTTTCTTCTAGGTGTTTCTTCCATTATGTGCCCAATATTTCACCGCCCTCAGTCCACATATTCCAAATTCTTTTGATTTTTTTTAAATATTAATAATATTTTATTTTATTGAATTACAAACATTATAAATGCATCATGCAAACTTGTAAGCTCTTATCCATTATCTGTCTTGATATCGAACTAAAATGAATATTCTTTGTTAAAAAATATATGACATTGTATAATGATATTAAATATATATTTGATACATAAATTTATTTTTATACAATTATATATTTTATTTATAAAAGTGAAATATTATAAAAAATTCTTACCTCTTGATGGTTTATGTCGAAGAAAATAAAGAAAAAAAACTGAGAGTAATTTTGAATAATGATGCCTCTTTGTGTAATATCGCAAAAAAATCTCTCTTACTTATTTACCATACCAGAATTGTCAAGTATTATAAAAACGGTGTGGCTTATAACCAAAATATTTACTACATTTGTGGTTGCATATTAGCATGTAGCCATTTCTTCTAATTAGAAGAAATAGTATAAATTATTGTTCTTGGAAAATCCATTGTATATATTACTACGGTTATAATGAGTAAATATAGGCATCAGTTTTACTATATATCAGTTTTTATATCAGTTTTACTTCAATTTATATAAAAATTTTAAATGCGCTAAATAACTCCAATATAAATGAAGAATTGGTAAACTAAAATCAATAGTAAGTATAAAATAGTTCTTATTGATATATGTAAATATGTATATATAATTAGTCATGAAAGTGTTTTAATAAAGTTAAAAAAATTGTATCGTATTTATCGTATTTATATTTATATATATGCTGATAGAAAAATACATTAATAGGAAAAGTTGGCATCTAATAGAAAAGTTAGTATGTGTTCATATATTTCGAGTATTAGGTTGCATTGTTTTAATATTTTGTTTTAAAAAGATAGATATTAATATAATATTTTAAAATTCAAAAAAAGTTTGGTATATTGTAATTTTTTTTTTTTAAGTAATAGGCTATTAAAGCACCCCGACCTAAAAGATCTATTGTGCGCTTAAAGGCGCAACTAGGACAATTTTAGAGTATTTATAAATCTTGTAATTGCTGTGGGCTTAATTTTACCTATTTGACTTGGGACTAATATCCCGCTTCCGAGGTAATCGAGTCTACGTCTTGCCACCGCTGGGCAGTTGCATAGAACATGCTCTGATATTTCCTTCTCCTCATGACAGAGTCGACAGGAGTCACTTTCTACCACACCTATAATCTTCATGTGGTAATTAAGTCTACCGTGTCCTGTAAGAAGTTCAGTGTAGATTTTAATATCGTTTCTGCTAAGGCCAAGGCTAGCATCAACTTTAATGTGATCAGGATCAATGATTTTTTTTGACTGTCGCATGCCTGTTTGGACTCTCCAGTGTTCAAGTAGATGTTGTTTCTCCCGTTCACATAATAAGCTATTTGTGAAGCTATTTGTTACCCCGCAGAAGGGCTCTGGACCAATGAAAGGAGTACATGCAAGGAATACATATTGTAATACAATTTTTGCTTGTACATCAAATTTTTTCAATATAGAAAATCGTAAAAATGTATATGCATATTTTTTGTAGTTTTAAGCAATCCTTTCAGTAAGGTGAAATGTTTTTTGTAACATATATGAAATTCAAGAAATTCTTAACCAGTTGATAACAACATTGTAAAGAATAAGGATCAATTTCATTGCATGAAGTCCGAAGTTTTAGAAGAAATATAAAATATGTAAGCATTTTCCGCATTACTTAAGGGGTAAGCTTGCTGGCGCGTTACCGAGCTTTAGGTGTTCGGTCCCCCAATAGGCCTATCCGCCAAAATATTTTATTTAACAAATATATTATTTTATGTAAATACAATTTAGAATAAAACAATATTACTTTTCTAAAAATATTTAATATCATACCAAAAATAATAAGGAACTATTATTAAATTAAATTATTAAATTAAAGATAAATTATAAATAAATTTAATAAATTATAAAATTAAAACTAAAATGTTTTATGTTTAAACAAAAAATCACTTAAAGAGTATGAACACTTTTGTGCTGTTTATAAGTGTAGAAAGCATAATTGTTTATGTTTAAAATTCGACACTTTATTATCTCGATTGAAATATTTTAAAATGAAGTAAATTCTTACTTTAATGAAAAAAGATAGAAGAGTTTTTCAATTCTGCAATTAGAGCAACATATATAGGGATGAACGTTTTTTAATTTATTAAATAAATGTTCCGCTAAACCTAATTTATAGCAATTGCTATCGAACTGATCCGAAAATTGTGATTCTAATTTTTCAATATATGTAGTAAAAGCAGGAGGTAGTTGAATTAAATGGCAATTTTGGAATTGCTTTTCTATGATGAAAATATTGGTTACTGAAAGGTCACTAATATGTGGAAAAGTCGACAGACAATTATGTATAATTTTGTTATTAATTTTTTGAGTTGTTACGTCGAAATTTTTATTAAAATCTGTTTTGTTTTTTAAGAATGTTAACTTTTATTTCGTGCGTTATTTTTTAGTATAATTCTATACGTATTTCGGCAAATTCGCTTTTGCCTTCATCAGGAGGATTCCTAATATTAAAAACATCTATGCAACTTACAAGCTATTTATACTTATTACAGGTCTTATAATTTAAATCTAATTGGTAGGGTTATTGTTGTTTTTGTCCTTGAGGGTGTTTAAGACAATTATGATTCATTTGCATTTTTAAAAAAAGCCATCCACATATATAAGAGAAAGCATTACGATTTAAAAATATTTTAAGGTCTACATCTATATTAAAATGGCAATTATTGAGAAATGCGTTCTGAGCTTTATTTTGGTCTACATCTTGCCAGGAAGTATCTAAAACAAGTTTATCTGTGCATGAAGTTGACAGGAAAGGGTCTTCTAAGTTTGTTGGTGACGAAGTGGATGGCAAGTTAATATTAGGGCAGTCAAAGTCAGGGAAATATTCGCAATTACCGTTAACAATGTTAACATATTGCAATCCCCATTTTTTTTGAAAGAGGCACGAAAACATATAAGGTGTTATTCTTGTGCAATTACCACCTCCTCTTCTAATTTCACCAAAAAAATGTTCTAACCGATTTTGGCAAAATTTTCTGGTCAATAAAACTTGAAAACCTTTTGTGGAAAGAAATTGCCACACTACCAAGAGACTATTTATATTAAGAAGCCAGCCATTAATAAAAGAAAATGTAGGCTTAATATTTTTGTCACCACTATAATGTTGATAGAATTAAATATATCAGAAAGGTTATTGAAAAATTGAATGAAATCTATAGTATTGTTAAATGTTATAGTATTATCTATTAAATGGCCTGAACTATATATAGTTTTCATACCTGAAGCAACAGAGTTGCTGAAAATTTGTGTCGCAAAACTAATGTTCATTTTTTGAAACGAATTGGATCTAATATGTGCGTTTGTCAGTTTAGGCGCACATTTGAAATTATTTTTTGAATCGATACAGTAGAATAATACAATATCTTCCCAAAAGACTTTTAAGCTTTTAAAATCTAAACAATTTTTGCTATTTTCTAAGCAGTTTCGTGTGCTTTTCAGCAAGTGAGGAGAATCATGAAAGAAATAAATTTTACCACCGTTCACCTCAAAAAATGGATTGTCTTCGCTAATTCCTAAACTTTTGGCTAAACTAATAAAATTTTTTGCTTGGTCCCAAACAAAATGGCATGGATTTAATCCTATACTTTGAAGTTGCTTAATTACTTCAATAAGATATCTCTTTATAACTTCCGCTTTACAACTACCACTAGTAAAGAAGTAAGCAAAAGGCTGTGACCATTTATCTCCACCAATTCCTTGAACTAAAAAGGTAAAAACACTACTTGCAATTTTTGAACTACGATTCTCGTCACCGAAATCTTCAAGGCCAACAATTTTATCGTTGTGCCTATCATATTGCAGGTGACTTTTTAGAGACATTTCGTCACAGGAAATTGAAACATACTTCTGACCGTATGTGAAGTTCCGACTACGAAATTCAAGGGACTTAAGGCTACTATTTATGCAGCCTGGAGATTTGGGCCACTTTGAAACAAACTCCAAAAGAGTACGCCCTGTTGGCCAATTAAAAGAAGTTCTTAAATGTCTATAGGCTATTGGAGACAGAAAAAACACCCCTAATGCTAGAGTTTTTAAAATCTTATCATACCTATAACTGTTTACCGGCCTATCGCTATTCTTTAAACAATTTCTAATAGAAATTTGAAGATTATGGGGGAGCCTACCACAAAACTCCTCTAAATTATTCCCCTCTGACACTTCAATGATACTGGTAAATGTCTTACCAACTGAAAGTTGTCGAATCAATTCATTATTTGAGGCCCTAAGCTTTTCAATCTCTAAATTTTGTTTTGAAATAATTTTATCCCTAACACCTAAATCTAAACAAATCTTTTTTAGTTTTAGTTCTTGATTTTCTTCCATTGATTTTCTTTTCCTAGCAGACAAGTCAGAAGGCGAACTATTTCTTTGGGGCTCTATGTTACCTATTGGAATTGCCACTTCTACCTTTCCTACCCTTTCTACTATTATGTTATTGGTGGTGGGTGGAGATAAGATTTTTGAAATTATGTTGTTTGCTAAATTGAAGACAATCTATTTTTTCCAATGAAATATCTATGTTATTCTTATCATCATCCACTACTTTAAGTGATTTTTTGCTAACACTAATTGCCTAATTTTGGTCAGGCATTGCTTCCCGGATTAAATTTTTCGTGCAACGCATTTTTGCAAAAAGTGCCTATCACAGGCATAAAATATCCGGTTTATAGAGTCAGTAACTCCTGACAGGGCCTTCCACTCATTTCTATAATAAGAATCATAAAACGACCATTACTTGAAATTTGTATGAAAACATGCAACACAGTTTGGAAAACTATTAAGGAACATTTAATACAAAGATAATAGTTACGAAAAACACAGATCACATTGACTAAGTCGCAGACTTTGTTCTAGCAACAACAAAATCTGCAGCAATTTAATAAAGTGGAATGCAACTGGACGTCCAAGGTTTTTTGTCTGTATGATTTGAAGAAAAAACAAACAAAAAAGAATCGCAAATTGTAAAATATATTTATAAAACATATAATTTTTGACACTTGTGTTTTGTTAAAATATAATTAACATAAATTTAAGTATCTATATATAATAACAACACTCAACCAAAGTATAATTAAAAATATTAATTTCACTTCAGGATTTTTCCGTTTTTATAATTATTAGTATATCATGGAAAAAATAATTTTCTAATCACTACTAAATTACTGAAGTACTAAATTATAAATAAAAGCACAACTTAAATCGTAGTTTATTAAATACACTAATTACGCACACATCTAAGTTTCCAATGTGTTAATACATTTATATGGTATATTTATAATGAAGAAAAAAACAATTTTTAATTAATATGTATAATATAATATAGGTGGCTATTATGAAATGTCTACCGATAGACAATAGACATTTGTCTACCGAGTCGATTGATAGGCAAATTTGGTATTATGAAACTTGATAGACAAATATTGCACTATTGTGAATGATGTAAGGGTTTTAGAGCGCCCAGCTTTAATTGAACTTATTTTTTAATTTTGTTCGCTTTTGTTCATTTCAATTGAATTGAAATTCTTTATATAATAAATATAAAATTAAAAAAAAATGTCCACAGTAGATATTTGGTATTCGTCTTTATCGAAAGACGATGAAAATACAAATCTTCGTCTATACAGACGCAGAATTCGAGATGCAGCAAATCCACTGGAATATGATACACAAACGTAAATTCAAATGTGATAAATGTATAATTGTGATTAATATATTTATTTTCATTTAAAAGATTTATTGCTAACTATCGCTTGAGCAAGGAAGCGTTTCTGGAAGTGTTGCACGAAATTGATGGCCACTTGCAAAGTGGTACAACAAGACAAGCGATTTCAAAAGTAAATAAGTTGGCTGCTTTATTAAGATTTATTGCGCAAGGTTCTTATCAGTTAGGAATAGGTAACGAGGGCATTATTGGAATGGCGCAGTCAACACTGTCCGTAATAATTAATGAAGTATTGAATGCATTGGAGAGCACAATTTGACCTAAGTATGTTTCATTTATAAATACAGAAGCAGAAACTTGTGCCACAAAGCTTTATTTTTATGAAAAATGTGGTATTCCGGGCATCATTGGCGCTATTGATGGTACACATATAAAAATTGTATCACTAAAAAAAACACACAACATCTATATTTCTGCAGAAAAGGATATCACAGCATAAATGCTATGATTGTAAGTATATATGAGTTAATGTTCGAACACATGCCAAATTAATTTAAACCGTACTGCAAGGTATGTGACCACAAAAGAAAGATAAGATATATAAGTGCAAAATATCCAGGATCTTCTCACGATTCTTTTGTTTTATCCCTTAAAACCATATCTTTTGACACCATACCGGAACCCTGCAGATAGCTCTGCAGAACAACAATTTAATAAGAAGCATGTCCTAGGAAGAGAGATCATAGAACGATGTATTGGCACTTTTAAAAATCGTTTCAGATGCTTAATTGGAGCTAGAGGTCTTCATTATACACCAGAAAAAGCAACAAAAATAATACATGTGTGTGCAGCATTACACAACATTTGCATTTAATACGATTTGTCCGAGCCTACACCACCAGATGTATATCAAAATAACAATGATAATGAGCCGGAAGATGATCCATTGGAAATATCGAATGACGACTCGCCATTGGGTGCAAATCCGCATTTGTTAAGGGACGAAATTGCACGTTCAATTATGCATTAAAAAATTGAAATTTAATTACATCTCCTCTAAAAGTATAAAATCCAATTCAAATATTCTTTAAATATATTTTATTAATATATATATTAATATATTAAACTTAAACTTAAATAATCTAGAAATAATTGTTTATATTTATATATACTTTAATATTTTTATAATATGTGGTAATATTTACATGTGTACATTAAATTAAATTAAATTAAATTAAATTAAATTATTAACATTAATATTTTCTTTAAGCAGTTGAAGCTTAAGAGAGCGATATTTGTCTCTTTTGTCGGCATTTTCTTTAAATAATCTTAATTTTTCTTCTTTTAGAGCAAGTTTTCGATCACAATACTCTTGCTTTTTAATGCTTTCTCTTACTAAAAGATTTTCAATATTTTCTAGTCGCCTAGAGACATCTTTATAAAATAGTTCCTGGGCATTTGTTTGTAGAGGCTACCTTTTTCCGTTTTTTACTAGTTGGTGGCAGATAAACTTCATCTTTACTTTCTGCACTACCATTTCCCGCATTTTGCTCTTCCACAATTTCGAAATTATTAACTTCATTTGGCAGCCCCAACTCAAAGCCCTTGGGATCCGTGGACTGATTTAGATCCACCAAATTATCAATGGCTTCCCCCATTGGACTAATAAGCAAATAAAGCAAATAGGATAAAAAAACAAAAATGTAGCAACCGTTACTCTCAATATATAATACACTACACTTGAAAACAGATATATAAAATGATATATTATATAATATTAAATCTAAATGAATTATTACTAACTATTAAATTAGTAATATTTAAGTTATATTAAATTTATATGTTAAATTGACTGTATAAAGCGTTTTAACAGCATTTATTTTATACGATAGACAAACTTCTACTACTCAAATGCAGTAGAGAAATTTGTCTACCGCTGATAGAAAAACTTCTATCGGTTTGCAATTCTTAATACCAAAATTTGATTTTGTCTATCAGCAGTAGAACTTTTTCTACTGCCTATCAGCGATAGACAATTCATAATAGGCACTATAATAATATATCTTATATATATAATTCTTCTGTACGTGTGTTGACAGTGAACTTCTCCTAAACGGCTGAACCGATTTTGATGAAATTTTTTGTGTGTGTTCAAGTGGATTCAAGGAAGGTTTAGATTCACAATTTGACCCACTGGATAATGTCTTTTTAATTAATTTTTTATTTTTTGGTATCCATATACATTTATATTAGAAATTTAAAATTTATTCACGCTTACTTTGATTTGTTTAAAAAGTTTAAAATCTCTAAAATGAATCGTAAAATTGCCGTTGCATAGCTTAAGTGCATTTAAATTTCGCAGTATAATTATAGGTGAGCCAATTTTTAATCTTAAGTTATGTGTTGGCATTCCTGGCATTCCAGCGAATTCAAAAATTCAACAGGATAGTTGAACGATTCATTTTAGAGTTTAATCTTTTTAAACAAATCAAGGTAAGCATGAATAACTTTTAAATGTCTAATATAAATGTATATGGATACGTTATCCAGTGGACCAAATTGTGAATCTAAACCATCCTTGAATTCACTTGAACACACGCAAAAAGGAAGAAATTTATATATATAAAGATATAAATAACGTACAAAAAACAATGCCACGTCTTCGTGGACGAGGAGGAAATATTGGTCGACGGACTCGGAATTCACAATTACTCCAGAACCGTCGCTTAAATAGATAGGCGGAAAACAATGAAAATGTAAGAAACCAGGATACAATCACACGTGCTAATAAAAGTCAAGAGCAACGCAACGAACGCCTTCGAGCTAATGCATTGAGACAAAGACTGGCCCGTCAACGAGTCACCGACACATTCAGTATACAGCGTTTGCAAGTGTTGACACGTTCATCATTTCATCGCCTTGCGTTTGAATATGAGTCGGATATCGACTATTCGTAACATTCACGAATTGTAATCGGTGCTATGAACAAACAGTGCCAACACTGTCATGCACTCAAATACAAAGGTGAATCGGCCGCTTTCTGCAGCGCATCTGGAAAGGTTATATTGCCACCATTGGATTCGCCGCCAGAACCATTGAAAGCACTATTGGCTGGAGCTACATCTCAATCTAAATTGTTTTTTTCATAAAATTCGCAAATTCAATTCGTGCTTTCAAATGAAATCATTTGGAACAACAAAAATACTTCAGAATGAGAATGGTCTCAATTTTCAATCAACATTTAAGATTCAGGGCCAAGTGAATCACCAAATTGGTTCTTTAATGCCGATGCCCAATAACGATTCCAAATTTCTACAAATCTACTTCACGGGTGATAAGAAGCAGCAAAGAAACGCTCGTTGCCAGTACAATCATATCGAGCAGATGGAAGAGCAAGAAATTGTGGGTATTTTAGAACCGTTTTTAAAAAATTACAACCAGTTAGTCCAGTTGTTCAATATAGTTTCAAACAGACTGCTAAACGACAACTATACAAACCAGGAATGCTACCATATAACTTAAGATTAAAAATTGGCTCACCTATAATCATGCTGCGGTGAAATTGTTTACGAAATTTAACAGACTTACCAACACCGCGTTATCAAATCTCTGAATGGTTACAAGCTCCTCGGGGAGGTATGCAGATCTGAGGTCAATTATTGCTTAGTCTGATGAAGTGATAAACAATAATCTTTTTTCGTTTAATATGTAGTGCTTATAAGGATTTGAAGTAACATGAAAATATTTGTAACATAAGTAATGCATGTGGACTTTTTGTAGTTCAAAAGAAAAAATCAATTCAAAATAATTTTCGCATTAAAGGTTAAGTTGAATAACAACAAATATTATAACTCAGCTGAGCCAAGAAAATTAATTGCAAGGGGAAACAACGTTCGCCGGGTCAGCTAGTATATTATAATATATATATATATATATGTATAATATATATAATATAATATATTTATAACAATTTAAGCTTAATGACAAACTTAAATAATTTAAAATAATAAACTTAACTTAAACTAAACTAAGATGTTTTAAATATAAAGTGACAATTACGGTAAAGTTAAGATTTTCAAATAGAGAATAAAAAATAAACAATTTTAATTAATTTAGATTCTGGGATGCAATTAGGCTTTTTCTATATTTTTTGTCGTCTAACAATTTAACTATTTGTTTTTCTGCAAATATTTTAATTAAACATTCTTTCTCTTCTTTCATCCAATTTTTTTTTTCATTTCCGTTTTCTCCATATTTTTAGTTATTTGGTTAGTATTATTTGTAATAAAATTCAAATTATTTGTACCTATTTACTGTAAACAGCTGACAATTCAAACCTTAAACTGCTTTTAAGGTGATTACGCAAAGCTTAAAAGTGACATTTACTTACTAAAAGTAATGTTAAACTACATTTAGTAAGCTAAAAGTGCTTTTAAGTAAAATTCTATTTAGGGTGTTTATGCGATCTTGAAATCGATTTTAAGAGCCTTAAAACCTCTTTTAAGGCTCGCGTAAACGTAGTGACTAATGTGGTATTTGTGCACTTAATTGCAACTTTGTGCGCATTTTCTCGTAACGGATTTTTAATGTCAAAAAACCAAAACAAACAATGAAATTTCTCAGAAACTTCTCTTACTTTAGCAAATATCGTGGTGAGTAGGGACCGGGCGGGCAAAATAGCAGGGTCCGGGTGGGAAAATAGTCACGCGCCATTATGTAGCATTAGGCCTTTTGTTATTGTACTGCGTAATATTTTCACCTTATTACACAAAATTTTGAATATTTTTTGAATAATCCAGAAAAATTTATATACAATTTTTCGAGTAGTTTTGGTCAAATTTTGTTTATGATATTTTTAAGTAAGTTAAAAAGCACGAAAGCTCTTTGAATGGTTAATGAAATTTACTTAGTAAGTTAAATTTACTAAGAAAGCAGTGGAAACGTACTGTAAACGACAAAAAGCTCAATGTTACTAAGTAACTTACTAAGTATGCAGTGAAAACGTAGTAAACCAGACATATTTATAATCAAAAGAATATTTTAAATATTTATATCAAAGAGTACCTTACACAAACGGCAACTCCAACAACAATTTACCAATTTACAAACTGCTAACAACAACAATTTACCCTGAAGCTCCTGAAGATGTTAGGGAAAAATGTATTAACACAAGCTAAAATCACAAATATTTCATCTTTTTTCGATACTTCAGGTACTATTGAGAACGGAACACTTCGAAAAATTTACCATAATGTTCTTTCATGTTATTTTTAAAATAAGCAGTTGTTCTTTTGTGATATGCTTACAAAATAAAAGGTCTTTTATTAAATACTTGCAAAGCTGTTAACATTTGTAAACTATCTGAAACTAGAAGTCCTCTTCACTTGTAGGTAATAATTTATTTATTCTAAAATGAGTCATTTCATATAAGACGCTACATGATTTAATCACATCATGAATTTAATATATATATATGTCATATTTTGTACATATAATATTATAAGAAAAAATATTTTAATTTTATTAACATTCAGTAAACAGATTAACTAAAAATTCACGGAATATTACACTCATATTTTACTCATATTACTTTCGCATTACGTCGGTATTTAATGATACTATTGCGAAATTCTTTGAGATAATGGTATATATTTTGAAGAAAATATAACTTATTTAATCAGTAATACTTAAAATTCCGATTGTATATGAAAAAATACAATCAATTTTGAGGAAAAATTAAATTTTTTGATTTCCATCCAAATTTTTGTCACATCCAATAGAGCACAAATTTCGCATATCACAAAAAAGTACTACAACCAAACTTCATTTGAACATCAGGATATAGACGATGCCACATGTATGCAGACAAAATATGCAGTTGAAGTATGCGATTTGTTATACACTTAAAAACAAGGTATACATACTTCATTTTGATTTATTTTCTATAGCGGTCATAACAACAGCAGAGCAAGTACAGAGTGCAAAACAATAATTGAAACTGAAGAAATTTAGGTGATGATAATAGCAACATGTTATTTATTTCATTATATAAAGATTTCATATTTCTTAGAATTAAACATAATTTCTTACATTAATTCTTAAAACTAAAATTATTTTTAATTTAATTCTTTAAAATGTTGCATTTTAATATTTTTATTCACAAAATAATTAAAACCTACTTAAAAAATGTTTTTAGCACAAAATAATTATTAAAATATATAAATTTATTTATTAATCGTTTTTAAATTTGCTTCTTTTAAAGAAAATGAATGTCTAAAAAATAAAATTTTTCAATTATTTTACAATTTTTTTCCGCGATCTTTGCTCGTCCAACGCTCACCAACAAATAATATCTGTATAAGAAAAGAAACTCTTTGCTCTCTGAGAATAACGTGAGAAATTTTTGTCGAAAATTCATTTTTTATAACATTTTGGTCACACGTATTCTATGCATGTTATTTCACCAAGCTTACGTCAAACTTCGCTCTTTTAGGGCTGCAGTATTATTTTTTTTTGCATACATTTTACAAAAGGAATATTACTATTTTTTATTTTAGTATAATAAATATGTTTAGTACTATTAATAAAGAAAACTGGTTATGTTTATCTATAAATTAAATCTATTTGTAAAATTATATAAATCTATACTTTACAATAAAATATGTTTGATAGATTCGAGTACATTAAAAGCAGTTTGTAAATTTATAAGTGATAAAAAAAAGCATTTGATCAATAAATATATTTTATAATATATTTTATTATGATGCATCTTTAGTTTTGTGTTATTGTTCTGTTTTAGTTGCTAAATACACAAAGATAAAATTGACTTAAAATATAGTTCGGTGAAGTAATTTTATTATTTTAATTAATATAGAAAAAGTAAATGTTTATAATATGTTTACTGTTTTGTTAAATATTTTTTTAATGTCATTTAAAATAATTTTAGAATAAATAAATGTACTAAAAAAGTGTATACAATTTTAATACTAATTTTATTTAGCACATCGAAATACGAAGTGTGGTGAAAGGGGTTTTATAATTGATCGTAGTGAATTTTTAGTCAGTATTGACAGAGGAGTTGCCGGAGACAGGTGATGGTGGTGGTTATGTGGATTTTTTTTAAAAGAATTTGAACTGAACAAATTAGGAAAATTTTTGTGCTCGAAATAAAACGAATAAATTATAAAAATTATTCGTGATTTAAATCACTTGCGTAAAATAATATTAACTCTTAAATTATATTATAGTTTTATTATTCATCATCATTTATGCAAATTAATTTAAAAGTAAAACATTTGCTTAACTTTTTAACATATGTATTTATTAAAGGCATTTGTTTAAAACAATATATTTTATTTGCGTACATAATGAATAATATTTATATAACATAAATTAAGTCTTTTTTGAATAATAAACTAAAAATATGTTGAATATTAAAATCTGGGACTAGATAATTGTACTGGCTTATTATTAATATTATATAGTACATTAACATATAAAAAATTAAAATTTAAAAACAAAATTAGAATATGAAAAACATTTGAATATGAATATTTTTATATAAATATATAGTTTACATGCTCCACTCTTTTTACCTCCAAAAAATAGTATAAAATTTTTGAATGTTTTTATTTCTTATTAGATTTTTCATATATTTAACAAACACAAATTAACACATAAGAAAACTTTATTAAAATATATACTCACATATATTTTTGCTTTAATAATTTGTATTTATACACATAATAACAAACAAATCACATTAAACATAAAACATATATTTTAAATCCACAATTATTGATTTTGTACATTCTTTCGTCATTTATAGAAAATTCATATATTCCCTTA
The DNA here is from genome assembly GCF_002237135.1 of Teleopsis dalmanni. NCBI lineage: Eukaryota > Metazoa > Arthropoda > Insecta > Diptera > Diopsidae > Teleopsis > Teleopsis dalmanni. The sequence goes on along the minus strand of NC_051846.1, from coordinate 113,261,430 downwards.
AATATCTTACATCCCATTACGCAATTCCGCACCATCTTTAAATATTATTAACTGAAATAATAATTGTAATTAATAAAAGTAATTATTTTTTCAAAGGAACTTATTCAGTACCTTTTATAACTTCGTTTGATTTGACTACGATTCTCAGTTTTTCACGCGTATTTCTGCTGTCAAAAAACCAAAACAAAACCCAATTTGCGCTCTTCATATCGTTCTTTCGTAGTAAAAAAATTGAAGACCGTTCGTGGTGGGGAAACTTTTCACTCGTGGTGGGTCGACTTACAACAACAAAACCACATGCTTGATCTGGTGTAGTAAATTATTTTGAGAGTGTATTGGTTGGTATTTTTGTTTACATTTAAGTTGCCGTTCTTGTACAGGTATTCTTTGCTCACCAACATTCTTAAATTATGAGATGTCTACAGATTTGGATATACACAAGCAGGCATGTGTGCAAACTAAGCAATTAATTAAAAAGTTTAAATTTTACGGCATACATCTAAGACATCTCAGACCGAAATTTGGTATGCAAACTTGAATATACACAGTGCGAATTGTTAACAAGCATACTTGGTAAGCACACATGTACCATCATCTATATCATGCTTAACACGCGCTTTAGAATGTTTTTCTTAGTTTATATCGTCAACAATTAAGTTTCGTTTATTTTAAGAATTTCTTTGAAATCAAGTACTTGGTTCAAAATAATACAATTGTGTAGTAGTATTAGCCGTAATTTTTATAGGCTATTACTACAAGTAATTTTTTATGAATATTTAGAATAGACTGATTATTGAATTTGACAGTACTAAAACTTAAGACGTAAATGTTTTTGCGAGTAAAACCTAACTTTAAAGATTTTAAGAGCATTGTCGTTGCTTCACATATTTTCTTTCGTAATTTGCAAGTATTTATTTGCTACTCTCAAAGAAAAAAATACGGTTATTGTAAATAATTCCCAAAAAAAAATGCCTTCCTTCCACTTTGATATATACTGTAACAAATAAAATATAATAAAACAGTATACAAAGCTTATTGAATAATCAAATAAATTGTTTTTTTAATTTGTGTAATAACTTTACTACACAATGAAGTTACCATTCTTGTATGGTATTCTTTGCTACATATATTGCAGGAATAAAATTCTTTCCACTTTTATGCGCTTCTAACACTTTTTTTCCCTGAATTGCCAACCACTTTGAAGCCGTAAGGAACTTGAATGCATATTGAACCAGCTGGTAATATTTTTTAAATAATTATATATTATTTACTGTTAGATCACTGGGTAAGCTTAAAGTTTTGTACGTATTATATGGCAACAGAAGAAGCTGTTTTACCTGTACTTACATCTTTAATACAAAAAGTAAGGTATGTACCTCTTGCTGTGCGCCAGACATCTGTTAAAGTATAAGACGCTTATTGCAAAATCCAGTGGAAGCAGATTTGTTTTGTGTAATAAAAATTTAATTGTTAAATTTTAGAGCTCCATTTATCGTCGAAGAAGTTTATCGAGATTACAGTCGCTTAAAACATAAGAAAAAACTACTTAGTACTTAGAAGTACTTCAGTACCTGGAAGCAATCTCAACAACTTGAACGTTTAAAAGCAACGCATAGTCTACTGGAATAGTAATTTGTATGAGTATGAAAATTTTGATTAAAAAAATTTAACTCTGGCAGAAAGGACTCAATCCTTTGTTGGATTAACATTCTAAATAACTACACATAAGAAAATATTATGGATAAGATACGCAACAAAATGCAAACATCAACGCCTTTAGATGCTAAGAAGCTAATCGATTATCCCAAATCAAATGCCGTAACTCATGTAAAGTATAATTTCTGATTTTTATAAACTAAACTATTTTTATAAGCTATATATATATATATATAAAATCCACAAAACCAATTAAACACAAAGGCACCTTAAAAAATATTGGTGATCTCATTGCAACTATTTATTTAGTATTTGACTTTGATTTCTACATAATCAAAAAATGATGTATATTTATCCCATTAAGGCTTAACTTTTCTGGATTTCGCTTTAGAATAGTATATACAAATACTTTTATGTATAGATTTCGATATTTATAACTAATGTTCATAATAACTCATCTCTTGGTACCAAACACTATCAAGTTAAACTTCACTTAAACGAATTATTTTCATGTATTATAGATTAAAAACCGTATAACTGAAGCCACATCAACACCCGTGAATCGTTTATCACATGACAATTGCGTGAACGCATCAAATATGATAACGCCATTGCCAAATCCTAAAGCTAACAAAACGCAGAAATATAATGATTTCAAAACGGATTTGAAATGGTGCTTAGATACTATTCAAACTATTTCATTCCAAAAGTACAATATCGAAGCAATACCAATTACCAGTCAGGAAAGTATTTTGCTTCGAGATCTAATATATGTGCTTACAGGAATGCAGGGTTCGTATATTACTATGAACTATAATGGAAAAGTGACAAATCAATTCTTAAATAAATTTACTGTCGAATATGAGATATCGCCTCAAGTGCATAGTACATTGCAAGATATAACGCGCGAAATTTTGCCTTTAGCTAAATATTACCTCTGCATTCATCACTATATGGAATTATGGAGTTTCTCTAATTCAGGGCAAGTCATGGAAGCTTTAAGTGAGGCGTTAAGAAAATTGATGCATGATTATTATGTGAGCATGAATTTAAAAGTTTTTCGTTAAGCATAAATTTGAGGTTTTATTTATTATATTTTTATTCAGTTACTTTTAGCGCAGTTGGAGTCTGAACTTGATAGTGGAAAACTTAGCTTGCACAAAATGCTTTTTTATATACGGCCTACTTTAAACACAATGGAAATTTTAGATAGTGTTATCACGGATATAGCAATGGTATGTTAAAATTTTTAAAACGAACAAGCATATAACACTGTACAGAATTCACATTGTATAGAACAATGTTAGAGGTGGTGCTGTGCTTACAGTTCTTTACAACAAAATTGGGGCACTAACTGGTGATGAGGAATCTCAAAAATTTATTATTCAATTGACTGAAATGGCAGCGGTTCCGTATATGGATATTCTGCAGCTGTGGATACAGAAGGGTGTTATAAACGATCCACAAAATGAATTTCTAGTTGAAGATAATGAAATTATTACTCAAAAAGAAACACCTGCTGGTTACTCTGAGGGTTATTGGGAAAAACGGTATTTCATATGATATTACTTATTATATTTAACAAAATTGTTGACTGAAATTGTTTTTCGTACAGATATGTCATTCGTCGCGAAGTCACACCTTGTTTTTTAGAAAAATTAGTAGACAAAATATTGCGGACAGGAAAATATTTAAATGTTATAAGACAGTGCGGAAAAAAAGTAACGTGTCCACATAGTGTTCAATTGCGCTTTTCACCAGATGATCACAGTTACATTTCCGTTATAGAAGATGCATACCATTTTGCTTCACAAAATCTTCTAGAAGTTCTACTTAAAGAAAATGATTTGATGGGTCATATTTTATCAGTGAAACGTTACTTGTTACTGTATCAAGGCGATTTTATAGTACAATTCATGGACGCTTGTGATGATGAATTAGCAAAGCCAGTAGATAAAGTACTGCCAACAAAATTGGAAAGCCTTTTGGGTTTAACATTAAGACTTTCATCTGCTAAACATGACCCTTATAAAGACGATGTGCATTGTAATCTTCTGACATATGATTTACATACCGAAATATCGAAAATATTTAAAAGAGACGGAGGTGTGTAATAATGATATTTTGTTCTAAAATGAGTACCGAGATGTGCCAAGATGAATATTTTTTATATTTTAGAATTAACAGAATCATTCGATTTGATGGGCGTGGAGTGTTTCGCATTCGAATGTGGAGTGGATTGGCCGATTTCATTGGTATTGGACAAAATCGCTATACGCAAATATCAAATTCTTTTTCGGCAATTATTTATTTTGAAGCATGTAGAGCGGCAGCTGTGCAAGTAAAATTATTGCCTCTAATTTTAAAAATATATCAAAAATTAATATGCATATAACTTGGAATTTTTATAGGATCTGGAAAGAGAATTCCGTTTGTAGAAATTTTTTACCACATTCAGCGGAACTTTATCGTTCGGCATTTACGCTGCGCCAACGTATGATGAACGCTATACAAAATTTGGAATATTACATGATGATTGAAGTAATAGAACCAAATTGGCACATATTTTTACAGAAAATGGAAAAGGTTAAATATCACTTAATAAATGAATAATATTAATATATTAGTAATAAATTTATTAAATAAAAATAGGTGCAAAATGTTGATGAAGTGTTATTCCTTCATCGGGACTTTCAGGATACTTGCATAAGAAACTGTTTGTTGTCAGATGAATTTAGACTTTCTCGAATTATTTACCCACTTTGCAAAATATGTTTGAAGTTCTGTGATTTTATACAGGTAAATAAATACACACATTTAAATATTCACTCTCATATCATACCATTATCACTCGTCTATGTTAAATAACTATATAATCAAAAAATTGCGATGATCTCAAATTTTAAAATTACACAACGGTGTTGCACTATATATAAAAGTAAATATTTGGACAGTCCCCCAATTATGTATGACAAAACTGCCTCACCTTGCCTGTAACATTTCTAATTGAAACAAATCCATGATCTAATACTCTTCTAATATATAAAACATTTTTCTTTCTATGGCTATGTTAGCAGTCGCAACGATTGTTCTCTGACGCGGAGCTTAAGTCTATGGTGTGCGACAGCAACGATGATGATAATTCTGATCCCGAATATGATATTTCGAGTCAGAAACAGGTACATGTTTAAGAGTGAAGAAAGTATCTACTCTATCTTTAGTAACATGTAAAGTACGTACTTTACATTAACTTTGTTTCAAGCCTTGGTTTTGCTTTAAAAGTACACCATTTTTTGTATTAATTTTAATTTATGTATGAGTATCTTTAGTTTTTAGATGATTATAGGTTTTTTCTTTTTTTATGTAAATTTTGGTATTTCTACAGGCTTTAATGCTGACGAAGAGATGTAAAGACAAAATTGGTTTAAAACTTATAAGTGTAGTGTGCTATGTTTATTATACGTGGACTGAGCTCCACTTCTTTATAGTACTCTAAAAAGTAAAACTTTGTACACTCGTTTTGGTTTTACTTTTCCGATTTGCTTTCTAGCACTGATGGTTTGATAGGAAACGTCTTATAACCGCTGAGATGGACATTTCAATTTTTATTCCATACATTCTATAATGCATGGAATGGCTGCAGTTATTTTTGGCACAATTAACAATGCTTAACATAGTACTTTTATTTTTCCGTAAGCAATAACAACTCAGTTATGGCACTATTATTTACGTTTGATTCTAAGATTTGCAAATTAAGGAAAGTCACAAGTATTCGGGGAATACGATTAATCGTATTAATAATAGTAAACGAAATCTCCGGAGTTGTAAAACAAATCGGATTTTGTGTAAATTCGGGGTCTTTGAATATCCGTATTTGCAATTATTATTTGCAGTGAAATTATTATTACTTCAGCTTCAGTTATTAGTAAAAAAAATTTTTATTTGTTAATTTTTTTTTGATAAAGTATATTTTTGCATCGTTTATAAATTTATATTGACATTTAAACGCTTTTATTGTGATTACTTACCAACAAAATGATAATTTTTTTGTTTTGCAGGTGGAAACCGCCCTGGCGCCAACAGATACTTTTTCGCAGCGTGTAAAAACTTTCGATTTGGAGTTTTCGGAACTTGTAATTAATCTACTAAGCGAAATAAATAAAGTCGTTGTGAAGTACTCGTCGGAGAGTTTCTTGAACCTAGTTCACCGTATGAATTTCAACGGGTTCTACAATAATCAAATCGACAAGAATATGGGTCGGTGAAGGAAATGAATTCACAAATTCCTAAATGGGAATTTATTTTAATCCACACAATTAATTCATTGCTTATATTTTGCATAAGATTTTTTTACTTTTACTTTTAAGTTTAACTAGTTAAAACGTTTTATGTATTATTATTTTGTGTATTATAATTAGGCCTAATATTAATATTTTAATGTTTAAAACTAAACAAATAATTTTTTTTATATTTAAACTTTGTATTAATGAATGAGGATGTTCGAATCAAATATTCTATCCCAAAAGGATAATTTTATGTTTTTCATCCTCACATTGTCGTCATCGTTATGTCAAACATTTGTTAAGAGCCTTTGGTGCACTTTATTTTTTACTTTTCCGATTTGCACATTTTGTAGATAATCGAAGCATATTATGTCCCGTGCTAGCTGGGAATTTTTCTTCCTTGGCTGTTTGGTGAATTGATATATCAAGTAAATATAATGAATATAATACTATTTCTCAGTAAAACATTAAGGAAATTATCTTTATACAGTTTCATAACTTCAGGCAAATGTTATATCCGATAATATATTAATTAGTCCATATATTTAGAGGACTAATTTACAGCTGATTATTGCAGGTTCTGGTGCATGAACCAATTTGTTAAACGTAATTGGAATTTTGAAAATCAGGAAAAATACGTGTGTGGTGCTCGCGGTTTTTATTCAAAAGAACAAATGAGTTTTTCTTTTAATTGCGCTTATTTACCTCTAATATTATGAAGTGTTATGAAGTTGAAATTTTGCGTTGTCTTTTTCATGTCTACTCATTTCATTAAGTTAGGGCATTTTTATTTAATTATTTTAAGTAATAAGGTAATTTAAAAAAAAAATAGAAAGTATTAACTGACAAAATAGAAAAAAGTACTTGTTGTTCGACCGTGACAGGACTCGAACCTGCAATCTTCGGATCCGAAGTCCGACGCCTTATCCATTAGGCCACACGGTCAGTTATAACACTGTGCGCGCTAATGTGATATTAATGAGTAACCATTAAGTTGTGTCAAATTTACTTAATAATTGTCAACATGATTATTTCAAATATTTTTTGTAAGTAGTCAAAATTTTCTGTTAAATCCCAGCGGCACCATTATGCCAGCGCTGAAAAAGAAAGCGAGGAGGTAATAGCTCTTCGTTTTTATTTTTCTTTACTTTCGACATTTGTGTTCGACATAGGCAATTTCGGTGTTAAAATTATAAAAGAATGAAGAAGAAAAGAATATGAGTATTAAGAATTTCTTGTTTTGCCAACATTGTATACATTTAGTCTGCTTTTAATTTTAATGAAGTGTGTGATATTAGTGCAGTGAACAATTTTTAATTTTTTAAAATAAAATCTAAAAATATAAATAAAATATAATTTGTGAATTTAACATAAACTAACTGTAAGTATATGCAAAATTAAGTATATATATTTAAAATGATAATTGTAATTTTTGTTTTGTATTATGTAGATGCTACTGCGTCAAGAACGATTAATTGACCAATGTACTGCGAATGCAGTCATTCTAAGGCCAGGGTAAAATGCAGTAAACTGCTTTAATTGGAACAGTTTCTAATTCAATCTGAGGAGGATTTAATTCAGTTAAAACGAAGAAGTCACTGCCGTTGAAGTAGTTGTAAGTTAAATTACATATGTTTCTTACTTTCAATTTCAACTTATTAATATTTTCACATGTAACAATTTAACTAACTCATACATTTCTTTTCATCTATTACGTTATTTATAGACTGCATCAATGAGACACGTTATTAAAAAACAACCAATTACGCGAAAGATTTCGTGGAATTTTGGAGAAAGTATACTCATAAATTACAACTTTGATGGTACACAAGGTATATTGTACATAATTTACTTTAGCGTATACAATAACAGACTTTTGTATTTACAGATGCTAAGGACAGATGGTAAGCAGGAACAAGTGATCGGGTCGAGTCTGGAAATCTCTTCAAGTCTGTAGTAACAATTCCACAGAAAAATATTCTTTTATATAAATATGTAAATATGTTATGTTATATTGTTTTATGTAAATATTAATATTTTAATTTTATAAAACATAATATAAAATATAATTCATCCAAAAAAAGGTAAGCGAACATGTCAGCGCTGATATGTTGCATTATAAATTCGAAAAGGTAAGCGAACATGTCAGCGCTTGCCCGCAATGAGATGAACGTGTTAAAGTAATTAGGAGTTTCCCTTGAATAATCAGCGCAAGGCATTACCATTCAGCGCTGAAGCAATCGAATACCTCAGCGCTGAAAGTCCCACTGGGATTTATCTAAAAATAAAATCTGTACATAATATTTAGCGTAAATTTAATTATGTTTTAATGCTGTTTTTTTGGGAACTGATTTTTCATTTTGATTTTTCATTCTGATTTTGTCATTTTAGTATCTCTATATATATTGTTACGTTTACTCTAACGCTTCGTTCGATAACACTGGATCCTGATAAGTGAATAATATTAAACTTGTATTAATTATAACCGTTATTAATCTTCTGAAACATACACAACTTTATTGCTTAAAATAACCAACCACTGTATTCTCCTAAAATTAACCAACTATATTTAAAAACTTATTTACTATCTAACTGACATAATTCAAAATTATCTCAGTTAACTTAAATCGAATTGTATCTTCGCAACATTGCCCTCCACCTAAACTTGTTCGTCCCGAACAAGTGTCACCATATCTTCATGACAACGCGCCAACCATTCCAAATAAACTACTTTCATCTTATTCTCATTATTTGTTATATCCGAAACAAACAAGGCATCCCTGACATCAGCATTAAATTGACTACCCGTAACCAATACGTCATCTGTGGTATCCTCATGAAACAAGACATTTCCATCAATTGTCACGTTATCATCTGTGAGTTCGGCATCAACGTTTAACGGTATATCTTTATAAGACAACTTGTTCGCGACCAACAAGCCCTCTGCGATCTCCGCATATTTGATTTCCTGATTAATCCTGAACGGATGCACCAAAGTTCGTGCAAGTACGATATTATCGACTCCGACATTTTCCATGGCTTCTACAATCCAGCATCTGTTCGTCCTTTTATTCGCGTCTAGTGTTCCCCATACAATCGCTTCTGAATTTGCCGGTATTCTCTGTCGTCGATTCAATCGAACCTGTCTCACCCTATCGCAATGCTCACTGCCAGTATTCAATGGACATTCCATTACAGCGCTCCGTAGGATACGTTGTCCTAAGTCTAACGTAATTCCATGGGCAATCATAAAATCTACTTCAAATGGAATACCCTCAACATATATAACATATGGGGACTCTTGCTCGTCCAAGCAGATGTTAATTTCAACTGATTCCGCTATACCAAAGCCGATTAACACAAAATCATAACTATATAAACCGAAAAAGTCTTTCATCCTTTTCTTTCTTCTCTTTTTTCTGTTTCTTTTTTCCCTATTCATTATTTGAATCAGACTTCTTCTCCCTCTTATCTTCTTTCTTGTCTTCTCTCTAATCCTTCTTTCTTTTCTTCTATTTCGGCTATTTCTTTTTACCTCCTTTCTTGTCTTTTTTTTTGTCTTTCTTCCTGCCTTCCCTTCTGTCTTTCCTTTTACCTTCCTTCTTGTCTTTCTTCCTGCCTTCACTCCAGTTTCCATTTTCTGTACTTTTGCTGTAAAGCAACACATTATACCGGCAGCCTCGTACGTTAACGCACTGCCAACTGCGTAAGTTAGCTTTAGAAACATTACCACCTGCCGTCTGGTTTCTGGATCACGTATGCCATCAATAAAAACACCAATTTTATTTTTTTTAATGAAGTCACTAGAACTGCCAATATACGCTAAATTGCATAAACGTTCGATATCCGCGGAATATTCCTGAAGACTCTCGCCAACCCGTTGTACTCTTACCTTCAGTTCTACTCTGCATAGCGGTGACATAAAATCGCTGCCATACCTACGCTTTAATAAGCCAATTAACTCATAGTAATTCCTACGTGCCTTATCAGGAATCCGTTTTAGCACCTCTACCGCGCTGCCCTTTAATGCCACAATCAGCGCTGCCGTTTTCTCATCTTCACCCCAACGATTTGCAACAGCAGTAGTCTTGAACTGTAACTGGAAAACTTCAAACATCGCGGTTCCACCAAACACCGGTGGTTTTAATTTTACTTCCCCAGTCTGGCGAACACTCGCTAACGAATGACGATTCGACGACAAATCATCCAATCGATTTTCTAACTGGTACACCTCATTAAACACTTGAATATTCTGGTTTGTTTCATCAACCCTTTTCGACAACTTTTCTTGCGCCTCTGCTGTTATCCCGGCAAGTTGCCACAACTCTTGTTTTAAATCTTTGAATTCACAGAAAATCTGCTCTGCGTTTTTCTTAAGCTCAGTGGAAGTCTGCTCTGCATGTTCCTTCATCTGCTGCATCATCTTCATCATAAGCTCCATCATTTCACTATTACCCACCTGTTTAACTTCTCCCGCTACAATTATCTCTTCAGGGAATACTTCCACTTCCGCATTTATACCGCTCGCCTCTAAAGCCTCACGCAGCCTTACTTGCAACTCCGTCTTAACACCACCTGTGCTAAGCCCCAGCTTCTCCAGTTGCCACTTTAATTGCAATACGGTTAACTGTCCAAGCTTAACCATTTTATTTATCAGGATCCCACTTCTGACACCAATGTTACGTTTATTCTAACGCTTCGTTCGATAACACTGGATCCTGATAAGTGAATAATATTAAACTTGTATTAATTATAACCGTTATTAATCTTCTGAAACATACACAACTTTATTGCTTAAAATAACCAACCACTGTATTCTCCTAAAATTAACCAACTATATTTAAAAACTTATTTACTATCTAACTGACATAATTCAAAATTATCTCAGTTAACTTAAATCGAATTGTATCTTCGCAACAATATCTATCTGAATTATCCACGGTAATGAGTAGCGTTAGTATTGCGAAAGAAGACGTTTATTACATTAACACTTATATATGTATGTATGTATGTATGTATGTATATGTCAATTAGGAGAAACCCAGTAGAAAACGGATCGATCCGTCATCGAAGACGTCTTCAAGACATGGATACATACATGAAGACCGATCGATCCAAATGTATGACGGTCTTCGAAGACACTTTCATACAAATTAGCCAAATGTCTTCAATGAATTTTTGTGTACATGTCTCGAAGACCGTCTCGAAGACCATGTCTTGCATAACGGACGCATTCGACAGAAAGTTGTGCGCTCTTAGTGCAGTGCTCATATAATTTTTTCACCCTTTTTTTTATTTCTACTCTTTTATTGCACTCTTTAAATTTTAAATGAATTTAAATTTTCTCTTTAAATAAGTAGAAAGAAATTGTTGTATTTTGTACTTTTATTTATTTTATATAATAATTTCTTAAATTACATTCAAAATTAAAAGTTTTAAAAATAAATTATAAATTTTATTATAAATTATTATAAATTTTATTAAGATATTAATAATAAACTAGTAAAAACTAGTAAACATAATGAAAATTAATTTAAATAATTAACTTAATATAACTTAGCATATCTAAAATTAACTAAAACTAATATAAAATAATTTATAGCATTTCGCTATCATCAATTGTTGAAGTTTTATATGTTTTCAAAAGCGTTGAAGAGGATTTTGGTACAATTAAACCTTCTGATCTTAAGAGTTCTAAAATATCATTACCACAACGCCTGTTAATCCTGTGTCTTTTAAATATAACAGCTAATTTTTCACAAGTGTTTTTAGTTTTTTTATTTTCAACATCCTTTGTTTCGTTTCTTAAACAACTTTCACTGGAATTATTGTCTTCAATATTAATATCAATATATTTTCCAGGAACTAAGTCAATATTTCATTTGTTTTGATTTAATTTCTTTTTTTTAATATTTCATAGTTTAATGATTTTGTTTCTTTATTCATTTTGATTTTTTTAATATTTATTTCACAAATGTTTATTTACTACACTTCAAAATTATTGCGTCACTTCATTTATAAAACATAGCGTCATCTGAGGCAAAATTCAAATACGTTGCTATGAACACTAAAAATGAGAGAGAAAGCAAAGAAAGAGTATTTATATTCATGTTTTGAGCAATTGTTTTTCAAATTTGCTTGAACATGCGGACGCGGTATCAAAGACCGTCTTGAAGACAATGTCTTCGAAGACCACTTTTTCTACTGGGAAACGTTAAAATACTCTTATCTTTTCTCGTTTCTTGTTTGCTTTAGAATAATTTATAGGTTTTATTTGTGCTTTTAATATTAATAAAGTTATAATAAGCAATATTATATGAAGTTCTCTTTCGTCTATATAAATAAATTAAATAACTACTTTATTTAGATAGATATATTATATGAAAAAATGATGTTAAAATGATGACATCATAAACCAGCAAAAATAAACCAGCAAGTGATTGCGTCAATATAAAAAACAAGCTGCAAACATACATATGTGAGTAGTCTCACGTACAAAATGAATTCAGACCGTAAACATTGTCATGTTACAAGAATACTGGATTTACGCGCTATTTCAAAGCAACTTGTTGATAAAAATTACAATTTAATTAAATTATGAGCAGTTTCATTTAAAACAAAAAATGTAAAAATGTATATAAATGCATTTAAAAAAAAGTAGCGTTCGACCGTGACAGGACTCGAACCTGCAATCTTCGGATCCGAAGTCCGACGCCTTATCCATTAGGCCACACGGTCATTTGCTGCTCTTTGCCAAACATTTAATATTAAATATTTCTGATATAAATATCAACAAAAGTTTTGTTTAATTTAGTTTTTTAATGCTTGGTAATGTTTTGATCATTTTGAGTTCCATTTCTATTAAGATGAGTTCTTTAATTAAAGGCATTCTATGAACTTTTCGAAATAAAAATAGTTGTGTTTATTTATTTATATTATTCACTCTTATAAAATAATTACTATTGTTTGAAGATTTTAAGATAGTTTTAAGTTTGTATTTTTATGGTAATTTGGAAAACAAATATTTTGTTTGAGATGCAATAATAAAGTGTATTACTCTCAATGCTTATCTGATGCACTGCGTTATCGACCAGTGAAATCGAGATACCTCTAAACTTTAATGAAAAAACAAAAATCAAAAATTTCAACACCTTCCACCTTTGATCACTTCAATTTGTTTAAGGATGAATCATCAATTCTTTCTTCTAAAATTCTGTCAAGGGTAAAATAGATTGAAAGCCACTTTGTTTCACTATTCTCAACTATTCTCCCCAGTCATTCACTTGTTAAAACCTGATAATTATTGTTTCTTATGGAAGATTTTCAATCAATTATTGGTTTCAGGTATTAAAAACTTTAAATTCCTTGGAAGTTTTTCTGTGCTTTTTGACTTTCAGCATTGAGTAAAAATATTATAGGCACGGGAGGGCGGAGTGAAGATTTTACTTCTTTCTGCGCTGCTGCTAGATCGGTCGCGCTTATGCTTGTTCTTTCTAAAAATTTTACTATTGATGAATGAAGGACAAAAATGAAAACAAAAAACAGATTTGATTGTTTACGAAGGCAGGCAGTACAAGAAAAGAGTCAAACTAGTTTTTGGTGTAATTATTTGTTTTTACAATTAATGCTTGGCACCAGCAAGCAGCACGTAAAATTGCATGCATTTAATATCACTTCATAATGCAAATAAGAGAAACATCCCTACTTGTTTGGAAGTTTACTGAGCTACATATATATATGTATGTGTATAAATGTATATTTATAAACATATGTACTTTTATTTGGAAGAATATTAATACTTTCTGATCTTATTTTAGGAACATTTGAAGCAAATGCAACCAATTTCAATTTTTTGTTTTAATCAGGTATAATAATAGTTATATGTATGTTATATTAGTATTAGCTAAAATAAGATAATTGTATGTAATTGACCATGTGCGAGTTCAAGTAATTGATGGTAAATTGAGGAAAATGATAAATTATGTCCGTATGGCAGCGAATGTTGGTATTTACCAGAATTTCGAGTATGGTAAATTAGGTAAATTTGATATTACCATTGGCAACATTTTATAAGATGTATAATAAAAAAATAAATAAATTTGAAAACTTTTAACATAAGTGCATTGCAAAAAACCCTAAGAAATTTCAGTTTACTTTACCATAATTTACCGAGTTGGTTTATTGGGGCCTGCAGACTTCATCGAATTGAATTGCTGGGCTTTATTCTGCTTATATTACTTCGTAAGCAATTCCTTTGTATGGTAGAGAAAATGAAATCGACTAAGGCATAAATTGTTATATGACCTTATATTACAAATTTGCCCTAATACAGGCTTAATAACATTTATTTATAATTTATTTATTACCATAACTACTTACTTTATTTATTTATTTTGTTCAAAATACATAGTTTAAGTGAATTAATTTTAAGATAGTTATTAATAAACATGTGTTAATAAATATGTATAAAAATGTAAATATTAATATTTATTACGTAGAAACTTTCGCTATTTTTTATGGTTATTCACGGGATATTGATCAATTTATAATTTTTTGTGTTAATATACATTAATATTTTAAACAAAGCAATTTATACATATAAACAATAAAAAATAATATATCATATACATATATATCTAATAACGGCAAGAACTAACAATGTGTTCTTTTATTGGTGGTGGTATTCCTCTATTCCTGAGCGTTGTTTGTTGTCGTTTTGTCATTGGGCGTTGTTGTGGTAGGATTTTAGGCAGGTTTAGGAGTATTTTAGGAAAATCTTCTGCAGGTTGTTTTCTTTCTTCTTTTCCATTCTATTTTCCAATTATTTATGTGTGATAATATATATCTTTATCATTTATATGCAAAAAATCTTTTTGTCGAAAATATTAATGTATATTAATATAAAAAATTAAAGTTCTTCAAATTCTTGAGGACGATTATAAATTATAGTCGAAATAGAGAACAAATAATAAAAAAAAACTTTGAAATAGTAAAAAAAATCTCTTTTCTATATTATTTTTTTTAAACAAAATTTCTTCGTTAACATGGACTAGGCCTCCTGGTGACACCATGTAAAAAAAACGCGCGATGCATTATACCTCAAAGGTGGTCTGGAAATTAGTACGCAACTAGTAACATGAAAATTGTCACTTCTATTTAATTAACGATAACCTTTCACGTATGTCGATCTAGTAACTATAAATGATTATGAAGTTATTTAAATAAATCTCCATTTCTCGGCAATTATCCGCTTGCAAGAGCTAATAGTCGATACACTTGTACCCCTTGTACTGATATTCCGTTTATACTTATTCAGTATCTTTTAAGTGCATATATATGTAAAATAGCGTTAACTATTCAAACTGCCATATAAACTGAAGGTTTAATCTTAAATCGATTTCTATATAATTTTATTGTAATACATTTGGCAAAGCTAAATCATACTATTTTTAAAAAATGTTTTACGAATTATTGGTAATTATTTTATATACATATGTGTTCTTATGATTGTATTACTTCTTAAGATTTAATATAAATATTATGTAAATGCGATAAAATTGGAAATCCATACTTAATAACGATTAATTACGAAAACAATTATAATTCTTTCTTCAAATGCCATCATAATGAAAAATTGTTTCAATGCTGCAAATAAAATTTTGATATCTCTTGCCGCCGAAATTACATACAAAAATATCAATGTCCATATGTTCATATTTAAACACAAAGCAAGTAGGCATGAATGAATATAAAATAGCGAATAATTCTTTTTACTACTTACATTATAATTCAAGGAAGCAATAACAACACCTCAAAGAGCTAAAGGAGAAAAAAACACAAAAAAAAGAAATATAAAAATTTCTCGAACCTATGAAGCAGAGCAAACTGAAATGACGTTTTCCAATAAGTTGGCGTAGGATACAAAGAAAATATAATTTCCAATTTTTTTATGGCATTGCATTTTGTACTTTTAGCCATATATCATTATTTGTATTGAAATAGCAAGAAAACTTAATCTGCTTACCAAGTATTTAATAAATATTTGCCATAATTACAAAAAAGTTTATGAACACCACATCGACTATTTCAATTTTTGTGGAGTAATTTGTTAAAGGTTAAGAGTATTATTTAGGATCTTAACATAACTGTTATTAATTGTTTAAACATTTATACATATTTTTTAAATAATCTGAACACTTTCTTTAATTTTTTTATTTTTTGTAATTACTTCTCCATTTTTGAATTACGGGACTACAATTCTGTTTACGGTTTTAATGCGCAAAGCTAGGTTAATCCACTAAAGAGATCAGTGACGATTGCTCTAAGGTGCGGAGGTGTGCGGTGAACACCCTAACATAATTTGCAAAATGTCAAATAACATAGGTATATAAATTTATTAGGTATCTTCACATCAAGAATTATTAATAATTATTACATTTCCATATACATATATATTTTTAAAGTTTTAGCAAAAACAATTAAATATAATTGTCTATGAAAACTTAGTCAATTTGCTTCTGTTAGCTGCTATACTTGTTAGTTGTGCTCATATATTTACAGCTCAAATCACAGAACATTTCTATTTTATTTCGTCTTTCCCCTTTGTGTGCAAAGAAGTTGGCCGCACATTCATATTTTGCATATGAACAAAATAATGTGCGTGTACTCCCGTTCATAATATCAGAAATAGAGATTTATATAGTGGGAATTGTACGAGAGTAATTTTCTGTTCTACTCGAATATCAACTGCATGCATACGAATCCAACATGATGATTTGCCAAAGTGGTTGCATGAGCGGCTGAAGTTTGCAGCACATCTCACCATACATTTCTATCACATTACGTCTCTCCCCTTTTAACAGCAGCACCCACGAATTTCTGTTCTTATTGTGCGGGGTACTTGTCCGCACATTTATACGTTGCAAGCGGGTTCGATTTTGTTTGATCACTGCACAAACATGTATGTTTCTAAATACAAACTCTTTTGTTTGAAAAAATTTGGTTTGATGTTACGAGAATTATGTGAAAAGTTTTGTTTCTTCCATATCCAGTGGCGTAACTACAGGGAAGCAACTGGAAGCAACGCTTTCGGGCCCCCGAATTTAGGGGGCCCCACTATAAATTTTTTTATTCATTGTATTTATTTTTAATAAATTCTCAAAAGTGGGACGAAACGTTTTTTGTTGGGACGAATAACTTCATATTGCATTTTATAAAAGATACGTAAATTTTAAATTTAAAGTACATAATATGTATGTACTTCAAATAAAATATTAAACCTATTTATAAAATAAAAAAGTTTTTCTAAGAAAAATATGTGTCTTAATCGAGAGACTTATATGGAAGCTATATTTAGATTTAAACCCATTTGAAAATAATTTTGTACGTTGTCTTTTGCAAATATCAGTACTGTATACACCAAATTCCATTTGAATACCTTTATTAAAAACGGAGAAACCTCATATCCGATTGTTAAGTTTATATCACAGCTACAAGAAATAGACGTCCAATTTCAATCAAATCAAATGGTGAAAAGGGTCGGCTCCCGAAAAGTATGTGTGTAAAGTTTCATTCGAAGAGTTCAAAAGCTGAGAGAGTAGTTTGAACTGAAAAAGTATATATATATTGTACTGATATATACTTAATGGTATTTCCGAAGTTTCCTTTAATGCGTTACGAAAATCTTGACAAACCTTATATATCCTTTTCACATTTTTTCGTGTAAAGAGTATAAAAAGAGGGGCCCCTTAGTATGTTGGTAGGGGCCCCTTAGTTAGAATTTGCTTACAGGCCTAAAAAATGTAGTTACGCCACTGTTCCATATTGATATAATATTAAACTTGTATATAAATTATTAATTTAATTTGTTTAATATGTTATTTTGTTAATGAATGGTTAATATAATATTGCGAATATATTGTTGCCTAATATAATATAGTTATTATTAATAAAACATCTCATATATTTTATTTTAAGTGGTACATGTAAAAAAAACATTAAAGAAGAGCCGCACACCCTTCCAGATAGGGCACGCGTCGTCACTGAAAGAGATCAGTATTTCTATTCCGATTTTATTGTTTAGAAAATTTTTAGCAATACAATTTGCATATTCCCTAATAAATTATGCGCTTCTACACTTTTTTGGGACTTATATTGATTGGTTGTCACAATTTTTTTACATGTAATATAATTATTATTATTATTTTTTTTTTTTATTGTTATTTTATTTGCTTCAGTCTTTCTAGGAATATAGTGCCATAATTTTGGTAAAAAAATGTGGAGTGGCAACTCTAAAATATTTCTTCAGCTCAAAGTACTGTGATACTTTGAGCTGTTTTTTTGCAGAATTGCAACGAAACTTCGCAAAAACATTGTGCATTGAATGTTATAAAAAAACAATAAAATATGTTTCCAATAAATTTATTTTTTTGGAAAATATTTTCAAAGTTTTTTGTAGTGCCTGCTTGTAGACTTATGACTTTGACTGTATGTTCGACCAATAGTAACACATGTATGTATAGGCGACGTCACACGTGAATGCGCTAATCACAAGAGCTTTAAAGTGTTCTCTTTAAATTAACACTCCAAACACTTCTTAACACTCCAAATGTTCGTAAAAGCTCAAGCTACTTGAAGCCATTGGAGAAACTTGAGTAGCAAGTCTATGTCGAATTTCATTTTGTTTTAGGCAAATATGTCCAACGAAAACACTAACCACAAGTCCAAGAATGGTTGTGTTGGCACACTACGCATAATAAATAATTTTTTTAAAAATTCTTACAAACTATCGAGACTATTGCCTTCCGATTTTTATTTACTTCTGAAGAGCTACTTCAAAGATAGATACTTCTTTGTACAATACCAAAACGACACATCCCACATGATAAAAATAGAAGCCGGTGTCCCACAAGGGACTGTATTAGGTCCGATTCTGTATTTACTATAGATTGCAGACATTTCTAAGCCAAAAAGTGGAGAAATACTAATTGTAACGTTTGCTGACGATACTAGATTTTTATCAAAACACCATGATATCACAAAAGCAACTGCAAATCTTCAAAATCATCTTAACGAAGAGACGCATTGGCGTCCTGGGGGACTAAGATAAACGCCGAAAAAACTGTCCAAGTTATTTTCAACAACAAGGAATGAAAATTGTAAATATTGATATACCACTCTGCAAGAAAGCCATGCTAATACCTGGGCCTGCTATTAGACCGAAAGTTGACTTGGAAGGAGCACATAATACTGAAGAAAAAGGAAGCACATCGAAGATTTGCAGATTTATATTGGCCTCTTGGTAAAAATTCCAGTCTGTCAATTGATAACAAACTACTAATTTATAAAACTGTTATTGTATCGATTTGGAAATGTGGAATTGAAATATGGGGAACCACCTGTAAGACAAATTTAAATACGATCCAGAGGCTGCAATCAAAAATCCTGCGAACAATAGTAGATGCTAGATGGTACATCACAAACGACGATATTTACAAAGACCTGAAAATCCCTGTTATACATGAAACAATTTAAAAAAGCAGTGCTAAGTATAGGTATATCTAAATTGCTGCAGTACACAAATTTAGAAATGAGATTTCCTGCCTTGGAACCAGGGTAAAAAAAATGTTTAATACGTACACTTCCAACCTCATCTACATTTTTATCAAATTAAATTAATTTTCATGAGATTAGCAGCTACTGCATTGTAAGTGAGCAAGACCTATAAGTTATTTATTAAATCGATCTTAAGAACCATTGAGTGAATTTTTATGATTCAATCATTTTAAATTGTTGTGGCCTCCATAGCGCTCATTTCAACTGCGTTGCGTTAAATGCCATTTAATTATTATTGAAAACTTTTATTCTGACGTCACGAGTTAGTATTAGTTGAATAGTAATAATATACATAATGCATAAAGCCAATCAAATGGAATATATAAAATAAGATTGGGTTTATTTGGGCCAAGGCAATTGCTCATATTGTGTTCTAAACGGTTGACTTTCGGTAGCATTTTAAAGGACACGGGCACGTGTTGACATTTTATGTAGCAAAACAAACAAACTATGGCCTATAATTGGAGGAGTTGAAATGATGGCACGTGCTGACGTTCAGAAACAAAAGCTTGAGCAAAGCACGCACCAGCCTGAGTTGAGCTGCGAAATAGCCCTCCTTCAGATGAGTATCGCGAAGCTTCCTAATTTTGCACTGCAGGATACTGGCGAAAAAGGAGTTGCTCTTAATTTCCCCTGTATTGTTAGCAGGTGGGTGCACTTCGGAGCAGTGAGCAGAACACAATGCGATCTAATAAAATAAATGTTTTTTACTGTTGTTTTGGATTTAGTATTTTTTATTAATTTAGTTTTTATTGTTCAATTAAGTGCTGCTTCTGGTAGGTGGCCGCCCACTGAATTTAGCAATTTATTATGTGGCATATATCGTTCGAGCTGTAGTTACAACAAAGGCAACAATTTCAAATAATTCGGATTGGGATATGGAGTATAGAAAAAATCAAAGACAACCAATTTAGTCGTTGTTATGTTACTTAATTGAATTTATTACACAATACAATAGTTTACATAATATTATATTTGCAGTTTTCGAAACACTTCCTTTGTGAATTAAAACTCAATTATTTTTTCAAAGGAAGGATTACGTTACCTGAAATAAAAAATTTTTACTCATCAGGCGTAACCACGCAGGTATCAGTAATGGTACTTGTAAATATTTATATAGAATTTTTTATAGTTCCTTGATTGTAAAAGTAGAGACAATTGTAACACTGCCTTTATTAAGTTGTTCCAATATTTTAGAATAGATATGCAATGCATTCAATAGATAGTACGTCAAAAAACTAGTGTATTTTATTATATCGATAGCATATTTATCTGTAGGACCATATTTTGGAAAAGAAGATTGCGTACAATTTGAAATATATCATATTAAGGCCTTTATGGGATAGGAACTGAGCATTAAAAACAAAATATTAGTTATTGTTTGCGATAAGATCAAGTCTGCTCTATGGTTGCGCCACGTTTAGTAAAGCGATGGGTTCAATTATGAAAATATTGTTTTGACAGGATTTCTAAAATATTCATGGTATGTAAGAAACTGTGGGGGCCATAAAGACTTAAGGATCGAAAGCTCAAAACAGTGTATAAAGGGAAGACTCTTGGAAATATTTTCAACAATTGAAATTTATTCGAATCTGGTACTAAGTAGACTGAAAACAAGTAACTTCGGTATCTCTGGTACACATGCGGGTAGATAAGTCTTCTATTACATTTGGCAAATATCGAACTTGATCCGTGAAGTTAAATATAAATGCCGATATAGTAAGTGCAGTGATTCAAAAATGTAATTACCTACATAAAGAAGTGTAATACCTGCAACCTTCTGAAGCTGTTTCTGTTGAACAGTAGTTTCTTGTTTCTTGTTTTTAAACTCATTTACAACCTTCTTGGACAGGAAGGCAGGAGAAGACCTTTTTCTTTTTACTCAAAAAGATTTGCTTTATCTTTTTTAGGCTTTTTTGATAAAATATAAATAGTGTAAAATGTCTTTTTGGGTTAATATTTATTAATTTGTTCTCAATTCGCTTTTTTTTTAGTACACACCGATGGAAATTATTCTGTAATATGTTAATAAGCAAGGAATAAGAATAATTTGAATGAATGGTAACCAAATAGATATAATATGAGAATAGTTTATTTTATTTTATGTAACTCTTTTCAGATAATCGATATTGGACTTAAAACTTAAATAGAATTTATGTGCGCCAGCATAAATTATGCAGTGCACACAAATGACATTTGAATGTTTTATATAATTTTAGCAATTTTAATTTTATTCAGTAAAAAAGGTTTCCGAAATGGTTTTTAATAGTAACAACGATATTTTTTTACTAGTAATAATTTTGATCTAAGAATATCATTACATTTTCAATAATTAGTAAAAAAACGATGGCAATCAGTGCTAGTCAGTATCTATTAAGAGTGAGGAAAATATTAGCATTCTTAATTCATAAATACCTTGTCAGGTATTCTTATAAATATAAAAAGTGTATGGAATGGATGAGGATACTGACCTGACAACCCAACAATAGAAAAAATGTTTTTAGAAATTGCAACAAAATTAAAAAAAATAGACCTGTCACATAGAAACTTACATATAAAATAGGTTTCTTTAGTTTCTGCAGTGAAAAGAAGTGGTCATCAGAATGGGAGTAAGCTTGAATATCTGATTTTATTTGTGATTTAATCTTACCAGGACAAAGCGTTAATGTTATCTACAAGTTTTTAAACTCTGTTCTCCAGCTACTACACTCAGCCTCAGTTACTAGGGAGGCTGTGAAAAGCAATCAAGTAGTCTTTGAACCCGATTTGACAGCTTACTATGAGTTTGAAATTCCGTTTTAATGACCTTCGAACGTTGATGGGATTTTTACCAATAATCGAGGAATTCCAAAATTTTTTTATTACTTCGCTTGTGACAAAGTATGACAAACGAATAGTTAGTTGATTTTCGATCTGTATTCTACCATATAATAATTTCAAGGCAAATAACTATTTTCACTGAAATAAATTGACGCCATCCTTTATGTACCATCTTTACTTATGTGGGTAGAGTCAAACTTATTGTTTAATTTCTAGGCTCACTATTTCTAGCCAACTTTCCAAGCTTTTTCTCAAAAACAGCTGTGTTGCACTACACATTCCGCCAGTCCATATGTGGAGGTGTAGTATAGACCAGCAAATCGAAGATTTTTTATTTTAACTATTTTGTGGAAATTTCTGAATTTTATGTTATTGAAGCAAAAATTTCATCAATTATGTACGTATATTGATTGTGGCACTGTGAGTATTAATATTACGCTATTAATCAGTAGACCTGTATCTGTACCCGCATAAAAATACCATGAATCTAGTGGTATCGCCAATACCACTAAAATGCTTAAAACAATTGCCGACTATAGGCAAAATTATAATAGGCCAATGCAAACAATAGCAGACAAAGGAGCGAAAGTGAAAGGGAGATTGTGATAAGAAAGAAAATAAAGAGTGCTTACATTCTATTACTATTCCAAAATTTAAAATTGAGCAATTATATGAATTGTGTAAAAAATCACCTACAAATTAATTATATTAAAATAATTTTTGTGGGGGTTTATTTTTTTCGATGCTTTCCTTGCTTCTTTTAGCTATTCTTCAATTACTGATAAGGGTCTTTTTGTTTGTCCGATGTACAAAAGTTGCAGGAGCCGCTGTTGATCTTGTGTACTCCGCATTTTTCTAAGGCGATTCTTCTTTGTAATGTTAGCATTCTGTGTATCATGTGGTGGAAGGCTACCATTTTGTGTTGGAACGAATGGTTTGAATTGTTGGGTATGAAAGGTTTAGTATTTGTTGGCTTCCTGTAGATACTGAATTCGAAAGTGCTATTTTTGTGTTGCATGGGTAGGTCTAAGAATGGTAGACAGCCGTTGTTTTCTCGTTCGTGTGTGAATTCAATGTTTCTGTGTACATTATTGAGATTTTCTAAAGTTTTTTGCAGTCTATGTGTCTTTACGATTATGAATACATCATCTACATATCTGAATCATACCCTTGGAAGAATATCGCTTTCTTTTACACTGGACTCTAGTCTACTCATGAACTAATCAGTATCCTTTGCAGCCTACACAATTTTTAGGTCAAGAAATCGAAAGAGTCGTAGTTTTTCTTAACTACGTTAAAGATAATTTTCATGTACAAAAACCTGATGTGGTAAACGGGTGTGGTGCTGCTCAATGCTAAATCTGCCTTTGATATTTTGATATGATGTCATTGCCTATAGAATGAGGAATTCAGGCCTTCCTATTTCATTTAAATACATGTTTAAGGTTGCATGTTAAGTTAAGCAACTTAATATAGGGGGAGGGAGTGACCATACACGGTAAAGTGTCTGATTACATTTAACTTGGTAAATGCAGCGTGATCCTTGTCACTGTTTTCTCCAAGTTGACATACAGCCTCCACGTGGTCCCCTCTGGTTAGCTACAATTATCCGTGTGTAGTGAACTAATGTGTGTAGCGAAATCCTCCTCATGGATATATATGGTTATATGTCGGGCTTGGAAAGCACCGAATAGGGTTGTGGGTTTTCCATAGACATTCCTCTATGGAATTCCTAGCGCAACTTAAAATCACATGTTTTTGCCAATTGTTCCATGACTTCGACAATATTCTGCTAAAACACGAGGTAGCAAACGATTTCTTTTTGCGTTATCATGCCCAGATGACCTATATGTAGGCTGCCGAGTGTAATCCGTCTCAACTTTTAGAGAATCCACTCACACAAGTTTTCTGTCTCTTTCAACTCTTTACGTTTGAGGCTTTTTTCATATTCTAAGATTTTCAGATTGTGATAAGGGGCTTGTCTGACTTTGCTTTTTGTTGCGATATCTTTTGCTTTTATCGATGTTTGATTTATTTGTTTTTTCATAAATTCATTGAAGTTATAGTGTTCAATAAATTCAACATTTCTATGTGTAATTTTGAAGACCGAAAAAGTTACCCTAATTTTTTAATGCAACCGGACAATTTATAAACTTATTTTTTTAAATAAGAGATATTTCAGCTTTAAAGGCTAACTAGTAAGGGCTATTGTTCCTAATTGAATATAATTATTGTTATATTATAAAACAACCATTTTGTTAAAAAAAAAAAATTATAAATACGAAATATGAATATTCGAAATAAAAATTAGAGCGGTAATGAAAGCTGTCTTTGAATGATTTATCGATTTATATTAAGCTTTTGTAATTGATCAATTATTGAGTTACTAATAACTTTGACAAAAATTCTAAAAATATTTTAATATTATCACAAAAAAAGTATATATTTTAATTTCTTTAAAATTAATAAAATTTGCGTGATATTGAATCAGTTCATTTATATAAAATAAAAATATACTTATATACAAAAGATATAACCGTTAAAGAGTGTTTAGTGTGGTTGTGTGTTAGAAGTGTTAAAATATTAATTAACGGAGGGGTTTTTGATATAATTTACCAAATCTGCTCTCTTCAAGTGCAGATGTTTTTGTCAAATTAGTAGAAAATTAAGTTCACACTAAACAAAGTTTTCTATTTCTGCAAATAAAGAAGAAATATTATGGAACTTTTCCTAAATAAATTAATTATTATTTTTAATTAAAGTAGAGAATATAAAAAAAGTTCATTTTTTTCCATTGATAAAAGGAAGAAAATATCAATAGATTTATTTAATTCATTATTATGCTTTAAATCGTTTATATCATGGCTGTTCAGACCAGATGCGATCGCGGGCCAATACAAATTAGTGGTGCCAAACTTCATTACTTTTACGTGTTTGTAACTACCCGTTACAATTCGAGTATGTATTCGTTACTCAGTATTCGTTAATCCGCTTTCGTTACCGCGTCTTCGTTACTGTGCTTTCGTTACTGAAGTTTAAATGCTTTTTTTCGGTAATAAAAGGAATTTTTAAAAGCATATATATTAATTGTAATAAACTATAGATTTAATAAATTAAAATAATTATATAAATGAATTGTTTGATCCGCATAGTTTGCGTTTAGCTTATCATCTCCTACTAGTTTCAAATGAATCCAAATTTCATTTTTTTATATTAATATTTTTGAACATTTTTAATGGATTTGATAGCGAACAAAAATTTTGTTCAAAATAAAGTAGTTATTATTATATCGCAAAAACATTACTTAAAAGTTACCAACTACTCGAAAGAGTAGTTATAACAAATACTACTCATTGGTAAAACGCTTAAAAGTAACGAATACAAAAGTTTGTATTCGTTACTCCGGTATTTTTTGAGTAACGAATACAAAGTAACGGATAATTACATTTTTGGCACTACTAATACAAATCACTGTATAGATTGGAGGGCCGCAGTTGTTGTTTTCGTAGTAATTGTTTTCGCCAAAAATAAAAATAGGGTTATAATGTTAAATTTAGTTTTATGAATTTATCAATTTAAATTCATTTATTTAAAAACATGTCAAGGGCCACACAAACATTAACCGCGGGCCGCATGTGGTCCGCGACCAGTGCTTTGGACAGCCCTGGTTTAGATGATTATATTAAAACAAAACATTCCTGATGGATTTATAAAAATTGAAAAGACAAACAACACTTTTATAAATAACGAACGAATTCATTGGTTAAATTATTGTGTGATTATTTTAATGTAAGAAACACAGTTTTTTATTCTCTTAGGAATTATATATTAACTATGGGGTTCCTCCCACTATGAACTTCGCTTACCAAACCCGTTATATTCATATTAATGAATGCTTTTAACATTCTCTGGAAGAGGCATCAAGTTTTTTGTTAGTTTTAAGGTTCTTAGAAAAATTTGACGTTAAGACCACATACATAATTTTGAATATGAAAGAGTTTGTGTGAACATAATGTTTATTTTTCTTCATGCAATTCAAATATTAAACATTGGCGTTTATTTTTATTTTTTCAGTTTTCTATTGTATTCAATAGCAGTTAAATAGAGACGTAAACGACCCATTATTCCTTTTTTTTTTGTTCTTTTAATAATAAAAATAACACTGCACTGAATAACACTACAAGCATGATAACTTCATAAAATAAAAATACACCGGCACATATTACTTTTTTCTATAATAAAAATATATTATAGATAAGTAATAATTTAAACTTAAAAATTATATTGTGTTATTTAAAATAATTCATAACACCATAATTATTGTTTTTTGTGTCTTAATATTTTGAATTTATAAAAAAAAATGCTTTAAAAATATTGTCTATTTTTTGAACACAAACTGTTTCTGACTTTCTTTAATATAATCTGCTTATTCATTTTGCAAAATTGACTATATAACATACAAGCAAGTACTCAAGCCAATCTGGATGTATGGCGCACAGCTATGAAGTATGCAAACAAAACTAATATAGAAGTTATACAGCGCATCTAGAACAAAGAGTTCCGATCTATAGTAAACGCCCCATGGTACATCAGAAACAGCGGCATAAATGTACCAACCGACACTGTAGAAACAAATAAATTGGTAGTGTCCCATCAGGAAAGAGTTCGCCAGCATACAAATGAAGAAGCCAACAAATTGCTTGACACTAGAAGCTTAAGAACCCGATTAAAATGCAAAAAGCATATTGAACTGGTAACGCACGCTTAATAATATTCAATAGAATATATTGATATCTATTTGTGTGTCAATCAATGTAAACGGCTCGTTGATCACTAGTTGTTCACTAGTTGCTATGATAAGAAACTTATTCTTTGTACGTATTGTATTAATTGTTTCAAAAAAAGGAAAAAAAAATTTATTTTGCATTATGCCGATAATTTATATATATATATTGGACTTTACTGATCACTATTTAAGTATTAAAAACACATAGTCCATTATACTCAAGCGTTTAGAAAGCGTAGAAGTTTAGAAATTTCTACTCTAGTAATACACATTATTATCATTATCGAAAGAAGTCTTTTAATAAATCTCTAATGATTAACATTGAAGATTTACTTTATATATTTCATTTAATTTTAATTCTAATAATTTGTAATTGTTGTTAAGTTTTAATGTTTGCTGAGTGTTGCTTGTTGGTTGTTGACAGTTAACAGTTAACAGTTGATTGGAAATTGTGGACCGGACTTATTAATTTCTTAAGCCCATGAAACAAGAAGCGAAATCTTTTTAACTTTTTCATTTTTGTCTGGCACATCAGTGTTGGAGTAAGTATATTTGTTTGAAATTTAACGATACTTACGATTAGTGTATCCTGTGTGCAACTCAAATTACAATTATTTCCATTTCCAACTATGCTTGGCGAACTATACAGTTTGCGTCGATTGATCTATTTACGAAGTGCAGCACAACTGCGCGATTCGGTATGACACCCCGAGGTGTTTGCAGTCACTCGGAATGAATACGCGATTAAGTGTGCGCACAATGCAGGACTGCACAGCGGTCCTTTTCGGAAAAACTCATAGTTCTTGTTTGAATTGAATATTTTGTAGCTACACTTGTGCTATGATGAAAAATAAAACGAAAGCCAAATTACGCGCTAACTGTGTCACCCCCGTGCTCATATACCCACTCCTTCATGCTTTGCTCTATTTTTGCAATGGACCACTTGTAATTATTTAGGTAATAATTACTATTATGTCTTATGCTTGCATTTGAAAAGGACGCGTGAAACAAGTAACATAAGGCGTTTTAACCATACCTCTCTGTAGATGGGTTTTTAATTCTGTTTTATACATTTTTATTGACGATTGTGTGCTTATATTTCTATATTTCCTTCCGACCCTTGCTTTGAGTGCTACAACAATTAGAGGTTGACTGGTGATCGGTTTTAAATGTAAGTCATTATGCGTAAGCAGCGAAGTGTGAATAGCCAAATACCTGCTTATCTAGTAAATACGATTTTCAAAAACCTTTGACTAATTAAAGGCATTAACATTTCAACAATGAACTGTTTGGCTAAAGGAATTATCTGTTAAATTTCGAAATTTCTGTTGAATAATGGTAGAGAAATATTTATTGTTTTAATAAAGTTCTACTAAATACCTTGTTAAACAATAAATATAAACTTGTAGAAAACCTTTTAATAAAATATTTAATATTGTTTTATAGTTATTATTGTAAGCCGTCGTAACTACCATACAATACAGCCCGCCCACAAAGTGTTTCTACGTCGAGAATAGATTTCTATTAGTCTTACAAAGCCGAGGTTTTGCGTTCAGTTTGTTAATTAAAGCAATTGTTTTGCAGTGTTTTTATTAATAAACGTATCGAGCTGTTGCATTTTCTTATTCTATTCACTTGGGTTTTATATGGTTTAGTCTTATAGAAGCAAATCAGAGGTATCTAAGTTAATATTTGTCTTTACAGGGCACTGGACCGTAGGATGGTATGGTGTTAGGCTTGGCCTACCCTGTGGTATCCCCTGTAATGCGTGTCTACCAGCTTTCGAAGAAAAAAAACCAGACCACTTGATGTGTCTATGTCGAGGTTTGGCCTGAACCTGGTCCTATTAGCATTGACCAAATTCTTGCCTTTATAAATGCCTCTGGCTGGTTCTAGCTTGACCTTCAATCTACTACCCACTATTACGAGGTTTTGTGGATTCAAAATGGCTTTTTTAGCTAATTGAAGAGGACTGGTTCCTCCCTCCGCCACAACTAACTAACTAGATCACATTTGACAAAACATTTTTTTAATATTACGAAGCTTGTAACATTTTACATTACGAGTGTTTAAATTTTAATTTGGTATTAGAAAACTTATATTGTTTGATAGAACATATATTGTAAAAGGAGAGGTTCCATAGAAGTTGTGTTCCCCTTCTCAAGTAATGTTGAAGTAATGGGAATGTCTTAAATACTTTGATAATAGACTTTGTGATCAGAATGCACTTTTTTCAATTTCTTATTTATTCAGAAGTTTTAGTTTCATCGTTTGATAAATTTAAAATTACAAACGGAAACTTTAATTTTGTTTTAAAAACTACACTTTGGCCAGCAAAGCTACGGCCTCTGCCGAGTGTCTCTTGTTTAGGGCAAAAGCAACTCATGATAAAATATTTAGTAGCCTTGCTGCTGTTCGTACGTACAACCATTGGAAGCGTATTTTCATTTCGTACCTCCCCTTGCGATTGCAAATTACATTCAAATTATGCGATTTGATAAGAGGACATTCAAAAGTTTCCAATTTCAAGTATTCCGATGCTCTTGAAGTTTGTCGAAATGCCCTGTAAAAAAAAATACAATAAAAGTTGACATATGTGCGCCCGGAGCAGTTTAGGGCAGGGAACAGCAGGGCATAGTGGGAGATGAGTGCGAACACGGCTCTTGATTTTGTAGCAAGTGTTCTTCAATGATGCTTCAATGAATTGCTTAGGAAAATGCATGATTGAAAATTAATAGGGCGGAGAGTGGGAGGCATAAAACGTAAATAATTCATATTTTGCATTATTCATTACAAAAGTAAGTAAGCAAAAGTAAAAGCATCACAATTTTATAAATATGATCAAAATATTTATAATTTAATAAATTAGAACGAAGCTTATTAAATAAGGATATACTAATATCCTTTCCATTAAAACACACATGCAGGATTTGATTAAAACAAAACACATAGTTTAAATCGTGCTTAGGATGGTTACTTACACAAATTTTTTTGTATTTATTTAAATTTTGAAATTACCCAAATTTGAAGAATGAACTGCACGTTTCAGAATATATTGTCCTTATTTTGTTCTTTGAGTTAATACAACTGACTTGCGATAACGTCAACACTACTCTTCGCAAAAAGGTAGTAAAGCACTTAAAAACGTACCAAATACAAGGCGAAAGTGAAAAGGCAGTCGTTCCGTCAGACGATTGACCACCAAATGATGATCTCGCCCTGTTAGTTTTGCGAATTTAGTCAATTTCCTTAAAAAATTTGTTTCATTAATACTCGTATTCCATCAAATCCCAGCACAATTTCCTAAGATTACAACCATTTTTACTGTAACTGTGCGCCTCGTTCAGGATATTTGTACAATTTTTTTACTGGACATAATTACACGAATATTTATTAAACTCTATAAATGAAACTATAAACTCTATAAACTCTATAGAAACTACTGTGAATACTCTTTACTCAGAATCTTGAATCTACATTAAGGTTTCATTTAGTTAATAATATATATGCATGGGCGTACCCAGGGTCGAAATTAGGGGGGTCATATCATTTATGGCAGTTTATATGATATGACAGCTATATCTAAATCTGAAACGGTGTAGGCAAATACAATAAATGATGAAAGTCCGCTACCGAAAGGTATGTTACCGACTAAAGGACATACAGACAAGTTAAAATAAACTTACCTCTTTGAGCTGATCAAAAGTATTTATACTTTATATATTCTGCGACTTTGTTGTAAAAATCATGACTAATCTTGACTATACCCTTTTCCTTTTACCCTTTTTTATATAATTGACAGAAATGACTAAATTTCCTTTTACGTTTCGTTTAAATGATTATCGGCATTAGAGATTTATGTTTCACTGATTGATAGAATTATCTTAAAATAATATTTTAGATGTGCGCATATCTTCCCGTAATAACTTGATTTTGTGAGTCGACATATTTACATATGATCGATTTGATCGAAAAATTTAATTGCCATACCTTTAGATCCTTTTCAATACCCTTAGTTTTAATGTATCAATAAGATTTGAATATAGATTTGAATATTGATCAAACAAAGAACAAATAAATGTGGTTTTGAATATTCCTAATGTTATTGGTAAGAGATATTAAGGGATATTAAGATATATTCAGAGATAATCCAGTGATACATATTAAGTTTTGTAATATTATCTTTTTCTAGAGAATCTTATAGTCAACCGAAACAGTGAAAAAAAATTTAATATGTACAACTTAAACTTGTATGTTAATATGGAATTGAAGTAAAGTAGTCAACTTTGGTTAAGGTAGGGTTTTTTGTTAGTCGTTAAAAAACTGGAATAAATCCAATTTTATCTGCTTGATATGACCTGCATTTTTTGATTGATATTATTATTTGATGTCTTATTTTTTTTATATATGAGATCACACTTTTGGCAAGTATGCTGTTCTTCCATTACTTATAAGGATTCTTAATTAAAGATTCAAATTTTTTTTTCTTTCAAAAGAAAAACTTATAAATGTGATTAGGAATAGATTGTTTTACTAATTCAGAAATTGTTCTGAATATATTTAGCTGTGCATTTAATTTTCTGGATTGTCAGATTTTCGAGTTTGGTTTAACAGACATTTATGCGGTAATCTGTTTTACTTGAAAATTGTGAGAGCACATTTTTATTAGAATTGTCAATTTTTTTTTGAGGGGTAAAGCCCTTTCCGAAATGAATAGAAGAACAGAATTTATACATATTTTAATTTATTATTAATGCATTATTACTGTTTATGATAAAAATTATTCTTTATATTCCAAAAATTATCTCAAAGTCATTTCTGAAGTAAATATCTGGCTATGGGCCTATTATCACTGGTATACGCGCATTGCTTATAGGTGACCACAACTAAAAAATTTGATTAAAACAGAGATAGAGAATATACATCTTTGTTTTTCTAATGGTGTTTGCTCTACAAGTTGCCACTCTAAGTGCTTTTGTTTTACTTGGGGTGACAAGTAGTGGGCATCTATTGAAGCCACAACAACCCAGTCGCGTTTAAATTGAATTGTCAACAAATATCTTGACACTTTTTCTCAATTATCATAAATAAATTTCTAAAACATAACAATGAATCATATTGTTAATATAACATACATATATATATATATTCTTTACGAAAACGGGCTTTTACTACTCTTTAAATCAGATTTGCTCAAATGCCGCAAGCGTGCGATGCTGAAGTTTCGTGTTTTGCAAAGACAGTGTAGCGTTTGCATTAATAATTTGTTTATAGATGGCAACTCTGGCCGATTTAGACAGAAGAAAAACAAAGTAAGCGAACGGTTGGCATTGGAATAGTAAAAAAAAATTAATTAGAAGTTTTTTGATATTAAGATTGACAAATTGATACGCAATTGTTTAATAAGTACTGGTAAATAATTGTGATAAATGATTGTAAATATTAATGAATCAATAAAGTACACTTGTATAAGTTTTAAGTAACACGCTACATACTAATCTATTCGAGTAACTTTAGTACAGTTGCGAACGAAACGATTGCGGTATTGTTTACAACATTGTCAGCGTCGGTGGTTCATACAATCACAAAGAACTCTTCTTTCGAAGACCCGGATCAATTCCATCTGTTTGCAGTTAACTTTTGAATAACATAACTAACGAGGGGAATGATGTTGTGTTTAAGAATAAAGACAATTTCAAGAAATTTCAGCTTATCAACAAGCTAAATTGTGTAGCCATCAATGCTATTCCTTGAGTAGGCCTGGACTTAATAGATAATGGGCGTACATGTGATTCACAAAAATAAAATGCTATAAATTCTGTATTCTAAAAAATATACTTTCTTAAAGTACTTTGATTCAATAAATGGACGAATAGAGTATAAATGATGAAGCCTAGTGAAATCGTTCATCTGTTCAAGCAGTTAATCTGAATTCGTGTTATATTTTTTCTGTTATCCGGTCCTGTATGCATTGGTAAAGTTACTTGTGACGTCGAATGCAACTGCATTTGGTCGAAAATATCAATTGTCAAAGTAACAAACAAGTTAGTCAAAGTCAAAGTAACATGTTTAAATATTTTGATGAGATAAGAGTAAGTAATAATCGAGCAAGACAATTAAAAAGAGTTAACATCCTTTCAACTCAACCAATGACTGCATTATATACTGCTTCGTTTTAGTTAAGCCGTCGTTGCCCAGATAGTTAATCCAGGTGAAGTTTTGGTATATGTACCCAATTATATGTTTCACGCCATCATATACAATACTAAGTCATTGCATTCCTCTTCGCCAATGATTTATATTTTATCCCGTCTTCGTATTACTGGATTGTAAGTAAGTACTGAATAAAACTTAATTAATTAAATTAATTAAATTTTTCGTGTTAAAAAATTTGATTATTTTCTAAGACCACTGATGATGAGTACTTGGCAATACTCGAAACAGTGTTGTATGGTCAGCCAAATTTTCAATAAATTAAATAAATTTTTGTCTTTGTTTTTTCTTTGCTATTCGAATCCGTCTAACTTTTAAATAGTTTCTTTTTTTCATTATAAAAACACGCTACTATCGGCAAGAAAAAATTAACATTAAAAACTTAATTCATTTTAGTCTATAAAAATCTTTATATAATTATTATATAATCTATAAAGATATCCTTTTGTCCACTTAATGATAATTTTAATAAGTAACATAGTGTCTTTGGTCAAGGTGACTTTGTTGCGTTACCTTGCGATAAAAAGTCCCGAAATGCGAACTTAATATGTGGTGTAGATGCGACACAGGGCCAGGTATCTATTTCAATGTGATTTATATTTTGGAAAAGAAGCATAGAAGATCAATATGGAAATACGCGTTAATACAGCGCAATATAAGAGCATGAAAAAATTTTAAAACCAAAAAAATGTTCAACAAACTGCTCCTAACTAGAAATCTTTCATAAAATGAATGGACAACAGAGCAGTGACTGTTTCCATAAATTTTATTTAACTCTTGGGAACATACTTTCTAAAACGTCTTATGACGGGTAGTTTTGAGAACATAAATGTCAAGTGCCCTAAGGCTACTGCGATTTAAAATAAAAACATGAGCGGTGTAGGACTTATGGATCAACAACAGTCCTGCTTTTAACTATACAACTGAATAAGAATCAAATATTATCTCCGGTTGTTCTTTGTTTACTTAAACTAATATGTTTACTATTGTCTTATATAAATTACTGTTTCTGTTACAGAAACTGGTGGGAGCAAAATCGGTTGGAGAGGTGATAATTATGTCCCCATGATTACGGACATTTTAGAATATAAAGATCAGAATCAACAAAGAATCAATCAAATTATTGGCTTTAATTTCAATTTTAAAAATTTTGTTTCGTAAGTAGTGATGAAATAGTAGCCAAGTAGAAGAGTTTCGATTCTGGCATATAAAAAATATTAATTAATGTTAAAAAAATTTTTTATTTATAACCTTCGAAGAATTGTTTTTATTTTTGGTTTATTTTAAATATAAAACGGATATAGCTAAAAAGACAAAGATAAAGTTATAAAATATCAACATCAAACTTGAATTCATAAACGGGTCCAACATAAATATTACTGTTAATGTTAATAAATAAAATACTGCCAAATAAATAAAATTTAAAAAATTAAAACTTCAGTTGAAAAAAATCTGGCGTTTTGATGTGAAGACATATGAAGACAATTAGTTAATTTTAGTTAATTTTGAATAGTAACATAACATATTAGATAGTTAGTTTATACTTTTTCATTAATAATTAATAATTTTTGTAGGATAAGAAAATCCAATTTATTCGAAATCGTGTTAGCTATTGGTGTGGTACGAAATGCTTTAAGTGCAGTTCAAAATAATAATTTTAAGTCCAAAATAATAGTTTTGTTTTTGAAGTTTATATTTTTTTTTTTGCCAAAAGTCAGGAATTGTAATTTTATTTATACGATAAACATGTAAGTTAAAGGTGGCGCTCAATATTAGCTTTCAATAACTTTTTTTGCTTTTTTAAGGAAAATATATTGCTTTTATATCCGTAGTTTTCCTGGAAACGATTAACTGAAAGCATAATTAAATGAATTAATAGATACTGCAGTTAAATTAAATTAAAATTAAATGAATAATCATCGTGACTATAATAAGCATAAGCATAAGAAGCATAAGAAGGATGTAGGAGTATCTGTATCTGATATAAATGTGCAAAACCTTAGTTTAAGAATGGTCGTATGATTATTTTTTTATTAAGTAGAATATGGTCCTATACCAACGAGTTCATATCACCAATTGAAACACGTGTACACACCAACACATGGAAAGGCGTAATAGCATAATGTGATGCGATGGATTCAAGCGAGTAGCAAACAATTTTGGGATCTAAAATGGCAAAAATGGCTGCCGCCATCAAAGCGAACCATTTTTATTTTGCCTTTAACAGTGCGTTTCGCTTCCCTTGTAAGATGAGGAACTTATTTTAAAATTTTTGAAAG
Organism: Teleopsis dalmanni; assembly: GCF_002237135.1. Classification (NCBI taxonomy): domain Eukaryota; kingdom Metazoa; phylum Arthropoda; class Insecta; order Diptera; family Diopsidae; genus Teleopsis; species Teleopsis dalmanni. The sequence continues at coordinate 113,225,779 of NC_051846.1, read as the reverse complement.
AAGCTTTTAGCGGTAAATAATGAAAAGTTAAAAAGCCACATCAATGTGATCCCTTTACATTTCTTTGTTTTTATTTTATTTTCATTTGCCTGTTTTTGTTTCTGTTGCTGTTGCTGTTGCTGTTGCTGTTTCTGTTGCTGGTTGTGTTGTCTTTTTTGCTTCGCTTTAATGCTTAATGTGCGTATTACTTTTTGTTTATGGCATGTGCGCTTTACTCAGGGGCAAGAGGGAAATAAGAAGCATTAGATATATGGTCCAAATAACTGATGAGCTTTAGTGAAAAACAGAAATAATGAACCCGACCCTCTAGTTTCAGCTATTGTGTGTGTGCATGTGTATGTCTGGGGAAGGAGTGCTGGATAAGCTCATTTGCAGCATGGCATAACTTGTGGGTATGTGTGTGTTCTCTGTTCTCTGTTGGATGTTGTGTGTTTGTATGCAGAATAAATTGAAATGATACACAAATTAGTGTGCTGAATGGACGCTTAATAGCTTTATGCTTATGGTTTCACATATTTACGGGCATGTGTATGTGTTTTATTATGTATTTTCCATGTCGACATTTAAAAATGTTCAAATTTATTGAGGCAACTTAATAATTTGCAGTCAATATTTATGCCGCACGGTCAAGGGTTAAAGACTGATAATCTGAAATTGCCAAAATGCAACGTCAAATTAATTAAAAACAAATTTGGATGTGCAAAGTCGCAAAAAGAATTCGAAATGAAAATTGCTCTTTGGACTGCTAAAAGCAATTACTTTAATACTGTGCAATTCAAAAATACTACCGTAGTGTGTTATAATGCGGCTTAATAAGAGATTTATTTATTAGCATTTCGTCAATAATCGTTCCCAGTACTCCTAACAGTCGAGGCTAAGAATAATCACTGATATATCTTACCTGACCTAATGCTTATGAAGTTGAAATTTGGATAGTACATAGAGAACAAACGGAGAAGAATTTTTAACGAAGTAGTATTAAATGATTTCTAACTAAATTGAACATAGTTCATTATAAAAATATATTGAAATAAACAATGTTCTGCGCTCAAAGCAGAACGGAACACAATTGACCGGAAGTAATTTTATGTGGCATGGACTTATTCCAGAATAAAACTATGAGGTGGATTCTTAAGAAAGTGATTACTCCTATTTTATAGACATTAAATGCTGGGTATAGGATACTGGTATAGGAATTGAAATTTTCTTGTCGAAAATGGTTGCCTTCAGAATTACTATATTATGTTCTTAAATTTTAACTTTGTACTAGTGTACCAGTTTTTATCAGGGGCGTAGCGAGAGGAGATTATTGGAATAAATCTCTACTGACAATAAAATCTACAGGTAATACACTAGAAAAATACTGTCGTAAAATATTTTCGAATGTAATCTGTCTTGTCATAATCCCGACCTCCGTCGTTTCTGTTTGTTTTGAATAAGAGGGATATCCCTGTCGTATGGTCTACATTACGGAAAATGTCTGCTTTTATTAGAATATGTGAACGAAAATTTGAAACGTTTATCAATTCAATGTATGATTTTGAGAGCATCTCTAAATGGTTTCTGTTCTGGTCGTTATTTTTTTGTAAGAATCTTCCTTATAATAAGTATTCGAATTTTTTTCTTTACCCTGATTCGCACATATAGAATCGCTGTAGTTCATTCTATTGCTCCGTTAAAATACTAACGCTTCGATTTGTCTATTTTCTACGCCTCATTTCTTGTTTTTCTGCTTATTTGTTGTTTCTTGTAATTAATGTTTACGTTCCAAAAATTTGATTATAACTATAAAATATCAATGAGTGAAGACCATTTAAAATGTGTTTAAATATAAAAGTATATTTCAGATGTGTTTCTGAAACTCAGTTCTATGTGAGACATGGCTTAGAAGAGCAACCCTTTATCGGAAGATGAATGTTTTCCGCAGAGTTAAAAATGAATCTGCTGTATAATAATTTAGGCGTTAGGGGGTAGGGAGTTATTTTCTTGACTCCCCTCATGAGTATACCACTGCTTATTGGACTCGTGAAAACTAATTTTAAACTGGTTTACTTCTTTTTCCTCTTAGAAAGACAAAAGTTGAATTGATTAAACTCACCTCTAGGTTTCTTACAATCCGAAACAATTTCAAACAATAGTTTGGAAGTCCAAAATCGATAGTATGATTAGAGGCGAAAGCGGATCTATCGTGTCACAATTACACTCAAAGAATGGGTCCAAGTTTTCCCAATGCAAGTTAAATTTTCCAGAAAAAAACCGCTTTTATTTCAATCATTTATGGGAAATATATTTAAATATAAAAAGGTATATGATAATATATTATAATATATGTTTTTCAGGGATGATGTTAAAAACAGGTTGCTATCTCGGGCTTAATTATGTTTACTACATAACGATTCATGGAAGTATAAAAAGTAGTTAAAAAGATTTATTTGAAAATATGAAAATACACATTACTTCTGTTTCTTCTTTTTGTTTACATCCCGAAGAATGAAAAATGTGTTGTATGATTTTCAAATTCATCATATGTGTAAACTAAAACATCGCTATAACATGAAGAAGAAAAAAGTTTCGATTTTTTAACAACTCTCTTAGTTTGTAGTTCATTACTTTCTTAACTCACCACTACGATCTCAGATATATTGACGCACATCCTTTCATATAAATATTTTATTGGCGAAAAAAAAAGTTACACAATTCCTTCTTACCGTTCTCTCTGGATGTCTCTTCAGAGGGACATAGAAATTATTATAATTACAAAGGTATTTTTGTTCACCCATACGGCTTATGGCGACAGTTATTTTATGTGGTTAATTTTTTTTACTTAATATGGATATTTTTTAGGTGATTGATATATGGAATATGGGATTCAATGGGATCCCACTTGATATGGCTCAAGTGCGAAGATTGGAAATGTAGAGAATAATAGTAACTCCGTTATGACAAGAAATGAATTAAGTTAATGATAATGGTGACAATATTTTCTTATATTTCAATTTGCATAAATTGTTTGCAAAGCTTATGCAACATATCTGCTCCTACAAAAATTAATAATTCCTTTGAAACTTTCTTTTGCTGGGGAAGGATTAATTGCAACCATTTAAAAACTATGAATTTATCCTATAAAAATCATTTTAACCTAAATTTCTTTGACGAAAGCATAGCTGCGCCTTTGAGTTTCTATATTGGCTTTCTATGAAAAACAAAGTGTGGATCCAATATAACAGGAAACACCGAATTGTTATAACAGGTTCAATGATCGTATAAGTTTATTATTCTATTGCACTTAAATGAGATCCATAAATTGCCTTTCATATGGAAAGGCAGTTGATGTTACGGAAAGGTAGGAAGTAAGAATAGTACGATTGTTTCCAAAATTAATGTGGAGAAAAAACTGCTTGGATGAATATAAACAAGACCTTTACCGATGTATAAAAGCATTTGGTGAAAGCAATTTTACGGTAAACAAGATTAACAAGTTTTGTACGAGTATACGACTATGGTCTGTGTTGCATTGTAAAGCTAAACAAAAATAATCCGTCGAACTATGCAAATATTTTATAGAGCAAAGAAATCAGCTCTGGGGGTAGTCTTTGCATAATGCAATGTAAGGGTCTTAGCAAAATGAACAGTAAATTTTGTTACAGACATATTACATGGTAGAAGCAGGGTGAACTACTACGGCAACAATATCTTTAACTCTTTCACAGAGGTGGTCGATGGTAAGATTAAAAACATCCTGCACTTTATAAGAGCTTCAAGGTGTTTCTGCAACTTATAAAGATGAGGTTTCGTGTTGAACAGTGGTCCTCCAGCAGATCCGCATTGGCTGTTTGAGGTTCTTAATTTGTCCGACTGCTCTAGTGAGAAACTTTGGACCTATCATTTTAGTAATTGGTTAAAGAATAATGTAAATAATTATTTATTCCTTTATTTTTCACTCAAAGATGGCGCTAATTTAAAATTACTCATAGAAAAAATATACTAAGTTTTTGAAAATTCTGAACGCGCTCGGTGAGAGACTTATACCCATAAAAGTATGAATACGTTTTTAAAACTTTCTTAAATTTTCAACAATATTTTTAATGCTACGATCAGTGGCGTTTCCAGTGCTGGCCAAGAAGGTGGGTGTTATTGTACAGTTAATACAAACTATAACTTAATTTATTGAATCGCAAAAGCACTACAAAAAAAAGAGTTTCTAATATATCCCCTCCTTGGCATATTCCTGTCTGCGCAATGCCATTTGGGGTTTTCACTAATGATACTATATTTGTTCTTATGAGAGCGACAAAGGAAAACATCGAACTGAACAAACATTTAAATAAGCTTTCGACAGGATACGCAGAAATTCATTGTTCTGTAAACTCTATAACTTAGGACTAACTCCAAAAATAATAAAGTCAATATAACTTCTATAATGCGATACTAGGTCAGAAGTATGAAAGGGATAACATTTCTTTGCCGATAACATATATCGGGTCTGCATGTATCGTGTCTGCATATATGGGGTGAGCCGTACGTTTGTAAAAAATCAATAATTTTTAAAAACTATTTTAAAAATAGTTTTTAAAAATCTTTTCCACCTAAAATTGAAATAAAAATGGTACTAGTAAGTGTTGTCGTTAGAAGTCGTTAATACATATAAATATTGCAGTGTTTGGTGACTCCAAGACTGATTATCCGATTAACGAAACGTTAATCCGGAATAGCCTCATTTGGAATTATATAACGCATGTTATGTATGTGCTTAATCCATGTTATGGGATAATATATTGGAAAAAAAAAGTTGATGAATTTGCATTTAAAAATGTTTGAATTAAAAGAATTAAAATTAAATTATAGAGTGTGAAAGAATGCAGTACTGTTGTCGACATTTAAGTCATGACTTAAGTACTTTTCGCTGTATTTTTATAATTAATTCAAAATAAAAACAAATTTCGAACAGGCCAACTTCAAGTCGATCGCAAAATTTACTTACGATATAAGTAACTCTTCTAAGCATTGTAAGAAACGATCAAGTACTAAATTGTACGCTTACAACGATATCGTCAAAATACGATCAACTGCTATAGGATGAACCTTTTTTTGCAAAACAGGTTATTTGTAATGAAAAAAAAAAATAATAAATAAAAATGTTATCTTCTCTGGAGAATATAGGAACACGATTGAATTGTTGCGTTTCATCAATTGAAAATCTTATATTAAATGATTTTGTTAACAAAATATTTGGAGTATTTACTTTATTTGATTAATTATTTTGCTATATTTTTATCCGCAGTGCATTCTGCTAAAAGGATTTATTTCGGTGTGGTGAGTATGTGTGCGTTCCTGTTACTTAAAAACGGAAGTAAGCATAGGAAAACTTACTTTCTTTAAAGCATGTTTCCTAGCAGGCGCAAGTGATGAAAGTACATATATATACATAATCGTAAATGTAACATAACATTTGAAACGCAACATTATATCATCTGACTTTTTTGGCATTATTTTTAATTTAAACTTCGTTTTGTTCTGTTTTGTTCTTGTCAACTTATTTGTTTGTTTTATTTAAAAATGTTTCATTTAAAAATTTCAAAAAAGGTTGCGAATTGCAAAATCAAAAACGCTTTGTACAGAAGTGAGTGTTCTCTGTTTGATTTTGACCCACACTGCCGTAAAGGCAGAAGCAGAAGCACACATAAAAAATCGAAAAGGAAGAAAAATGGCGAAGGCAACCACCTACTGCAGCACAATCTACAAATCTACAATCCCACAACCCTACACTCTTCTGGTTTGCTCATTTCAGTTTGCATTGTCTTTATGTGTGTAGCATTTAACAAACTCTAATTCATTGCGCAGATTATTTTTTCTGTCATTTCAATTGTGTGTGCATGGCATCAACACGATAGAAACGAGCTGCAATTGGTTAACAGTGTGTTGGTGTGATGAGTTAGCTAAAACGATATAGCTATATACTATAAGAGACAGAGAAGTGTGCTTTGCGATTTTAGCGTATGTGCACTGTTTTGTTCCCTTTCTGATTAAAACTACTGACGAAACAACAGAACATTTCAAACTGTTTATATTCAAATTCAGTGCTGCCCATTTTTCACAAATACTTGCAGCTTAAGTATAATTTTTTAAAAAGGAAACCACACAAATGGAATTGAAATTATTTGCGCGAAATTAAATGAAATTAATTATAATTTAAAATTGTTTTTTTAAAATTGTTTGTTAAAGGAACGAATTAGGTATTAAAAGTGCTACTTTATGTCTTCTATCAAATATTTCCAATATTTTATTGAAGTGGTATTTAGAAGTAAACCGTTAACTAGGTAGATGTTAAAGCAACAAAACGTCTAAACATTCATTTTCAATTCTTTCTCGTTTAAGTTGTTAAATGAAACAGATTTCGCTTTTTTTCGTCTTACAAGAAAGCAAAAAAATGACAAGAAGTAAAATAAGTTTAATAATTACTGCAACGTTTTAATTATTTAATTTGTTAACTCGTTCTTCTATTTATATTTCTTAAAATATTATTTCTTCAAATACTTAAAATTCAGGTTCAATTTAAATGTACAATAAATACAATTGACAAACGTTTTACAGAATACTGAAAAAATTATCAGCCCTGATGCCTTTGTAATGTGGCCATTCATCATTGGGTTTAGTTTTTTGGTTCCAAAATTAAACATATAAAACTTTTTAATATTTTAAGGTGCTATGGAGCATTTATGGTTTCTTAACCAAGTCCATAAATCCACATTCTTCAAGGAATAATGATTTCATTTGAAAAAGCAACAATAAAGTGGATTAAAATGTCCAGCTGTTTAACAAAGAAGTTATTTATTATTAGTGAATTACATATGTAATTTTTTACAAAAAATATTGAGGTACACAGATTGTATTGATTAAATATATCATTACTTGATTATTATATTCGCCTGCTTTCAGATTTGATTAAATACTTTCTCTGCCATTTTATTTCCTTCAATTTGGAATTTCTTCAAATATTTGTTATATTTTTATGTACCCAAAATGTGCATAATGCATGTTATATATAATACAATAAATACAATTTAGATTATATTAAGTATTGTTAACATATATCGGATCTGCATGTATCGTGGCTGCGGAAGATGTTAGCAAGGTTACAATAAAAAAAGAATAGAATCAAGCTAAAAATCAATTAAAATTTCATGTTATTTGAATAGTCTCTCAAAAAAAAAAAATAATAAATAAATTTTATATAAACGAGAAATAAACAGTAAAAATAATAAAAACATTACATCAAGAAATGAAATAAACAGAAGCTTTCACGAGTTGTTATTTCGCGAATAAAAATAAGATAAGATAAAATCTGTATAGGCAATTGCACCAACATTTATATAATTAGGAATCTTATATCTCTATATGCAAATTAATTCAACTAGATTTTTATATACATATGTTGTGTATATATGTATGACATTAAAAAATATTCATTTGTTGTTGGTCCTTTCGCTTGTGAACCATGCGATAAATACATTCAATGAGTTGTGAAGATAGATTCTGCTGGAATAATCAAATTATTAACAATGCATTATCCAATTCGTGTTTTATAGATTTATATTGAAATTAATTTTAAAGCAATGTTTCGTGTATTCTAAATACAAAATAGGTTAATTTTTGGCATTACAGCGCATTTCAAACTGTTGCACAAGGTGCTTTTCGGCTGTCATTCCTTTAAATTCAATATCCTACATGGGATGGGCGGGTTGATAACTGTAAATATAAAAAATTATATTTTAAATATTTAAATTGAATAGAAATATCGAAAATAGTAATCAATCTTATAAAACATAATTTTAATCTTGAAACCTGACTTTGGGGAGTCCTGACTCAATCCGCAAGACTGTTTGGCAATGCTCGATATAATCGAATGCGAACATTAAAATATCAGCAATGGAAATATGTATAAAAATTTAATCACTACTTCGTTTTTGCACCCAAATGATAAATAAATAATATGTCATTCGTTCGAGTTTGCTGCCTAGCCTTCTTCCCTATTGGATCGTCCAACAAAATAACAAAATCAGACCTAACTAATAAAATTAAACTTGTTAAAAGGAGACAATACTATACAACAACTGCGACAGCAATTCCTTTGGGCGACTTTGAGGAATTTTTTCCCGCAATATTAGCTACGCCAGCGATTCGTGGTGTTGCAACTTACACTAGCACCGCTCACGTCCAAGTCAAACTTCTACCTATGCTTTTCCACCACCGCCCAAGACACAACAACAATAGCCACTCAACATCAACATCATTATTGTTGCTATCACATCAGCATAATAAATCATCAAACACCCACCATCAACCTTACAGAGCAAATTGGTGTTTATGGGAAATTCATGCTGCTGACTGCGGCAGGATGCTTTGCGCTACAACGTCAGCACGACTGCGAGCAGCATGCACATGATCCTTAATTTAGTTATAATTTTGTTTGCTGCCTGAAATCGTATATCATTTTAAGTTTGATCGGCCGCGAATTCGTATCGAGATAAACAAGCAACTGGCACCATACAACGACCATAAACTTGTCAGTGTTTCAGTGAATCTAAGTAAACTATTTTGGAGCCTTGAGTTCACTATCGACGCTCTTCCAAAGCGTTCCACTCGGGTCAATAGTGCATTATTCTCGTTTTTTTGGTGCGGTTATTATTTTTACCCCTTTCGTAAATATTTCTCATCAATCCGGACGCAATTCTGCTGTAGTCTACACGCACACACACACACACACGAGCTGCACGCCCCGTCCGTACACCTTTTCGTTTGGGATACAGGAGTGAAAAGTTAGTACTGCGATACTTTCGAAGGACAACTCGCTTATATTTAGTTAGGTCGGCGGTTAGCAACGCGGCGGCAGCAGATTGCGATAGAGTTAAACGTACACGAAATATCATTATTGTTATTACCCCCAAGAAGTGAGGAAATCGAATTTTCATTATTATTTGTAAACATTTGAAATTGGTGTCTGTTACGTGCATTAAACGGATTAACGGTACTATGGCGCCGCACTGCTACTACGATTTTTGCTCGTTTTTTTACTCACCAACGGTTTATATAATTCCTGCTAAAGTTTATGCGCCAGTGTCTCTAATCTTAATTGCTCAATTTAATTCATAAATATTTTAGCGCGACTTTTCGATTTTTGGCAGTACACATATAATCGAATAGAAAAAATACATATTACTGAAGAAATCATAACAATCGCATAACAATTTTAATTAAAAAAATAAATAATAAATAAAAAATTATTACTTAAAATGATATAATTAGTGCAATAATTTATCTACCGGCAGTTCGAATCACAATTCAGTAATCGGCATTCGCGCACCTTATAGCAAATAGAGGAAAAGTGGTGCTGTATATAGCTTAAAAAACATTCTTCAAACTTCCGGTCTTATTCTAATAGATACCTAGTGTTAAGAAGTGATTAATTTCTCTCCTACATTTCTTAGTGGTTAATACAATTGATTTTTTCAAAACGTATATCGATTCGCGTTTTTACGCCGGCCACAAATTGGATTTCAAACAACACAGTTGTGCCGGCGGCCCTGGTTCCGGTGGTGGTGGAGTCGTCGGCAATAGCAGCAGCCATCCTCTTCAAAATCATATTCATACCCACTCACATCATACATTATCGCATCCTGTACTTCATCCACATCACAACAACTCTGTCAACGCTTCACATCCTTCTGGTCACGGAAGTACACCAACTAACACTGCAGGTCTTCAGCAAGTAGGCCCAATATCCCAGCAACCAACAGTAACACCGCAACAACAATTACATACTCCCACTTCAGTCGGATTAACTGCAAGTAACGGCAGTGCTTCAGGTGGCAGTGTAGCTGCTTCAAGTTCAGTTTCTTCCATTGTTATAGGAAACGGACCAGTATCGGCTGGTCATAATAATTCTCAAAATATTGCTACCGCAGCTGCAGTTGCTAGTGCTACAACTACAACACTCCCACACGTCGCTCCACCAAATTTGGGGCTAAGCCCACAATCTAGTGCAGATTCTCAGCAGTTTAACATTTTTCCAGCTATTTTTAGTCGTCAACTTAACTTCTCCACCGGCGCTTGTGGCCAAAGTAAGCTAACTATGGATGAGCTGCGTCCAAACTTAGTTGGCGGGCTTTTAGGCTTACAACAAGGTCTTTTGGAAGATCACGCAAATATGCAGCATGGAGGCGTTGGGCAAGAGACCAAATTTATGTCATTTCAGGATAATAGGTTAATGGGTATAACTTCTTCGCATGAAAATAGATTGCTAGGTTTAGCAACCTCGGCTGTGCAGGACTCGCGTTCAATTGATAAGAATTCACTTAATCATCAACGAAAGTGCAGTAGCACACCAGAGGATTTCAGTTCACTATATTCTGGTCTACCCACACCTGGAATGGATTCTTCCTCCCATCATCATACACCCGCGCATACACCACCAACACGATTGTCGGATCACACGATATCCGGTAATTATCTACTTACGTGTACGTTCCTCCATATATGCATACTTACTTTTTTGTTGAATTAAATTTATTGTATTTACATACATACATCCATTTGCGCACATTACACAAAAGGTTAACCCGCTTGCAGAAGGGTAGAATGTAATATTTGCTTCTCATCCATTGTTGTTTTCTTTGCCTTTCGAAATGACCAACTGCTTTGGATATGTTCTATTTTACAGTATGTCATTTAAATCGAAAATTTGTTTCATTGTTTATAGGAGCTGTCACCCTTCAAATCAGTTGGTGATTTGTGCTCCTATTATCCAAGACACAATAGTGAGCTCACGCTTTGAAGATTAACTGAAGGTGTTAACTTATTTCACATTTAGGGCTAAAATTTTGTTGGAAATGCTAAATGGAGAAATTGTTTACTTTGTTGTCCCTTCTCTAACCTTAATTGGTTATTTTTAAAAATGTGTTTCAGAAATAAAGAGTTATTTGGTCTAAAATATATGAGTGGAAACTTCAGTGTTCTTCACACAAATAATTGTGCTGCAATTCATTCATTATTTACTTAAGTATTTTATTTTGATTATTTATTTTATTTCGCATTTGATTTTTGACTTCACTCAGCGCTAATTTAGCCAGTTAACCTTATTCGCCTATTTGGCTACTTGAATTCGTTTGAATCTACAAATTTTTGTGTAAATTTAGATTAGCTCCAAAAGTAAGAAATCAGTTTGCCTATAAACAAACGGACGGGGGGAGGGTGAGGCAGTAAGACAAACTGATAATATGTGTATATAGAAATATAATAGAATATAGAAATATTTCTACTCGCAATTCCTAAACTCCTACGTCTCACAAATTCTTTTTGATTAGGAACCATCATTCACCCTGGTTTTTTAAAAAATGTTTATAAAATATTATCTGCGTATGACAAATGTACCACTAAAAAAAACTTGATAAGATTTATGCCTGGAGGACTTTTAATAAATATGCATGTTTTCTTCAATTTATTTAATTTTTAATTTATAAAGAACTGTTGATTTCTGCTATATAGTTTTATTGTTTTATTGTATATTTTTGCAGTATTTTACACTTACGAAAAATGTCCTCTCACATAGACAAAAATATATACCAATGATTTGTATTGGAATTGTAGTGATAACCATTAGTCTGAAGTCGAAGAATATTTTGAAGATTTGCGGATATAATCAACGATATTTAGCTCTTTTGATCTTCTTATGGTTCTGTAATATTGGATTCTTTCACAATCAGAACAAAGTTTACATAAAATTTTTTGATTGGAAGAATAATGCTTCCTTTTATTTCTTAGTTTTTGTCGCTCAATTTTAGATTCTGGATTACTCCTTCACCTCCTCCTTAAAGTGATTTCTATTACATTTGTACTGTTAAGTTGTTAACGTTTATATATTAATGGAATCAGAGGCGAGGCGTCGAATGGTTCAGAGTGTTCACTGAACACCTTAACAAAGCTTCCTTTTCAGATTTTTTTTTATTAGGTAAATAATCTCGCTATTTTGCTACTTAACATTTTTTATAATAGCTTTTCCAAATATATTAACATAAACACAAAACGTATAATACAAACAAAACCACACATACATATGTTAGTTACACCCAACATTGCTTATAATTAATAAAAGAGAAAACACATTCCTCTTGAAATATACTAAGGTGCAGAATAAAAACTGCACCGCGTTGCGTACAAAGCATGCAAATGAAATAACATTCACATTGGGACTATGTTCAATATTGAATACACAACACAAAACATACAAACAAATATATGTACGTAAAATAATCTTAACTCTTAAATTAATGCGTGCAAGCAGTTCAATAAAAAAAGTGTACTTCCAATGTTATGCAAAGTAAATACAAAAGAGAATAGAAATGACTGAGCGAAAATCGCTTTACATTTGACGAGAGGATCATTCCACTAAACTGAACCAAAAGTTTATACAAAGCGTGCAAATACAAAGTCACGGTTGCTGTTTTATATGGGGAAATGGTTCAGTATAAAAACTGAACCGGGCATTGTAAATACAAAGTAAAAGAGTAAATGAATGCATGAGAGTTTCTTACTCTTATATAGAGGTTGAAAATAAATCAAAACAAAGTCATTATTGCAATTTTATACTAGCAAATGGTAAAAGTAAAGAAAGAAATTAAAGAAATTTGAAGTAAAAATAATATTTAGAAATGGATAAATGTGTGATTAAAGATTTGGTTCAATGTCTTTTTTTAAACGATCTTCTGAAAAAAAGATTTTAATTCATAAAACGAATAAACCAACTCCAGATATGAAGAATTTGATACCTGTTGTAAAAATGTCGAAATCTATGGTAAGTCGTCGTTTTCCTACAGTTACAGCTTTATGGTAAATAAAAACCAGTGGATCACAGGCTGCGAACATTTAAATAAATTGTTTTATTGGTCTTGTACGCTATTTGCTTGTGGAAAGGACAAAACTTAGAAGTAGGGGGAATACGTTATAGTTGGAATTCTGTTTTGATTAAATTGTGAACACCTTGCCAAAAAGCTGACGCCTCGCTACTGAATGGAATATAGATGCTCTCATTATATTATTCATTATTTGCTTGTAAAACATAAAAAAAAATTTTTTAAGTTAGAAAAGAAATGTTATTTTTAGTTGTAAAAATGATATTATCTTTCAGTACAATATCCACCAATTTTACCCACTTATTCCAATTAAAAGATCTTATCATTTTCATGTGGAATATTGTTTGAGGTCAGAGGATAGTTAAAAGTCAGAAGGAGCTGAACCTGTTGAGTAGAGTCGCGTTAAGAGCTGCATTGATTTGATTAAAAATATTTTTAATTTTATCTTTGCATTCCAAAAAGCTTATACAAAAGCGTTGTTGACTGATTTCTAGACATAAACTCGCTTTAGAGCTGTTTTGGAGCAAGTGATTCATCGACGCCCAAAATACTTTTTATGCTTTATAATAAGCAAAGATGTCGTTGACAATTTCGCTTTTGAATGAGTGTTTGTTTTATCGTCAACAGTTGTGCTAATCATTGTACCCAAATTTATTGAAACCGTCGCCAAATTTAGATTTGTGAGGCCCCTTTCATTGCCCAGACCTAGAATTAAATATATGCATTAATACGTGTATGGCATGCATAGTATATTTAAGCGTTCCCAATCAAATTACGATAAATGAAATATAAATTTCATATAAATTTCCAACAGGAGACTCGCGACATTCCGAATATCTAATTTCTGACTTAACTATTCTTTATAATAATAAATATTGAAATATGATATAGCTTTTTACGAGAATTGAATAGTATCGCTTTTTTGGTTTTTGTTTTTTTGTCGAATCATGTATTACTGTTTATATATGATCAGATCAGATTATAAATTACTCAATAAGTAAACATATATAACATAATTATAGATTAATTATAAATAATTATATTATTATAATTATTGTATTAATTAAACATTAATACAATATATTATTAGGTATAATGTATTATTATAATTATACATACCTATATTAATTACATATAACTAAATATTCATTAAAGTTTTTGCAAGGCTTCTGTGTATAAGTTTACATAAAATCTTCCTCTGAATCTACTTTGGTCAATTTACGATATTTCGAAACTATTATAGCCTGATCATTGAATTAGACTGTGGTTACATTGCATGCGAAATTTGTCTTGCTTGTTCTTACGAACAAATCATATGTACCATATGTCATCCTATTTGAGTGATTACGGTTGCTAAGAATTATTCGCGCGACGCCTTGTCTTTCTCATGCGAATATTTGATTAAACAAAATATTTTGTTCAAAATTCATATGTTCGTGCATAATCGAAGGTGTAAATGGTCATATTGAGAGGTGTGTGTCAAAATAAATTTGTAAATATACACTAGTTTTAGGAAATGGATTGCGATTTGCTTTGTTTATTTTGTTTGAGGAATAGACAAACTCTCCATTTTTATACCTTTAAGAATAAAAATCATGCTCCTAAATTCATCTTTTGTTATTTTAAATTAGTAAATAACTTAACGAATTTTTCGCTAAATATAATTCATCTTCACTATCCATTTAGTCCTCAAAACAAACAAAACAGAACCGTCAATTCACAAGCAATATAACCGCAACATGCGATGTGTTCGCATGAGAAAACATATGTACGAACACGCAAGACAAAATTCGCATGCAATGTAACGCAGCCTTAAAAAATGTCTCTTTACTTACTAATCGATACTTTATTATTTTTTTATTGAAGCATGCCAGAAAACTAAAACTATATTCAATTTGACGGTGAAAATGTCACTTCGTTTAGTTATAAAGAATATAACAGAAATAATATCCTATTTTACAATAAGCAGTTTTTTAAGAACCATTTTTTTTAATCTGTTTTTAAGTACCAAGTAAATTTGTAAATATTGTTCCTGCATTAAACCTGTTGTTTACAGTTGAATAATTAAAAAAATTATAATTTATAGTATATATATAATATTTTTATATATTATAGTTTATATGCGAATTCCGATTTTTATGAAATGAGTATATATCATTTCATAAAAATCGGAATTCGTAGAATCTTTATAGCATGAGTCGCGAAGTGATTGCGAAGGGACAGCCAAACGATTCGACTGTATTAATGTATTCGTACATCCTTTATGGATAGTCTTTTATTTGGCAATATTTCTTGTTAACTCCCCTCGACTTTTACTTCTCCTTATAATGATAAATGGTTCTGGAACCCGAACATGCTTTCATATATGTTATGTTTAAGAAAAAATAAACAAGTGTTTTTCATGTAATAAAATTTAAAATTTGCACTTTAACTTGATTTATCCTTATAACTCATACTCGTAACTGTAGTATCGGAATTCTGTTTTATAATTGCTGAAGCGCTTTTCCATGATGCATGGAAAATGCTTCAAAGCATCCACATTAAATATTCCCTAAATGTTTAAATGAGTTTATCAGATAAAGGTGTTGGTAAAATAATTTCTTGGTTTGAAATGAAAAAATAACATAACAATAAGTTTATTTGCCTTTTCCTTACGCCTGAAGTATATGTATGTAGTATTTAGATAGATAGTATCGAGATAAGTATACATCACTGAATCTATTTATCCTGTCATGCATTTTTGGTAAACTAATTTTTGCTAATTTTTAATTCTAAATTAAGATATTCCACTGGATAATTGGCGAATTATTCCTCATTCACCCAGTTATAATTGGGTCAAAAGATTTGTATCTCATGGATTTGCCAGCGGTTTTCGTGTGAATTTTTCCAATTTAATCTATTGACGACGTTGATGCAGATTACTCATTTGCAACGTCATTTCAAAGTTGTTTGAAGTTTGATGGAAAAAAAATTTTATTGAATTTCTATTTTTTTGAATTAAGTAAAGTTGTTTTATTCATCGCAAAAGCCTGGCATGAAGGGGTTTGTCAATAAAATTGAAAATAAATTATTGAATACAGGTATTTTGCGACATTGGAAAGTAATGCCATTAATTGACAATACAAACCGATGTTCCATAAGGTGGCGTGTATGGGTCCCAGCTGTTTTTTATTGTTTAATTAAGTTAAGGTTGGTTTTGTGTGTTAACATAACTAAGATTCCACAGTTCGAATTTCCTAGGACTCGATTCCTTACACTTGTTACACTATAATCAAAAGATAACATATGGATAGTCAAACCTTTAAATCTTTTCAAATATCAGTGGTGATAAATATTGAGCGCTATCCGGAAGAGCTGTATGACCAGCTAAAAATTCAGTTTTTTCGCTGTTGTAGTTTTTTTAAATCAATCGTTATGCCAGTTTATCTAACAATATGGGTATTCCGACTTGCTCTGTAATTTGGTTTCATTTAATTTAGTTTTGTAAAATATTTATTTTTCTTGCCATTTTCTTGTATTTATGTTAGATAAGCCAACTAGAAAAGAAATCAAGTGTTGTGGCGGTTCAATTTCACAACTTAACCGAGAAGTTCATCATATTTTCACATTACCGAATACTGCGTTACCGAGATACGTCTGAATACCACTAATATAAATCGATATTCACTCTTTTATTAATTTGACTGCTTTCAATACATATACTGAGTATATATTGAGAATGCAAATTATTTTTAATGGATAACAGTGTAATTATTTACACACGTTTCAGTCCTATTTACAAAGGATATATATTCGTTTCATCGAATATATACAATAATTCTTGATTTAATAAAAAGGAACAAATGTTCCAAAAATTTTTTTGCAATTCACCCACATTATATGATTATTAGTGAATATTAAAGATTTTCAAAACCAAAACATAAAATTTAGGTATTCCAAAAAATACTATAGATCTGTTTTATGATTAAGATGTTTTTGAAATCGAGGTCACATTCTTTGGCGGTTAAAAAAGAATCGCCCCAACTTTGAATTTAGGATAATCTAAATATTCTAAATAGATGTGCAGATATAGTCATCAAATTTTAATTTTGACCCATTTTCGAACTTTTCCAATAATTTATAGGAACCATTGTTCCTACTCCAAAGCAGTGGAGTAGAATAGTTTAATAACTTATGAAGTTTAAGGTGTTCAGATATCTATACATATATTTACTCAAAGTCTTTAGCATTATAAATATTTATATACCCAAATTTTTTTTCGCCAGATACACTTAACATACTATGTTACTGAATTTGGATCCGGAATCTGCAACCTCTCGTTTAGGAAGAAAATACACAAAATACTCTCAAATAAAAATCACTGATTATTACTTATTAACTTGAATTTACCATATTTTTTATTCTAAATTATTTAATGTCATAATTTTATTGTTTATGTATTTATTATTATTATGACAATTAAGATTTAATAAGTGTTTAATTGCTTAATGAAAAAAGTGGGACTATCTTATTAGTGTTTGGAATAAATTTTAAACTTCAACATTCGAAGCTGCTATTTGTAGTCCGAGATAATCTAATTTAGAATATTTTATCGCTTTTAAACAAGGCTCCTCAGATCCAAGGTTTGGCGTACGCGTGCATAAAAGCACATGAATATTGTATTTGGGATGAATTCTAATATGACAAAATTTCACCTCGATTAATGCGAAATTTGCATAAATTATCCTGCCAGTGTTGCAAATTCATGTCGTCACTTGAACCTTTCTTATGAATGTCAAAAGTACATAAGGTAGCTAACTCCGATGACATCAACAAGGTGAGCCATTCACTTGTGGATGACAACACCGCCACCGAAACGACGCAATTTAGTCCATTATTCACCTTGTTCGTCTCTTACTTTCCACTTTACTACTGTAATCTAATGTTGATTTTTTGTTTGGCTTGTGGCCGCAGTGTGGTTATCCTAATTATTCATAATTTTAGGGTCAACAGAGTTAAGAATTGTTAAACGCTTTCTGCATAACAATTTGCAGGTAAACGTTAAGCGCAAGACTTGATTCGAATTTAAAATATAATTGTTTGAGTTTGTTTTTTATTGATTTTTTAAAATTTCATCCTTTTTATCATTGTGCCATTTCTTGGTTTTGTTTAATTCACAGCGGAAGGGGCATTTAAGAAACTCAAACCCGAACCAAACAGTGGTCTGTCAACAGTTTCCTCCGGTATTACTTCACCCGGAAGCGGTTTGTCTTCATTAAGCCAACATGCTGGCCATACTCCAACCACGGCATCCTGTCCGACGCCGGCGAGGCGAAGACATCGAACGACATTTACCCAGGTAAGTTGTAAAAATTATTTAAAGATTTTAAAAACTTGATTAAACTGTTTTGATGCTAGTGCGGGGATTCCAATTCTTTAAAATAATTTACCTTGAAGTATTATATATTTAAATCCTAAGATAAATTTTAAGCGTTTTATAAACATTTTTATGAGGTCCTTTATGAAATTTATTATTGCACATGTAGACGATTTGTGAGACTTCCTAATAAAAATAGATGATGAATAAGTTTTAGAATAGCGTTTTACAATAACTATTTACCTTGAAGGATTACTAAATAACTAAATTATATGCTGTGAAAGATTTATGAATTTTTTAAAAACTATAAGATTCGTACCCTAAAACTTTCTGGATGCATCATATACATCTTCCTTGACATCAAAGTTTGCTATGGAGCTAATTTCGGATATTTTACCAACTCTTATGCTTAAGGAAAGTTACAAAAACGTGACTTGAATGTGTTGCCTTTAGAATAGAAATAATGTTTTCATTTGAAAACATGCATAGTGCATTAAGTCTAGGTCTTGAAAATGCCTAAATTACCTTCACTATCCGACTAATACTCCTTACTTGGGAAAAACAAAATAATTACAGATGGTCACTATGAAGGATGATTGATTTTCGTAAATTCTAACACTAAGAAATTCAAATTTGCAAAGGTATTTCACAGCATATAGCATAAAGTAATAGTCCTTTATGCAAGTTAAAATATCAACTACCGCAAGACTACTATCGGATAATAGGCAGTTTTATTAGTGGCAGGAATTTGTATGTCAAACACTAAAGTGAATTCTCTGGAAATACAAAAAAAAATGGACTAAATAAAGTATAAATATCCGAAATACAAATACTGCCACAAGGCAGATACTGGGACCTTTATATCTTTTATACAGGTATGACAGATATACCTATTTCATCCTCAGAAGAAAACATGATAGCTACATTCGCTAATTACACCGTTCATTGTTGCAGTTCTTCCTAAAAACTACAAAAACAATTAGACAATTCACTGCTATATTCCAATAAATGGGGTGTAGAAATAAAATCTTATTCTTTATTCTGTGGTTGTTAATGAGATCAAAACTAGAAAACAGTTACATTTTATCTCTACGCAATATGCTTAAGTTGTCTAACCAATAAAATTTTTGCACAAAGTTACATCATTTATATCATGTGAACTCACTTATTGTGCGATATTCTCTGGCTCTACCTCCAAACTCTTAAATTTACACTAAAAATTAGAGCCATGACCATAACCGTGACCATGGCTATCTACATATCATGGCCCTAAGCCCAGAACTATTTCGGGTTGCAACTACAGTATTTTGACAATTGACATCTGATTTTTATTTAGTGGATTTTGTCATGTTAACGTGACTATGCTTTATGGACTTGTGGAATCATTGATACATATTTTACCAAAAATTTGAAAATCGCGATATACTTATGGTGGACTTTTTGTTATCCAAATAAATAGCGTTAAAGTACAACAGCAGTTTTGGTTCTAGAACATGTCGATCAGCGCCGGTTATTACAGAAAAGATTAAGACATACATTTTTATGGGTATTATGATCCTACTAGGGTATTTGGATGCTAATATTCGCGAAGTTATTGCGGATTTAACCACTTAGTTGCTCGAAAAAAGTTTTGTTGGAACCTGCCACAAACATTAATAATATAAAATTATGGAGCCATTTTTATGGTCCCGATCAAATCTTAACTATACAATGGCAAATTTTGATTATTATTACATTATAATATACTATTATTTTAAATAAGTGTTTATTATTATACTATAATAAATTATTTCTGAGTTTTGGTCAAGTTCTCCAATTAACAATATCTAGATCTGGTGAATAAATAAATAATATACCTACTAAGTCGGAATACGTATGAACATCGATTAACTCTATTTTTTGATTTAGTGATATACGTATAGCTGTTTATTAAGTTATATAATACAATTAACA
Organism: Teleopsis dalmanni; assembly: GCF_002237135.1. NCBI lineage: Eukaryota > Metazoa > Arthropoda > Insecta > Diptera > Diopsidae > Teleopsis > Teleopsis dalmanni. Next base: position 113,205,565 of record NC_051846.1, on the reverse strand, counting down.
TCATTAAACGATCAAATTTATTTGGTCACTGAATGATATATTTTTTTTTAATCGGGTTGATTAACTCTTTACTTAAATCTACGTAAAATAAGTTAATTAGACGCAGTATTTTCATAGAGAATTAGTTAAAATTGATAGTTTTTTTAAGAATACCAATACATATTTAAGTCCTGACTTCATTATTGAGAGTATATAAGAACTGTAGTTTTCTCAATGTGTAAAGGAAAATAGGTTTAGTGAGAGAAAAATATTACTTTAAAATATTTAATTCTCATTTTATGTATTTAAGGACACTTGTTAAGTTTTTGATTCTTTGCAAATAAAAATTCAATTTTTAATATTTAGAGAACTTAGATGGCAGAAAAGGAAAGGGACACTTACAGAAAAAAAATTAACAAGTTCGTAATTAAATGGATATAGATCGAAGGACAACATGCGAAAATATGTTCGTCCTTTTATTATCAGCGAAATTTAAGTGTTTATAATTTCGGATGCTGTAGTTTCAACAACAATAAAAACCAACGTGGTCTTCAATGTAGTATAAGGAGAGTTGTATTTAAGATTTTAAAAAGTAATGACTTATTCCGATTCGTGTACTGAATAAAAAGAAATACAAATAGTTTTTGAAGTTCATTGAAACTTGTTGAGAGAACAGAAATAAAAATTGAGTCAATTGAGTGAATTTGAAGTAAGTACCTCCAGCTCAAAAAGTCCTCGGATTTTGTAAATAAAACACACAAATTTAAATTTTATTTCAAATTTATTTTATCTCCTTCAAAATATGCTCTTTATGAAGCGATACACATATGCCAACGCTTAACCCAATCTTCCATACACTTTTCGTAGGCCCGTGCAGGTATGGCTTTTAGTTCCTTCGGCGAATTCTCTTTTACCGATTCAATCGATTCAAAACGTTTACCACGAAGGGGCAATTTGAGTTTTGGGAACAGGAAAAAGTCGCAGGGCGCCAGAACTGGCGAATATGGTGCCTGAGAGATGACAGTGGTGCAGTCTTTGGTCAAAAAATCGCGTACAACAAGAATTTTCCATAGTAAAAATCGCTAAATGCACTTGAGGTAGTCTCACATTAACAGCTGCTATAAACAAACTAATTGACAAATTTGTACCATATGTCAAGAAAGGGTATACCAACATAACAAAAAAAAATTCTTGAAAAAGGTCTATTACTTAAGGAGTAGTTAACAAACACCAAAATTCGAATACTTCTTGAGCAAAAGGTAGATATAATTATTTTCTTGATGTTTCAGATTCAGAACATCAAAACTTATTAAAGCAAAGCACCATTTAATATGATCCAAAGGATACCCCAAGTGTGTTTGTCTACAAATTTAATTGTCATCTGACAAGTAACCGTTACAGAGACTTCTAGTGAGCTAGATAAACCTCATACCTCATAGAATGCAAATGTGACTATGATGAAGATTTAAACTTTAATTCCATTAACATTAATTTTGTACATAGGAGATTACAAAATTTGAAGAATATAGATCAGCCTTTAGTAGAAAAATGGGGGAAACATAATGAACCTGGACAAGGAGAATATAACGTTTGTCGTGTTAAATACAATGAAATTAAACTTGAAAACAAATCGGAACAGCAAAGTCTTCCATGCATTTTATTGAGAATATATAATATATATTGCCGGTAAATTAACTACAAATAATATAACAGAGTTGATAATACTCATTTTAATACAAAATATATAACAATAATAAAAAAGGATTAATTTTTTTAAAAAAAAAACTTTTATGTTATTTTCTCTTCGTAGGACATAAAAGTTTACAATTTAATAAAAGTATAAAAACGTAGACTGAATTTGATTTTTTTGATATCTTTAAAATCCACGGTTATAAGTGCACGATTTTGCATCGAAAGCTTTTTGGTTATTACTTTTAGTTTTTTTTTACCGTTAAATGAAACCTGCACCCGGATTTATGTATTCCATAATGTTGGTTTCAATTCTATACATTTACATAAATGTCAGCGATTAGCTTTTGCACAAAAAAGCAACATAAGAAAGAAAACATTAAACATTTGGTTTGGAAAAAAGGACTTCCCCTAACACCAAAATGGATTCATACTTAAAACTAAAATGCGACTTATAGAATGCACTTTCCCATATTCCTATTGGCACGTGACAATATTTTCATTCGTGTTATGAAGAAATTAGAGTTATTGAAGTTCAAGTTACTGAAGCAGAATTTAATGTAATTAATAAGGCGTTTACATTGGCCGAAAATGGCTCATTTTTAATTTTTTTATTCATTTTCATTTTTAATGAGCCATTTAAAAGTGTTTACATTCATTGTAATTCGTTTGTTCTTATTTCAAACAGCTGATTTGATTTGATTTTTGATCTATGCCAATATATGTTGGATGAAGGTAAAATATGCCTTCAAACGTAACAATATAAACTTAAAGCATATTTTTAAATTCGATTAATTACTTATTGGAAAGTAGAAGTTCTAAAAAGAGGTGCATCGTTTTCAAGAAAATGCAACCACCAAACATTTGTTTACCTTTTTTTGTAAATATGTCAAAAATAGCTTTCCCATACTGTCAAAATGCCATGAAGAGCTTTTATTTAGGGTATGTTCAATGTATTCCTTTGTATTTGGAACATATTTGGAACGCATTCATACAAAATGTGCTGAAATGGATCGCATTCGCGCTTGAAATTTTGTATGCAAGAATGAGTTATTCGCTTCTCATTATCGATTTTTGACCAAAATGATCCCTTTTCGGCCAGTGTAAATGCCGTATTACTCTCTAAAACGCTGTTGCACTCTTTTAAGTTCGAGTTATAGAAGTTCAAGTTATGGATGTTTGACTATGTGTATATACATAATGTAATATAAAATAATATATAACATATAAATGTATATGTATATACTAATAAGACCGGTTATAAATTATTTGTTCACGTTTATATTTCGGTAGTTTTTATGGTTTAGTTTCAAATTTAAAGTACATTCATCAGTAAATAAAAATCTACATACATACATACGTCTGATTTGGCAGTTTATGTGATATGACAGCTACATACAGTGACTCCATCGCATAATCGGACAAGCATTTGTTCGATATAAATGTGCTCTAAACTTTTAAAAAAATGCTAAAAATATGATTTTTTTTTGCATACTTATTTATCTAAATTATAAAAAAAATTAAAACATTTCTCATAATAACTATTAATTTAAAGTAAAAACCAGAACCAACACAATTTTTTGGGCTCAACGTATAATCGGACAAAATTAAGCATCCATGATAAAAATGCAGAAATGTGGCATTTAATATATTGTTGCATATCCTTTGTTATCCAGAACGGCCTGAAGACGATTTGGAATTGATTTTACCAATTTTTGGCACACTTCTGACTCAATTGAGTACCATGCCTCGAGTAAAGCCTTCTTTAGCTATACTATTGTGTTAAATTTTTTTTGTTCCACTCTCCTAGCTAATTCCTCCCAAAGATGCTCAATTACATTAAGGTCTGGGCTCTGTGCAGGTGTGTCTATGAGTTTGGGGTAGTTATGGATCAACCAAGGGTTTGCTACGCCTGACGTATGCTTGGGATCGTTGTCCTGATAAAAAGCAAAATTTTCTGCCATACTCAATTTCTCTGCACTTTGCTTTACATTCTGTTTCAAAATGTCGAGATATCCAAATTTGTCTATTTTACTATCTATAAATGCAAATTACCTACTCCCGCACTCGACATACAACTCCAAACCATAACAGAGCCTTCTCCATGTTTTATAGTGATTTTTGTATTGTGATGATTGAATTCTGCATTTGGTTTACGCCATACAAACATCTTACCATCAGATCCATGCAGATTAAATTTACTTTCATCAGTGAACAAAACCTTAAAAAAATGAAAATTATCGATGAAAAGGTATTTAAGATGATTTACCATCAATTTACCTGATTCCAAAAGCTTTCTGTTTTTAGTAAATACTCCTTAGCATATTTTATTCTTGATGGAATTTATCAAATGTAGAACACACCTATTCAATAAAACCCGTTGTGTTCTTTTCGAGTGTATAATCACAACTGTCGTTATTTATTAAATCAAATTATAATCAAATTATAAGGCTAAATAAAAGCTTATTAAAGCTTGACAAAAATATCTATGTATGTGTTATGTTATTAACATTGTGGTAGGATTTAACTTCAACAATACTTTTGGTTTTATTTATGATACTTATAAACGGCTTCTTTCTGGCAATTCTTCCGTGATAATCGAATTTATGTAGTGTATTGCGAATAGTATTTAAGCATACATTTTTCCCAGAGCGGGATTTTAATGAAAATTTAAGATCTTTAACGGTTTGGAAAGGATTTTTCGTTATTTCTTTCAATATGGAACACTCTTCTCGATCATTTAACATTTCGCCTTGAGCTGCTCTGATCTTATTGGCCAGCCTAAACTCATCATGGGACCTCTTGATAATGTCTTGGATAGTACATTGACTTATTCCAACTAAATTGGCAATTTCTCTAACGGTTTTATCTTCGGAATTCTTTTTAATTATTAATTGACTAATTTCGAGAGTAGATTACTTTCTATTTGGTGCCATTTTAATATTAATTTATGTTACGATTTTATAATTTATAATTTATAATATATTTATATTTATCTTAATGTAAAAAACATTGCTGTGAGAATTATTACTGTAGTTTTGAAGTGCATATTTGTAAAATAACAGTATTTTTAGCATTGCTGCTTCATTTTGTCCGATTATACGTTGAGCCCAAAAAATTGTGTTGGTTCTGGTTTTTACTTTAAATTAATAGTTATTATGAGAAATGTTTTTATTTTTTTAAAGAAAAATTTAAATTAATTAAAGAAAAAGAAAATTATATTTTTAGCATTTTTTTTAAGTTTAGAGCACATTTATATCGAACAAATGCTTGTCCGATTATGCGATGGAGTCACTGTATGTATATCTAAATCTGAAACGATACGAATAAAATGTTGTGAATTATCTCATATGAATACAAGTACATTCTGTTCCGAATTTCATTTAAATGTCTTAATTAGAAACGAAGATAACTTATATCTGATTGTTCAGTTTATATGGCAGCTATTGGATATAGTAATCTGATGTAGGCAAATCTAACAAATGACGAAAGTCCGCTTTCGAAGAGTGAAATGAAACAGACAGACAATGCTAAATGAACTAAGCTTGTTGATAAAGAATATTCATGTATACCTTATGGGATCTACGATGCTTTCTTCAATGCGTAACCAAAATCGTGACTAACCTAATATTTATTTGTAACACTATTTTATGTAGAGAGTATAAAAACTTAGATTCGTATATTTCGCTCTCGTATTTAATTGCACCTCTAATTGCTAGATTTCAATGAGGTTCTAATTGACATTTTTTTATTTCAGGAACAATTAGCTGAGCTCGAGGCCGCATTTGCAAAATCCCATTATCCTGACATTTACTGCAGAGAGGAATTAGCACGAACGACAAAGCTAATTGTTCCTGAAATAAAAAAATGTCAATTAGAACCTCATTGAAATCTAGCAATTAGAGGTGCAATTAAATACGAGAGCGAAATATACGAATCTAAGTTTTTATACTCTCTACATAAAATAGTGTTACAAATAAATATTAGGTTAGTCACGATTTTGGTTACGCATTGAAGAAAGCATCGTAGATCCCATAAGGTATACATGAATATTCTTTATCAACAAGCTTAGTTCATTTAGCATTGTCTGTCTGTTTCATTTCACTCTTCGAAAGCGGACTTTCGTCATTTGTTAGATTTGCCTACATCAGATTACTATATCCAATAGCTGCCATATAAACTGAACAATCAGATATAAGTTATCTTCGTTTCTAATTAAGACATTTAAATGAAATTCGGAACAGAATGTACTTGTATTCATATGAGATAATTCACAACATTTTATTCGTATCGTTTCAGATTTAGATATACATACAGTGACTCCATCGCATAATCGGACAAGCATTTGTTCGATATAAATGTGCTCTAAACTTAAAAAAAATGCTAAAAATATAATTTTCTTTTTCTTTAATTAATTTAAATTTTTCTTTAAAAAAATAAAAACATTTCTCATAATAACTATTAATTTAAAGTAAAAACCAGAACCAACACAATTTTTTGGGCTCAACGTATAATCGGACAAAATGAAGCAGCAATGCTAAAAATACTGTTATTTTACAAATATGCACTTCAAAACTACAGTAATAATTCTCACAGCAATGTTTTTTACATTAAGATAAATATAAATATATTATAAATTATAAATTATAAAATCGTAACATAAATTAATATTAAAATGGCACCAAATAGAAAGTAATCTACTCTCGAAATTAGTCAATTAATAATTAAAAAGAATTCCGAAGATAAAACCGTTAGAGAAATTGCCAATTTAGTTGGAATAAGTCAATGTACTATCCAAGACATTATCAAGAGGTCCCATGATGAGTTTAGGCTGGCCAATAAGATCAGAGCAGCTCAAGGCGAAATGTTAAATGATCGAGAAGAGTGTTCCATATTGAAAGAAATAACGAAAAATCCTTTCCAAACCGTTAAAGATCTTAAATTTTCATTAAAATCCCGCTCTGGGAAAAATGTATGCTTAAATACTATTCGCAATACACTACATAAATTCGATTATCACGGAAGAATTGCCAGAAAGAAGCCGTTTATAAGTATCATAAATAAAACCAAAAGTATTGTTGAAGTTAAATCCTACCACAATGTTAATAACATTACACATATATAGATATTTTTGTCAAGCTTTAATAAGCTTTTATTTAGCCTTATAATTTGATTATAATTTGATTTAATAAATAACGACAGTTGTGATTATACACTCGAAAAGAACACAACGGGTTTTATTGAATAGGTGTGTTCTACATTTGATAAATTCCATCAAGAATAAAATATGCTAAGGAGTATTTACTAAAAACAGAAAGCTTTTGGAATCAGGTAAATTGATGGTAAATCATCTTAAATACCTTTTCATCGATAATTTTCATTTTTTTAAGGTTTTGTTCACTGATGAAAGTAAATTTAATCTGCATGGATCTGATGGTAAGATGTTTGTATGGCGTAAACCAAATGCAGAATTCAATCATCACAATACAAAAATCACTATAAAACATGGAGAAGGCTCTGTTATGGTTTGGAGTTGTATGTCGAGTGCGGGAGTAGGTAATTTGCATTTTATAGATAGTAAAATGGACAAATTTGGATATCTCGACATTTTGAAACAGAATGTAAAGCAAAGTGCAGAGAAATTGAGTATGGCAGAAAATTTTGCTTTTTATAAGGACAACGATCCCAAGCATACGTCAGGCGTAGCAAACCCTTGGTTGATCCATAACTACCCCAAACTCATAGACACACCTGCACAGAGCCCAGACCTTAATGTAATTGAGCATCTTTGGGAGGAATTAGCTAAGAGAGTGGAATAAAAAAAATTTAACACAATAGTATAGCTAAAGAAGGCTTTACTCGAGGCATGGTACTCAATTGAGTCAGAAGTGTGCCAAAAATTGGTAAAATCAATTCCAAATCGTCTTCAGGCCGTTCTGGATAACAAAGGATATGCAACAATATATTAAATGCCACATTTCTGCATTTTTATCATGGATGCTTAATTTTGTCCGATTATACGTTGAGCCCAAAAAATTGTGTTGGTTCTGGTTTTTACTTTAAATTAATAGTTATTATGAGAAATGTTTTAATTTTTTTTATAATTTAGATAAATAAGTATGCAAAAAAAAATCATATTTTTAGCATTTTTTTAAAAGTTTAGAGCACATTTATATCGAACAAATGCTTGTCCGATTATGCGATGGAGTCACTGTATGTAGCTGTCATATCACATAAACTGCCAAATCAGACGTATGTATGTATGTAGATTTTTATTTACTAATGAATGTACTTTAAATTTGAAACTAAACCATAAAAACTACCGAAATATAAACGTGAACAAATAATTTATAACAGGTCTTATTAGTATATACATATACATTTATATGTTATATATTATTTTATATTACATTATGTATATACACATAGTCAAACATCCATAACTTGAACTTCTATAACTCGAACTTAAAAGAGTGCAACAGCGTTTTAGAGAGTAATACGGCATTTACACTGGCCGAAAATGGCTCATTTTGGTCAAAAATCGATAATGAGAAGCGAATAACTCATTCTTGCATACAAAATTTCAAGCGCGAATGCGATCCATTTCAGCACATTTTGTATGAATGCGTTCCAAATATGTTCCAAATACAAAGGAATACATTGAACATACCCTAAATAAAAGCTCTTCATGGCATTTTGACAGTATGGGAAAGCTATTTTTGACATATTTACAAAAAAAGGTAAACAAATGTTTGGTGGTTGCATTTTCTTGAAAACGATGCACCTCTTTTTAGAACTTCTACTTTCCAATAAGTAATTAATCGAAGTTAAAAATATGTTTCAAGTTTATATTGTTACGTTTGAAGGTATATTTTACCTTCATCCAACATATATTGGCATAGATCAAAAATCAAATCAAATCAGCTGTTTGAAATAAGAACTTAACGAATTACAACGAATGTAAACACTTTTAAATGGCTCATTAAAAATGAGCCATTTTCGGCCAATGTAAACGCCTTATTAATTACATTAAATTCTGCTTCAGTAACTTGAACTTCTATAACTCTAATTTCTTCATAACACGAATGAAAATATTGTCACGTGCCAATAGGAATATGGGAAAGTGCATTCTATAAGTCGAATTTTAGTTTTAAGTATGAATCCATTTTGGTGTTAGGGGAAGTCCTTTTTTCCAAACCAAATGTTTAATGTTTTCTTTATGTTGCTTTTTTGTGCAAAAGCTAATCGCTGGCATTTATGTAAATGCATAGAATTGAAACCAACATTATGGAATGCATAAATCCGGGTGCAGGTTTCATTTAACGGTAAAAAAAACTAAAAGTAATAACAAAAAAGCTTTCGATACAAAATCGTACACTTATAACCGTGGATTTTAAAGATATCAAAAAAATAAAATTCAGTCTACGTTTTTATATTTTTATTAAATTGTAAACTTTTATGTCCTACGAAGAGAAAATAACATAAAAGTTTTTTTTTTAAAAAAATTAATCCTTTTTTATTATTGTTATATATTTTGTATTAAAATGAGTATTATCAACTCTGTTATATTATTTGTAGTTAATTTACCGGCAATATATATTATATATTCTCAATAAAATGCATGGAAGACTTTGCTGTTCCGATTTGTTTTCAAGTTTAATTTCATTGTATTTAACACGACAAACGTTATATTCTCCTTGTCCAGGTTCATTATGTTTCCCCCATTTTTCTACTAAAGGCTGATCTATATTCTTCAAATTTTGTAATCTCCTATGTACAAAATTGTTAATGGAATTAAAGTTTAAATCTTCATCATAGTCACATTTGCATTCTATGAGGTATGAGGTTTATCTAGCTCACTAGAAGTCTCTGTAACGGTTACTTGTCAGATGACAATTAAATTTGTAGACAAA
>NC_051846.1:113100756-113195884 GCF_002237135.1 Teleopsis dalmanni | reverse complement strand
ACTTTTTTTATTGAACTGCTTGCACGCATTAATTTAAGAGTTATGATTATTTTGTTTTTGTTTTCTCTTTTATTTTTATATTTCTTTGTATGTTTTGTGTTGTGTTTTCAATATTGAACATAGTCCCAATGTGAATGTTATTTCATTTGCATGCTTTTTAAGCGACGCAGTGCAGCTTTTATTCTGAACCTTAGTATATTTCAAGAGGAATGTTAGTTCTCTTTTATTAATTAAAAGCAATGTTGGGTGTATCTAACATATGTGTGATTTTGTTTGTATTCTACGTTTTGTGTTTATGTTAATCTGTTTGGAAAAGCTATTATAAAAAATGTTAAGTAGCAATATAGCGAGATTATTTACCTAATAAAAAAAAATCTAAAAAGGAAGCTTTGTTAAGGTATTCAGTGAACACTCTGAACCATTCGACGCCTCGCCTCTGGGTTGGAATGATGTAACATACGTTTTTTGTGTTTACTGGCTTGGCTTTTTATGACATCCTTAACTACCGGAACGTTGAGATCGCGATGTATACATTCATTTGTTATATATCTAGGAGCATCTAAGATTAATCTAAGGGTTTTTGATTGAAAACGTTAGATAATCTCAATATTTGAAGATGCAGCAGTTCCCCAGAGTTCAATGCCATATGTCCAGATTGGTTTGAGTATCGCTTTGTAGATAAGAAGTTTATTTTCCACGGAAAGCTTTTAACTTTTGTTCAGTATCCAGTAGAGCTCCCGCAGTCTGATGCCAAGTGCTTTTCTTTTGGTAAAAATATGGTGCTTCCAAGTTAGTGTCAAAGTGTATTCCTAAATATTTCACTTGGGTAGATTGAAGGATTAAAATATCGTTAAGGCGTACCGGTGGGCAATTTTTCCTTCTCATTGTAAAGGTTATTTGTGAAGACTTAGTCTCATTTGCTTTTATTCTCCAGGTTTTAAGCCACTGGGAAATGTTATCTAGCGCTCGCTGGAGTTTGTTGGATGCTAACTAGTGATTTTCGTCTGTAGCAATTACCACAGTATCATCGGCAAAAGTTCCAATCTCAGTACCAACGGTGGTAGGCAAGTCGTTAGTGAAGAGTAAGTATAACACAGGTCCCAAGACACTGCCTTGTGCTACTCCAGCCTGAATTGGCTGCAAAGTTGATATTTCATCCCCTGTTTTACAAAGAAATATCGTGATTCGATGTAAGATTTTCAAAATATAGTAATATATAGTAATTAGTAAAATATAGTAATTAGTTGGGAGCATCTTTTTAAGCTTAAACAATAGGCCGTTATGCCAAACTTTATCAAATGCCTGGGATATGTTTAGAAATGCGACTGTGCAGTACTTCCTTTTGTCAAATGCTGTATGTATAACATTAACCACTCTGTGTACTTTCTCTATTGTACTGTGCTTTTTTCTAAAACCAAATTGATATTCCGGAATTAGTCTCCTTCTATTGACAATGGGCATTAATCTGATAAGAAATAAATTTTCGAACAACTTTGACATAACCGGTAGAAGACTAATTGGTCTATATGACTTAACATCTTTTGCCGTTTTCCCAGATTTGAGTATCATGTAATTTGAGCCACCTTAAATTGGGGAGGGATAAAGCCTTTTGTGACATTAGAATTAAAAATGTTTCGCAGCAGTACTATTGCTTCATCCGGTAACTCCTTTAATATTTTTGAAGTAATTAGGTCATAGCCGGGTGCTTTATTAATTTTTAGTTTTTTGATTTCGAATTTTATGTCGAAAATGGAGAATTTTTGTATTGGAAGGTCCAGTTGGTGCGTTTGCTGTAATACCTCTCTAATCTCTTCAGTTATACTATTTGGGGCTTCATTAATGTTTGGAATAAAAACTGAAGACAGATGGTCTGTAAATACTTTGCATTTTTCTGTATCTGTTCGGGCCCATTGCCCAAGTTCGTTTATTTACTGGTGCATTGTGCGTTGATGTCTGTTTCTTGATTGCTCGCCAGAGAGAGTAGATGGTGGAAGTAGTTGCGTCTAGTCTTTGGAGATTTCTTTGTATTTCCAAATTTCTGGTTGTTTTCAGATGTTCTTTTAGATTTTTGATCAGCACATTAAAAAGTTTTTTACCTTTCGGAGATTTGGTTTGTTGCCAGCGCCTTCTCGCTGCTCTTTTGGCTCTTATAAGTTCTTGAGTCGTACTACATAATGATGTGGCGAATTGTTGCATGTTTGAAAGCGTGGATCTCCAGGCTGATTGTTGAATACTCCTTATAAGATATTCAGTTGCAAGCGCAATTTCTTGGTCTGTTTTAAGCGCCATTTTTTCATCAAGTAATGCCTTAAGTGTATGCCTAAAGGCATCCCAGTTGATTAATTTGTTGTGCAGATAACATTTTTGAACTTTAAGTTGTGTATTCTGATGAAAGATCAAAGCTAGATTTACAGAACGTGTCGTTTTGTCGCACTCCTTTAGTAACACAAAAGTCTAACAAGCATCTGTCGTCCTTTGGGTGTTGAAAGCCGAGAGCCCCATTCAACGTGTTTAGCATTAAAATCTCCCCGCGCAATAAATCTGTTACCTAAAGTTCTAAAGAATTTTTTATATGTTGCCGTCTTAGTTGCATGTTTTGGTGGACAGTATACTGATGTTATTGTGATTGAGCCACACCAATCTTTTGCTGATATGCTGGTTGCTTGAATCTCTTCAGTGCGGTATTGTTGCATTTCAAAGTGTAATATATTTGTTTTAACTAAAATGCCACTTCCCCCATGAGCCGTTCCATCGGGATGCATAGTGTGGTAAAAGTCATAGCCTGGTACTTTAAAATAATGTTTTGAAGTAAAACGTGTTTCAGATATTAGCATGATGTCTACTTTTTGATCTTTTAAAAATTCTTGTAACTCTAAACAGTGTTTTGACAGCCCATTCGCATTCCAGAGCACTATATTTAATTCACTGTCGGACATAATTTAGTCGTCAGCGTGACAAGAACATTCATTAACGTAGTGATTTGTTCTAACATTTGCTTAACTACTATTAGAACTTCGCTCATGGTATCTGGAGATTTAGGAATAGTAAGAGATTTAGGTGATTGTTCCACTAGCACGCTAGCATAACTTCTTTTAGGATCCCTTGGGATAGAAACTTTGTCTTTTTCTTCGTCAGTTTCTTTGTTTGTAGTTGTTGTTGGCTTAGGTTTTAGTGTTGGAAATTTCGCGGTTTGTAGCTGCTTATAAATCGAACGACCTTTATAATTTGCAGGATGGTTTCCTTCGCATAATACGCATTTGACTTCAGTACTTCTTCCTTGGATTGGACATTGAGACGAAGAATGGTTTTTTGCACATTTGATGCCCCTCGGATGTCTTCGACAATAACTTTTCGTGTGGCCATAACTTTCCTTGGCAGTTACTACACTGAGGAATGTCTCGTTTAGGACGAGGAGGCTCAAACGTGACTCGACTATGCATCAAATTCTTTATGCTGTAGATCTCCTTGTTATTTTGTTGAGGCTCAAGTTCTACAATGAAGAGAGGAAGTGGTTTTTTCGATTCTCTGTGTTTCATATTGAACATGTTTAGAGCTTTATGGCCTATTTCCGCCAGAGCTGTTTTAATGTCCTCGGTATTGACAGACGAATGCATGTTTCTAAAGATAGCTTTAAAATTTCGTTCATCTTTAGGCTTGTAGGCATAAAATTCGGTTTTTTTCGATTTTTACTTTTTCGTTGTTTAAAACTTTTAGCTCAAAATTGTTTTCTAATTGTGAGGACAAAAGATTTATGAGAGGATTTATGTTATTCACCCTATCTACGAATATTGGTGGAGGTTTGGGCTGCTTTTCGGATTAATTTTTATTAAACATAGTTATAAATTACTCACCTTATAAATTTACAGCATTCGTAAATTCAGAAATATGTATGTATGTTACTTGTATTTAAATAAATAAATAATACACATATCTTATTTATTCATTATTTATATTAGCGTTTAAATGTTGTAATACTTATAATAAATAAATTAAATATTAACTCTACCAGTAGCGACATTAGTTCAAAACACGTCTGTAGGAATCACAACAAAATAGCAAAACCTGAAAATGTTAATATACGATTCACCGCAAAGAGGTGCGAACACAGCTTAAAAACCGCACGCCAGGTAATATAAAAAATAACGAACGGTAAAGTGAACAGAAGCACCTCAGCACAACTAAAAACGAACGTGTGTGCGCTGCAAGAAACGCTCTGCTATTCAGAATAAAAGATGACACATTTTGCGCCAAGGTGTCTTCCTCACGGAGCTGCACAATCTCTCAACTGCCATCTCAGCCTCTATCACCCTCTCTCTGGACTTAGTCCAGACCTCATATCACAAACCCTCCCAATACCGCGATGAGTGGGACTCTGATCCCTCCATCATTCCTCTCTTCAATCGCGGCTTTCGTGAACCCGGTTACAGAGTATACTACTAGTAACCCCGCGCTTGCGCAATAACACTAATATCCAATTTCCCTGCTTTACGCCCATGATTTCTGGCTTAGATGAACCTAGTCCTCTACGTATTAAGCCTCTTGCTCTAACCTCTCTCTCTTGATTACTGTAATGCGATTGTATCCGCAGCACGCGGCTTAAATCTTCCATTCCTAAGAGGTTGTTTTAGTGGGTAGACTTAAACCCACTAAAACACTAGAAATTATTTCATATATTCGAAGGCATAATAATATATCCATATTTATAATGTACATATATGTATGTAAATCTCATTCATATAAAATATAACCCAAAATAACGGCGGTAAAAACTCAAGATATTGGGAATATTTTTCAATATATACAAGATTTCTTCCTTCTAATAACATACAGGTACAGCACGAACATCATTATTATTTTTTTAACATACTGAATAAATTACTATTTAAAAAGAAAATTGTATTGACCCTTTCTAGCCCAGGTTTCACTCGCCGGATCCCAGGTTCAGTTCAACAATAAAATTTATTTGTTAGGAACAGTGATACGTTGCAGTGATATATGAAGACAGTTTAACCCGCACGATGACGACGAAGGCTTTGCCAAAGAAATGTAAATCTCTATTTTTGAAATTTTATTAACGAAATGTTGAAATGCACGAAATGCACAGCTACTTTAAATTGTTCCCAAAAAGGTAACCAACTTTCAAATGCTCCGTTAAATTTTTTCAATTCATATGTTTAAGTTTGACTCCATTACTGTTATTGGAATATTCAAAGCCTTGTAATATGCTTTCCTTAAGATCTGAGTAAAGTGGTTTGCTGCTGGAAATCATCAGCCGCTGTATGTTATATTCAAGTTTCGTAATAAGTGCTATTGCTTTGTCATCATAAAAACCAACCTATATCAAAATCTTTGTCATCCTGAACCATTTCATCAGCCTTTTTTAACTTTTCGTGTGCGTTCTGAAGCCGCTTCAGGTTAATAGTCAGGCCTACTTCAATAATGTCATCAGACTCTTTCAAATAATTATTGACCTGATTACACAACTTTGTAAGTTGTGTGCGGCACGATGTCCTATGTAGTGGGTCGCTCATATTTTATGATGAATTTTATTTTATTTAAATTTCTTTCACCATCGACCGTTAGATATTATTCGTTTATAATTTTTATAAAAATTTCTTTTTAATTCGCTTTTTAAATAAATCGCTTTTTACTTGCACTATTATATTAAAATATCGACAGTTGTCTTCCCAGGTTTCGGCACATGAAATAAAGCATAGCTGTATGCTGCAGTATGCATTTATTACTGCTTTTAACAAAAAAAATAATTCAATAATAAGTATAAAGTTAGAAAAAAAGAGATTAAAATATTAATTCATGATAAGAGGTAAAAGATATTCTTGATATTAAGAGATATTTTTTACATACCGTTTTACGGGTCCCGAAGTGTCCTGCTGTGGGATAATCACGGCTTTCTCTAAAGATTTGTGGGCGTAGAATCGATCGATAGAATATATCAATTATGCTAAAAGTGAGGTATTTTGTGGCTTCTGAACTACACATCTTAGCAGCAAAGCCCGTACAGGCATTGATTGTTAAAGTAAATACACAACACAATTAAAAAAATGAAATAACACGCAAGCCTTGGACATAAATATATTATCTAATTCGTTTAACTATAATGCTAAACATACTACCTGAGAGTAACAGTGAAATATTCTTAAGGTAATGAACTCTAATAAACATATTAACTTCAAATATACACTATATACCAAAGGGGTGTAGTCTATCTGTACACTGTATATGTATCGATTTTAGAGATAAGGTGTTAAAAAATAGAAAACTGAAACAAAGTTTTCCTGATGGCAGTGTTATTTCACCGATATTATCTTATCTTTATGTTGTAAGAATGGAAATTTTTATCAATTTCCAACCTACATGTAATCAGAGTGTAGTGGTTATCTGAAATAAAAGTTGGTTAATTTTTATTTAATATATTAAATATAAACAACTTCCCAAAAATTCACCCCTGCATGCACGCAACTGCACCGCATGAATCAAGCTAAAAATACGTAAAAATATATTCACAAGGGATATAAAATATATTTAAATAAATAAATAATACACGTACCTTATTTATTTATTATTTCTATTTATTTTTTTTTTTTAATATTTTATTATTTATTTTATTTTAATAAATAAATATAAATATTAAAAACTACCAATGCTAAAGTAACCACGTTTCAAATCAAAACAAATAAACAACACAAAAACGTCAAAGCATGAAAGCTTTTGTTAAACATAATACAAGGCACGACGAATTCAAAAAAACACACGAAAACACAAAACGTAGAAATTACACGCAGGCGAAAAACAGCAACAGAATACAACAAGTATCAAAAATACCAACGGCAAATGTACCAATGCGCTACACAAAAACTTCGGTCGTTTAAGTATAAATAAACGCGTATTGTAGAAGCAAGGCTGTTAGTGATCGACTCTTGAAGTCATCACACGCACGCAGAGGGACTTAGTGATCAACATTCCAAGTCAACAGAAATACGCAGGAGAACTTTGTGGTAAACTTTTCAGGAAACATCGTAGACACATCAGAGCAGCTATATACTGCTATGTTGACTTATATAAATACTAGGTGACCCCGCGAACTTCGTACCGCGTAACAGTCAATAAATGTTATATTAAATTATAGGTAAACTAAATTTAGAAATTTATTAACGTAATAAAATGAATACAAAAAATTTATTGTATTCAATAATTTATTAGGATATTGATATATAATTAATTATTTTAATGGTCTGTCAGCAAGAACCTATGGGTTGCACTCCGATTGATTCTCTTCAATAAAGAACCTTGTGATATACGATAAACAAATAAAGCAGATGGTTTGCCTACACGTGAACATGCCACGTACAATTGACCATGTGAAAAACATGCATTTTCTAGATTCAGACCACAAACACTAAAGGATTGGCCTTGTGATTTATTTATAGTCATAGCGAATGCAAGCCGAATAGGAAATTGAATTCGTTTAAACTCAAAGGGCATATCGATTGAGATCATTGGAATCCTCGGCTCACTCAGTTCTCAGGAATCCTGTTTTGTTATCACTAAACGCGTTCCATTGCATAGTTTTGGTTGGTTTAGATTTCGAAGCATAATGTCTACTGTACTTTTATTTTAATGAAGTACACAGTTTGAGTATATTTTAGCTACTGATTTTATTTCAAAAATGTTTTTATACAAAAATATTTTAAGACTAATTTCTACATCAAGGTTAAAATATTATGATTTTAATGGACTGTATTACATTTGTCAAAAAAGGTTAAAAAAGGTTAAAAAAGGACGGAAGTCCCAACACTTGGGATTTTCCTCCTATTGTTTTTATGAATATATTTTAGTTTAATAATTTAAATACGGTTGCTAAAAAATGTTACTATTTATCTATATTTTTCCTTAGTACATAATTCTAAGAATTTAGGTGATAATATAAACTATAGTAATTAAATATATGGTATAAATTCATGTTCATGATTGAACATTCTGCCGGAGGTCAAAACTCATGTTCGTGATTGAACATCTACCGAACCAATCTTTAATTGTAAATTGTGCGGTGGTAAGCCAGGCACATCCAAGGAGTTCAAAAATTCAGTTGGATAGTTGGTAGCTTCTTCTTCGTTTGTTACACAGTCAATAGGTTTGAATGTATGCAGAATACCAACGATTTGATTTTGAATTACAAAGTTTAAGTCATTCACATCTTTGTTCTTAGCTGCCAAAATTGCTCGCTCACTCAACCATTTTTAGTTTTTATGATTATCAATGATGTTCGGAAATACTTCATTGATGAGTTCGTCTTTTGATGAGACGAAATTGCAAAAATTTGAAGGAAATGCAATTAATCCGCTCGATTCTTCAACAGCTACACGGCCATTACCGATTATCAGCAATTGCTTGGAGAACTCTTCAGCAGATGTATCGTTTACCAATGCAACTCTCATGTTTGTTACCAGCTGAAGTTTCTTCAAATAGCGCCAAAGATTTGATGATTTAAGGCAAGCATTTATTTCGTCGGCAGCAGTCGATTTTGGAATGACTGGGAGTGTTTGGCGAAAATCGCCAGACAGTAAAATCATTGCGCCTCCAAAACATCTCGAGTCATTGCGATGATCTTTCAATGTTCTGTCAAGTGCTTCTAATGCGCGTTTGTGCGCCATTGTGCATTCGTCCTAGATGATGATTTTAGATGCTACTAAAACTTTAGCCATTGCAGAATGCTTCGCAATATTATATATCGGTTGCTCGGTAGTTTGAAGGTTTTACGGCAATTTTAAAGCTGAATGAGGCGTACGGCATCCTTCTAACAATGTAGCCGCTATTACAGAAGAAGCAACTGCTACCGCAATGTCGGAATATCGCACGAACAGTGGCCAAAATTAATGACATGAGGAATGTTTTATCAGTCCCCATTTGGTGGCTCCTAAAAGCCACCATTTTCTTCATCAATCGCTTTCATTAATGTTAAACTTCCTTCTGTTGCGGATTCAATAGAGGTACATTAGCTTGAACTGATTGGTCTAATTCATGTCGATCATATTCACGTTCACGTTCCAATTCTCGATTAAATGCGTTATTTATTCCACGATCAGGAGCTGGCATTCCTAATCTGACTAACAAACTACCGCAGGTATGGTAACATATGTCTTCGATCAAGAGCAAAGCCTGATTATGCATTTCATCATTCACCTCAAGATCGATATTTCTTGAACTAACACGAATTCTATGTAAAATGTCTTCTGACATGTTATCCTTATATTTGTTCCACAGGTCAAGTGGATTCGATGGTATATTGATAACAATATTTATTTATTATATATGAATTTATTATATTTGAAATTTCAAATATTTGAAATATAAAAAAAAAAAATTTAAAAAGAAATCAATATCACTCTAACTGTCGAACTGTCAACAATTTGAAACAGCATTTACAAATTTATTATTTTTGCTAAAATTAGTGGATTTTTCGAATATTATATAATGTATTCTGCTATTCGGAGTGGAGACGATTCCAACAAATCAAAGATAATTAAAATCGGTTGAGCCGTTCTTGAGTTATGAGTGGTCTAACTAACACGACTTTCTTTTATGTATATAGATATATATAAAAATTATATATTTATAAATTCTAACTAAACCTCACATAAGCGTGAATACGTTTATGTACTTCCAATTTGAAAATTAATATTTAAACACTGTGTCCTTATTATATAAAAATTTATTGTTACAACCCACGACAAACCGGTGAGTTTACCCCAGCAAAAGAATGAGCGGAACTAGTCGATATAATGTGTGCAAACTGTCGGACCTTCGGTTGAATCAGAGTCGTAACGTATACCGACGATTGCACAATTCTAGCTACGTGTCAGAACAGTGTGACAATCATTATCATAGCGTAACAATGTAAATGAATACCTACCTACGTGACCTCAATCTTTGGTAATTGAAATCTTTGCCTATCACCAACAAAATCTCTGCCCATCAACATCGGTGAATTCAGAATCACCACCATCACCAAACCAAAAATCCTGAGTGTCGAACTGGAGGACGTATTGACATATTACGACAATGTGAAATCGACTGAAGTAAAGCAATAATACTTTAAAAGCTCTCGCAGATTAATCATAGAGTAAAGGTAAAGATAAAAGTAAAAATAAAGAAATCTTGGTACAATTGACCTTTTGACCCGTCCCATAAAAGTGGTCGTAGCAATATTAAAAAAAAAAAACAATAAATAACGAGGTGCTACCAAAAAATCTCTGTTTACATGTAATCAGTACATTTTCTGAATTTTCAAATACCAGAACTCTATGTCCTTCTATGAGAATAATAGAAGAACAATAAATAAGCCTTGTATTTCAATGTACTGAGCTTTTAATAGTACTAACTATTCGGAATCAAAAAAACTAACTAATTTTTAATAGTATGACAAAAATATGGATTTTCCAAAATCTTTCAAAGTATGTTCAATACTAGGTCTTGTGAATTATTGATTGCCAACCCGGATGGCAAACGAATTAGGAATTGCATTTGTTGGAATTTTATTGGAACGTCGGTTGGAATGATTAATAAGCGTGGACTTAACACATTTTTCTCTCTGAACTTCCCATTTATTATTGTGGATTGAATTAAGTTCCTCATAATTTTTCTAATAACTAATTTAATTCTATTCTGTAATATAGGTGAACTAAGATTTCTAAATAAAATGACGCTTCCCGATTTTCAAATGCAAATTGTGTAGAGGTAGTTCTGACAAATCAAGCGAATTTTTGAAAAGTGGAATAATTAAAATTCTCATTTTCATTAATCATTGTTACGATCGGTTTAAACAAAAATTAATTGTAAGACAATATACTTTAAAATTTAAAATTAATTTCATCGACATCTAAGTTCTTGGTTAGCAAAATCTCTCTGTCACAACGGAATTAATAGTGCCGATGTTATAAAGCTTTTCTGGTAAATAAAGATTTAATTTCTTATTACCAAAATCCCGTAATTATTTGAAAGATACTTCCATAGTTAATTATTTTGTAATGTAAAATACGTGCTTTCCATGTGTCGCAATATATGTATAGACATTTTACCACAAAACGGACGATTTCAGGCATGCATAGAATTCATCCTCTATTGTTAGAATTTGACCTTCTTTTGCCACAACCGCACTCAACACCCAATCTTTAGTGTCTCCAGCGTTGTACTGTAGTTCGCGTAGCATATCATTTATCGCGAGCTAAACGTACAATATAGATACAAATAATAATAAAAACATATACACTCAAACTTCCATAACTGAAACTTCTATAATTCGAATTTTCTGTCACTCGAACTAAATAAAGTGCAATAGGATTTAGACAGCAAATTGTATACAAATCTCCTTCCATAACTCGAACTCCTATAACTCGAATTTCTTTAAAATTCGAATAGAAATATTGTCACGTGCCAATAGGAATATGGGAAAGTACATTCTATAAGTCGAATTTTAGTTTTAATTAAGAATTCATTTCGGTGTTAGGTGAAGTCCCTTTTCCAAACCAAATGTTTAATTTTTTTCTTTATTACGTTGTTAAGTGAACAACATAGATTAGAATACAGTCGTACAGTACAGGTAAATTGTTTTTAATGGCATCGAAACGTGTTTTAAAATGTTTGTCGCTTGAAGAAAAATTTAAACTAATTTCGGATATCGAAAGCGGCGAAATATGAAATCCCGGCGAGTTCAGTTTCCACGAATTTTAAAAAATATAAAATTTATTACCGCTTCATTGGAGTCTGGTACTCGTACTTCTTCTGGATGCAGAAAAACAGTAAAAAAGCTAATATTTGAAAATGTCGACAAAGCAGAGCTCGAAGTATGAAACCCGATTAATTTTTTGAAAAATGGATTACAAAATTAGATAATCAGTTTTTGCTTGCAGGACGAAAAATTTTATTGCTTATCGATAATTGTCCGACACATCCAAAATTGTTGCAAACTAAAATGTATTCTATGCATTTCATAGACATTTTCTTGAATAACATTGAGGATGGTCGTGAATGGATGGAACAGAATTACTAATGAAATTTAATGAGCATTTCTACAGATGACGATATTATTGAGCATTATAGCTTTGAATAATTGAATCCGATTCTAAGCGGAGCGAAATGGTAAGGGAAAATGATAATGATGATGGTTCGGTGGGTAAAATTGTTCATCCACCTTCCAAAAATGAAGTAGAAGATTCATTCAAAATTTTGAATTTTTATCTAAAAGGAAAGATCCTACAACTTAAGGTCATTATAACGCTTTGAATAAATTGGATAAATTAAAAATTGGAACTCTTACTGAAAATAACAGAAAAAAGTAAGAGCCAAAACCCTAACTTCTGTATATTTTACTTTGCTGTAACTTCTGTGCCGTATTTGATTTCAAATAAATAAATAATATCTTTGTAGCTTAAAATATAAATTCAGTTTCCTTCAAAAATAAAAAAAAAATATTCTTTAATTCTAATTTGTGTATTCTATGTAATATAATTTTCTCCATTACGCGATTATACTGACTTTAGCGCCACCTATCGAATATTTTGATAGGATTCCAGCTTGAAATATAGTATATTTTGGGACCCGCTAGGTGGCACTATTGTTGAGATTTAAAAATCTTTTTCGATATTTTTACCAAAAAAAAATTGCATTTTTAATTCTGAACCCATAAAAAAATTAGGTACATTGAATAAATAATTCAATAAAGCATTTGTAGAAAATAAATACAGACCAATCAATTAAAATTTTTTAATCAATTATTTTCTATTCAATTATTAATAAAGCGTATGGCGCGGCTTAAAATAAAATTTACTTGTATGGTTTTATTAAAATATTTTTGAGTTGATGATCTGATGATTTATGGGGGAAGAGAACAGAAGAAAGGTGTTATTTCTAATTTAAAATTAAAATGTAATTTAGCGATAATTATAATAAAATTTAAAATATAATTTAATCGATTATTTTCTATTTAATTATTAATAAAGCGTAAATGTTTTACGCTTAAGGCTTAAAATAAAATTTAAAGTAAAATTTAATGATATGTTTGTACTAGAATATTTTTGAATTGATGATTTGATAATTTATAAAAAAAAAAATAAAAACAATATTGTAAATAATATTTTATAATTAATTGTAAACAAATAAATACCCTGTATTTATAATTATAACTATTTATTAAGATATAGTAATTTTACAATTTCAGTAATTTTAATTCTAATCTATTTAACATTTAATGATAAATGAAAGAAAATGAAAAAATGAAAGCAAAAAAATATTTTCTTTTATGAAGTGCTCCCCTTCAGGAGGCAAAAGATGAAATTAAGCACAGTGACTCAACCGTGGACGTTTAAAATTAGTAAGGGAGAAGTTTACACCCGCATTAACGACATAATCATCCGATATTTTTCAATCGCACGATTACAACCAAACGAACATCAACTTCTCTGAATGGAAAAGCCCCGTTTGGCCTTCATTGCTCTCAACTTTATAAGCGAAGCTTGTTTAATTCTATCTTAGTTACTGAAATAATCAAACGCGCGCTCACGGGTACGCCCAAGCAAAAAACCTAAACCTACTGGCAACTTCAGCAGAGTTTGCAGTTAAATGAAATTAAAACAAATTTACAGACAAATTTTATAGATAAGTTTTTAATACTTATTATGTAGGTATATATAATTTTATTATGATAATATTTTTAACTATAAGAAAAAATATTTCGTGTAATTAAGTTCTAACTCTTTGGTTTCTTGGTAGTATTATACATGCATCCTCCTATTTAAAAATATTATATTATAATTTAATATTAATTATGAATAAACGCAAATCGAATTTGACTTGTCTTGACTTGACTAGAAAATTTAGACTAATGCCTTCAGTACAATTAAAATAAGTTTGAAGTGAATCAGCTATTTACAAAAACTGTGTATTTAACACTGAATACAATTAAATTACAATTTCGATAGAGTATATCCAAAAAAATAAATTACAATAAATACAATATAAATCTAGTAATTAATAATTAATTTTCTTATTACAAATCTTGTTTCAAACTATCATCATTTATCTAATCGAAACAATGTTAAATGTTTGAAAAATATTTGTTCAATGGAAGTCACCACAACTTTAGTGTTTAAATAAAATATTTAATTTACATATACATATTCTATATATAATTGAGCAACTTATTATATATAGGAAAGCAGCAACAAATAAAACATAAATGCAGAGAAGAGACTGTAATGCACACATATAAATAATATAGTTTCAAAAAATATAATCACCTTTCAGGTACTTTCATAATTGTATTAAAAAAAAAATAACTTACGGATATATAGTTATTATATTAATTAAAAGCGAATTCAACTTAACATATATTGTACTCGACAAAAAAGTTGCTATCCCTTAATATAATAATAAACGTATGAAATATTTTCCGATTTTAGTTGGGTAAATAATATTTCTAAAAATTTATTGCTCCATTATAATTGTGTCTTCGGCTTTAACATTTCCACCGGTTATGGCCTCCATGGCCTTGCTAAGTAACGTAGCATCTTTTAAGCTAACGACTTGCACAACCTGAGGTTCTGTGCCTGGAGCTCCTTGTATCATCATCTGATGCATTCCCGGCGATACAGTGATCGTTTCGAGCTGATCGCCATTTTCAACCTATAAATGTATGAATTACATATTTTATACATTTGTTTACTGTTATCAAATTAGTTCTAAATGTTGTACATATTCTATATAAATATTTTAAATATTGTATTATCATATGCAAATAGTAACATATTTCGCAGTCACACAATGAGTTTAACATTTTAAATTAGTGACTGCAACTGCAGAAAAAAAACTTAATACTCCCACGGACTTCGGAATCACACATCATTTTTTTCATGCATATTAACTATACCCAATAACTGATTCCTGCACATTTTTATTAACGCTCATTTTTTACCAGAACTCTGAAAAGTTTATGATCGTACAATCATTTATATATGAATAGAATTCGCATGAAACCTTTTATTATTGCATTGCTTTGTTATCGAAAGCTTCGTGCTCATAATAAAGGATTTGAGTTCCCTATTCGGGCGTTTATAATAATCCATGTATATGAAAATGAGGTTAAAAATATCAGAAACTAACATAGTTATGTCAAAAAGGAATCAGCAAGTAACCAGTAACGCTATATGAAGAAGCGGGTCCAGTCTGGTGCAGGTGCAGACTTGCAAACTCGACGGTCAGTCAAGTCGGCTTCTCGCACATAATTGTTCTAATGACCACACTGAACATTGTAACAGTCACGATTTCTCACTCAAGTCACTAAAAATGTTGGTGAACACGCCAACATGTTGTCTGACCGTCATTCAAAGATGCAGAGCTGCAGTTTTGCTCAATCAGAGTACTTTTTCTCTCTGGACTGATAGCCAAGCTTGCAAGTCTGCACCAGATTTAAGGCGACTATGGTAAGTAAGCCATTATTTTTTGTGTTTTTAAAATTGGTGCTGAACTGAAAAAATAATAAAAATCAAAACAAATACTTTATTTAAAATTGTTTATTTAAATTTTTGGTTTAGGAAAATACGTAAAAAATAAAAAATATTTGGCAAACATTTTTAAAAACATCACAACACAAATTGAAAATATATTAAATATAACAAATTAAACTAAAAACTTAAATTAAAAATAATTAATCTTTTAATCTTAAATAATAACAAACTTAAAGAAAATTTTGCGAATATAAATTTCAACAAATTATTTAAATTCTAAGATTTTTGGCATTATTGCATTTTTTTATTGAACTAAAATATTTTAGTTTCTATCGGAAGCTGTGGACACAAAACAAATTAATCTATTCAAATTATTATTATTTATTGCACATATAAATATTTCCGAAAAGTGAATATTTTAAAGATTCCCTGTACTTAACGAATATTAACGAATATTAAATTTATTCAAAATTTAATTATATTTTTTATATACACATGTAAGTATTTTATATTTTGTGTGTTTACTAAGTCGCATACGTTAATAAATTGAATTTAATTGCACTTCTTTTTTCTATTCACTTATAGCGAAGACTAAATATTAAAATTTATTTATTAACGCAAAATAAAAAATAAAATTAAAACGAATATGTTATTCTCTACATAATAAACATAATTAAACATAATTAAACATAATTAAACATAATTAATAAAAACATTTATACATTTTTTGTTTTTTATAAATAAAAAAGAAAAATCAAATAACAATTTTAGGAACATTTTTACATTATTAAAGTGGGGGTTACCTTCATCTTTTGTTTATTTTAGAACAAACGATTTGTTAACAAAAAAAATTAAACTATATTAAAAAACGATATTTGTAATACCAAATAAAATGAAATGGCAAGAAATCAAGTGTTATCCTATCACTTCTATCCTATCCGTGTGCTCAGATGTGCTATAGAAGCTGGATGCGTGCCAAGCAGATGAACTACTCACAAATAATTCTACTTTCAAGAAAAGCAATGAATTCTAAACTGAGCAAATATAAGAGTTTCCAGATCAAAATATATGCCCAAATTACCAGTTGACACAGCACATATATCAGTGATATAGCCAGTATCTTTTAGAAAAAAGTTGTAGAAGTAGTAGCGAAAAGGGAAATGTGTGACGATGTATACACGATGTGTACACAAATACAAATATTAAATTAAAAACCTTTTTTTCCGTTTTACTAATTAACATTTCAATTTACAGAAATAACAAAATTTTACTGCACATTTGAATTGTTCATTACGAAAATCATTTCGTATTGACATTTTTGAATACACACCAGAGGGTGTGTAAACTCATCCCAAATCATCTCTCGAAAGGAAGATGTCTTAATTTTTTTTTAAACACATAGGTTTTAAACATTTTTGGATTCGAAGATTTTTACTCTTATGCACTATTTAACTTCAAAAACATCTAAGCCGATCTGAACGAAATTTTACTTAATATTGATAGTACCAGTATGTAGTATGTGTTGTACATCTTATACATCTCACAATGTATAAATCCAAAAATCTTAATAAATAGTAAAGACAATCATATTCTCTTATAGTCAGTTATATATGCAAGAAAAACAGAAGAATGTGTATATAATAATTAGTGATTCAAAGTGTTTGAGCATTTAAATACCTTAAATTTTGGAAAAACTTCGAGCTACTCAAAGATGTGAGATAGAAATGTATGTAACAAATAATACTCGAACTCTACTTGGTTTTTATCTTCATTTGACTGGCTGTGCTGGAGCTAAATACTCAAGTATAAGAATAAGCGAACATCAAATGCTAGAAGCTTCGAACTACTCGAATAGTATTTGAACCACTG
This sequence comes from Teleopsis dalmanni, assembly GCF_002237135.1. Classification (NCBI taxonomy): domain Eukaryota; kingdom Metazoa; phylum Arthropoda; class Insecta; order Diptera; family Diopsidae; genus Teleopsis; species Teleopsis dalmanni. Next base: position 113,178,497 of record NC_051846.1, on the reverse strand, counting down.
ATAATACTCATTATATTAATGATTAGCAAATTATTTGAGATTTACACACACGAAACCTAGAAAGTAATTCAAGTCGAAAGCCGTGGGTAAACTCAGTTTCTAATGATCCTAGAGTAACTCTTAGCATTCTAATTTTTCTTTTCATATTGGCTTCATTCAGTGAAATCTGAATTTAATCAGAGTAATCTGCAATATTTGGATATATTACTTGATTTAAATCTAAATTAAACTTTACTATTATATGATAATTTATTAAATGAAATATATAAAATATTTGGTTTGACTATCAAGCTGTTTCTTTGAAAGATATTTTTGGCAAATTTTTTTAGACATTTTAAACCTCAAGTATTATCGTTTAAACTCCGTCAATTTGAAATGCCGGCTCGTATCATTATTGCACAACTGCCCAAGTTTAGACTTGAAAAACGTTGATTAAATTTATAATTTGGTATTTCTATAATTTGGTATATTTGACACTCGTAGCGAGTACTCCCTACAATCTTTTAAGTGTAGATATTTTTTTGTGGGATTCTGACGTAACTTAATTAACATGTAACTTAATTAACATGTGTAACTATATATAACATATATAACATTATTTACTATCTATATGACTAGAGCAAGCAACGTCGAAGTGCTTCTTTATTAACAATAATTTGTTACACCTTGGTGGGTTCCCTAAAGTGGTTCATTTATCTATATTTTCTAATTTTATAGCCTTAAGAGGCAAAATTTCCTCAACCGAAGTGCTATTGTTATTATTATTACTATTATTATTGTTATTAATATTATTATTATTAATATTATTATTATTATTAATATTATTATTATTATTAATATTGTTATTTTTTATATTATGTTCATTTTTTGATTCTTCTAACACTTCTATGCTTACAAATTCCTCATTTTGGGTTTCTTCTAATTTTATAGGTACAGCTTTAGGTTGTTTACGGCGTTTTTGGGTACCTCGTTTGATTGTCGCGGATTTAGAAATCGGTTTTAGAAATTTACTTGAGTTTGTAATTATTGTTGAGCTTGATTGAAGGTTAGCTGCACTGGCAAACAACAATTTTGCATGGATTTGATTTGGTTGGTGGCTCTGCTGACTAGAGTTATTACTTAAACTAGATGGGTTTAATATTTGGCAACGTATATTACGAATACTACTATTACTACAACTATCATTGTTATCGTTATTGCTAGTATTTGATATACTAGCATGATTTTGGTTCCGTGAACCTATTTGAAGTCGCTGTCCCGCTATTTGTGTAGCTGGTGCCGCCATTAAAGTGTAGTACTGATAATTGTTATTTCTATTATTACTTGAATGTACCTGCATCGGAGTAATGCACACTGTACCATCGCTGTTTGTGTGTATCTGCTGTATATTTGCCATCATAGATTGATACATTGACGCAGAAACGGGAACGGTTATCATGTTGCTTACAGACACTGGATAACCTAAAATAAAAGACATTGATGCATTAATGTTATTATAATACTTTCAAACATATTCACTTCTTTATTTGAAAATATACACATTTAATTGTTCTTTAGCAACTAGACAAACAGTGTCATATACTTATAATATATATTATTTATACCTTGCCCATCTTCGGCTGTTATATAAATTTGTCCATCCTGTGCAACCGTAGCTTCGGTCAGATCTACTGTCATGTTTTCATGTCCATTGACATCTGTTAAGCTTTGTACAGTTTGTATGGTAGCGCCGCCTTCCCCTTGATGCAACTACAATCCAAAAAGAAAAACTGCTTAACTTATCAGAGCATGCATTATCTCAAATATACCGTGGCAACTCCTTGAACTTGAGCTGTTGTACCATCCGGCAACGTTATAATTGGATTATTTGGGTCAACTTGTATAAGTGACACTGTCCCGTCTGCATTCTGAATTGTTGACAAAACAGTTTGTGTCGAATACTGTAAGAAACATAACATGATTAACAGCGAACTTTCTAATAGTTGCTCATAGAAATTAGGCAACAGAACAAAAAATTATTATTAGACATAAGATACTTTGAATAAACTCATCAAAAATAAATAGAATATTAACAAAATATTTAATTATAAAGTGGGAATTTAATATGCGAACTTAGCAAGCAAAAGTACTTTCAAAACAAAATTTACATATCATAAACAACAAATAAAAGCAAAAAATTAACCACAACATTAAAAATTGAAAAGAATTTATTGTTAGTACGAACATCAACGTCTCCCAAAGTTATCGGATCGATGCAAACCTGGGCGTTTGCAAGGGTTTGTGCCGCCGATGTACTCGTGTGATGGTTTGTCACTTGTTGAGGTGGAGCTGTGCAAAGTTCTATCTTCGTTGATGCTGGCAGAGTGGCTGTAGTGGTCACATGTTGGTTATTCGTACTCTGTATAATTGTTGGTGTGGGATGATGATTTTGTAAGTTAGGGTTATGAGTCGTAATTACTGTTCCTGCGCTATTTATTTTCACAACATTTACTTGCTGCTATTGGTGATAATCGTAAATAAATTTTATTAATTATATTGTATTTTCGAACCGAAAATAAAAACTAATCTCCATTTCATTAATTTATATAGATTTATATAGATTTATATAAATTAAATATATAACTTATATATTAATTAATTAAATATATGAAAAGAATTCTATTTGTTTTAAAATTGCAAACATTCAGTGGCGGCGTGAAAGTTTTTTTTTTTTAAACACTTATACATCTATTTATTATACCTTCTCTTACAAAGAGACTAACAATAAGTTTTAAAATCTTATCATTAATTGCATAATATCAAATTTTTATTTTAACTAAACATTGTATAATATAAAATAACATAAGTAAACCTTACGTCACCACGGACCTCACTTAAATCAATGAGTTAAATTTCATTGGAATGATTGTTAGGTGGTGTATTAAGAAAGCAGTTAAACTTTGTCAGATTACTAAAAAGAAGAGTGCGGTTTTTACTTGAATCTATTGAATTTTAATTAATGGCTGGACGGTCAGCTCTTTTTAGGCGGAAAGTAATGGATAGAAGTGCGAGATGCCTTGCTAAGGCGTTAACATGTTGTATCAACCTTTTATTATATTTTTTCTTGTAATATCAAATTAAGCTTTAACTAAGGGAATTTGTATATCTCGAGGAGGATACTTTCATTCCTAATATATCATGGGGCACCAGTGATTGTTCTCAGTGTTTTGACTGAGCTCTTTGGATAATTTTAATATTTGAAGCACCATCATTACCAAATAGCTGGGCACCATAACTCCCTATTGATTTTATTATGCTGTTACACAGAGAGAATCTGTTATTAATGAACCAGTGCAACTTAGAGGCTTGGAGCTTCATTTAAATGTTTTCGGCCTCAATATGCTTGCGCCAAGTTAGTCGCCTGTCTAGGTGAATACCTAAGTAAATTATATTACCTGCTTGTGGTATGGGAGTGTTATTTAGTAAAATTCTTGGAGATATACTGCGATTTAAGGTAAAAATGACGTGTCCACAATTTAGTTCATTAATTTTAATTCGCCATTTTGACCATCATATTTCAAACCCAAAATAAGTGAGATTGAAGTTGATTTGAAGCCAACACAACGTTTTTCTTTCACCATAAAATTGCCGTGTCATCGACAAACCTTGTGGTGACAACTACTTAATGGAAAATCAGATGTGTAAAGTACATACAAGAAAGGGCCAAGAACACATTCTTAAAGAACTCCAGCTTCTATTGGGAACTTAGTAGAAGTATATAATTAACGTTTGACTTCAAACTTTCTGTTCTGTAGCTTAGATTCTAATCTTTCAAAGAGTTTAGAAAGGCATGACAGGAAACTTATTGGCCTGTAAAAATGTGAGCTTGGCAAGCTTGGGATCTTTGCCTGATTTATGAGTCGTTATAATCATGGATGTTTTCCACTCTGTTGGAGAAAAGCCAAATTTAATAATGGCATTAAAAAATCGTGATACAATTTATGGTTAAAAGAGGTAAGTTTTTTAACATGATGGGTGAGATGTTATCATATCGCGGTCCTGTTATATCATATCCTGTTGTAGTATTCGGTTGGAATACTTCTGTTAGGAAATCAGCAAATGCGTTAGATTTTTCTTCATCGCGTCGCGAGAAAGTTTTTTATTTGAGAATCAGATTCTATGGAGGAGTTTATACATTTGCTAGCATTCCATAACGATGAATGTTTTTTGCGATTTGGACATAAGTTTTGAATATAATTATATTGCCTGACTTTGGTTTCCCTGCTTAATGCAGTTCTAAGTCTCCTTTGGGCATCCTTTAATAAGATTTTCGCTAAAGGAACTTCATTTTTGCCATTTACGCCTTAACCTACGTTTTTGTAAAACTAAATTCTCTATGTCATAAATTCTCTATCTTATAAATTGTGTGTAAACTAATGATCTTTTTATATTTTAGCAGTTTGTTCTAGGACTTGTAAGGCTATAGGAACAGTCGTTTAACTGAGAACCATTCAAGTAAACAAAATGTAACTGGAGAATGGTCAGAAGACAAATCGCTGCTTGTGTATGTTGACATAAAATTTCTGCTTATGCTTATTGTTATCTGTAGGCCAATATGTTGACTGCACAGGAGAGACTACGTCTAATGCATTTTTTCTATTTAGAATGGAATTATAAACCTGTTTACGTTTTGAATTATAGCGCCCTGAACCACAATACGTGTGCTTGGCGTTGTAGTATACTGCTGCACGAAATCTATCACCTAGATTTAAGAAATTATCCGTAAATTGAGTCTCAGTAATGTTGAAACTGCCGACAAAGTTAAATTTTTACCTTTGTGCCTAAGGCATATTGATGTGGCTTGCATATAATTATAAGTATATGTATCTAGAAAATTGTGTATTAGACAACTTCGTACCAAAATACCTGTATCACCTTTCCCATCAGGGTGATTAGTTTTATAGAATAAATAAATAGAAATAGAGAAGAAATTTTTGTTTGTTAGATGAGTTTCTGAACGAGTTTATGTTGGCACTGTTTCTTATCTTTGTGAGCTCAAGTTTATGTTAGCACTGTTTTAAAGTACTAATTTATTAGGCAATTAATTGGCTTTGCATTTTAACTATCTCATTACGACAAGTTTGTACAACTGACTTAAACTGAGTTAAGCTCTGGGTAGGGGTGGAGATCATCATTTTCAAACTATTGCTTTGAACTGGAAGTGCTTGTTTCTTGTCAGATTTTTTGTTTCTTGTCGACATTAACATATGAAACACCTGATGCAGCAGACTTAGAAGATAAAGGTTCTTTAACTAATTTGATGGAGGGTACTTCTTGCAGGGTCACGCAAGACTTCTTTTTGCAAAGCTAAACTGTGCTTCAGTTTATTATAAATAGGACAGCCTCTGTAGTTTGCGGTGTGATTTCCACTACAGTTGCTATATTTTTAGAAGTTGGTATCCTTTAATGCTTTTTTATCGCATTCTAAAACTAAAACTAAATTTTTAAAAAGCGTTTGGCAATCAGATTTGTTTCTAGGCAACTTGGAAAGTCGCACCACCTCTGCATACATATTCATAGCATTTGTTTTATATTTTTTTATTAACCTAAACAATGAACTTAATTTATTATTCAAATTCATTTCGTTTATGATAATATCACAATAATGTGCATAAAACAATCTTCCTTGGTTAAAATTTGTTACTTACATTTGATGTGTTCGTGCCGACATGTGTAACTGTTTGCACTGTTGTTATATGTGGCTCTTCGTCTTCATCTTCATCGCCAGCGTGGGAAATTAACTGACCAACTTTGTCTTCATCATCAGCGAAAGTGGGCAACAAATCTTCACGACCGTGGTATTTATAGCAGTTGATAACAATTTTTCTCAATGCATGTGTCCAGCTTATCTACAATTTAAATTGTTATAACCAAGAAGTTAGAAATTCAGAAATTTAATATATAGAACTATTGCAATGAAACTTAATCACCTTTTGCTTGTCATCCTCGGATCGTGCATCCATTCGTACATTTGCCCACGGTAATTCCTTTGGCCACCATGGTGGACGAGTGGATTCACGACCCCAACCAGGCTTACCTCGTCCTGTCGAATACTTCAACATTAATGGTATAAATGCTCGAAGCTGTGCTTGAGTCATTTTTTCGACAGGTGTAGGAATGCCGTCAATTATTAGTGGTGGTAGTTCAAAAAGTGATGGATCTTCCTGAGGTGGCGGTGGTGCTTGTTGCGCCAGCGCATTTTCTAACTCATCCATAACAATATTTTTCAAATTGCGCACCACATCTTCTAATGGCTTTGCACCAAAAACTTTATAGCTTGTATTTGGCTTACCAGGAGTAGCAACCAGCACCACAGCCTGCTTTCCAACTCTTCCAGTAAATTCATATATAATACCACGTAGTTTACGCAGTAATCGATTTTGTTGACGCTTGCGTATCGATGGGTTTGTTTCGAATGAATGAGCACGTTTACGCTTTTTGGATGAAGCTATAGCAGCTGCTGCAGCCACACCGACTGGTCCAGCAGCAGCTAACTGATTAGCAACATCGTCTTGAGCAGCCATATGAGCCAAATCCCCATCTCCGTACATACTCCCATCACTACTATCCATTTCCTCGTCGTCATCATCAGATCCCATACTTAACTGACCATCGTCAATCATTTCAATCTTATATGACTTCGTATTTATGGCTGTTGCAACCGAGTGTTGTGTTGTGCAGTCAGTTCCAGTTGACACCGTAGTGACATTCATAATTAAGTAGCTAAATTTGAATGTAATGGGAATTACACTCTTATTATTAACTCGTTTTCCTTTAAGTTTAAACAAATTCTAAATCAAAGTATACTTTCACAATTGATTGGAAAGTTACTCTATTTTTGATTACAGAAGGATTGGAAGAGTTGAGAGTAAGCTCACTTGAAGTAAAAAAGCCAACTACAGCGATTAGAAAACTGTAAAGAAGAAAAAAGTATTTGAAATTATTCTCTTTTTCATAATATAACAAATTCACATTTTTAATTTAAGTAAATTATATTATTTTATAATCTGGTCATATTTCGTAACAAAAAATACACATTTTCAAAAATATCTTGTTAATCTTACATCTTTATGAGGCATATTTTATTTTTTAATTTGAACAAGGCACTTAAATTTGTCTTAAAATATAAAAACATCAATGCAACGACCACCATACACGATTACATATTCCAGAAACACCCTATACACGCCAAGAGTTTGAAACTCATTACTCATAACTTTTATACTGAGTTTCGCCATTTGTGGGAGTCGTTGTTGTTTTCATTCATAGTTTGTATGAAATAAAAATTATATGAACTTGTTGCCACTAGATAGCGCGTCTGATTGTTATCTGTATACCTATTCAAATCAGAGTATCTCGATATCAAAGCTATATCGACATAAAACGTGCTGTGAAAAGTTGTTCGAAAATGATGAACTTTGCAAAAATCAGTTACCACATTACAGCACCAATAAAATAGTAACCGACCCTTACCTTAAGTATTAAATATGACACACTGCATACATATCTTTGATCGTGATTACAGTCATCATACTAATTTAATGGCTCTCTATTGTTCGAAAACTGTTAGAAGTCTCTTCAACTATAAGGACATGGACCTTTCATACTTCAAAATATGAGCTAAAAAGTCTTTTAGCACCAAAACTCCTTTGTAAATGTATGAATACATATGAAATATTTAATAATAATGTCTTTAAAGAATAATATTCCCGCTATACACCATTTTATTAGAAATACTACATTTACGCTTGCGCTATTGCGTCTTTCGCCTTTTACTCTTGTGTAAAGTCCATTAAATATATGTACATAAATTATTCAATCTATAGAGCCTATAATAAAAAAGGTTCCACCGCACTAGTAACAGAAAATGCACATCTAATAAATTATAAAATTAAATAAATTTCCTCTTACTTCTATAAAATAAAAAGATTTGTTTATTAATTTGAATATATATAAAATCTTTAACGCAAACGCACTGCTAATATGTGACTTCCACTCATTGTTAGACTACACCACAAACTGAGCACAATAGGCAGACGCAGGAAAAATCAATACTGCATGCGTCAGGTATGTATAAGTTTACTGTAAAGATAAAACAAGGGCTAAAACTACAGAGCCAACGCCAACACAGTCACCACCGCGATTTCCACCCTACTCCAATCAATAAAAGTTACACAAGCAAAAGCAATTGCATAAACACAGGGATGATTCTTCGCTGTCTGCTTTGGATACGCATGGCACACTGGTTTCTGACACCCTTACTTAGCTGACAACACACAATTGAAAGAAAACTTCACTTGCGTCTGTGCTTTCACTGCACAGAATTAATGTACACAGAATGCGAGTGCACACCCAGCGCGCAAAACGGTCATTCCCTTTAGCTTTTGCTCTCGGGGTTTTTGATCTAAGTAATGTTGTTACTCGGATTTTATGATTAATTAAAATATTTATAATAGGTAAGATTTAATTTGAGGTCGGTTTCTAACATTGATAAATACACAAATATAAATTTTTCTTATATTTCTTGTTTTTTATGAAAAAGATGCGATATTTCTATTTAACATTCAAATATTTCGAGACCTAATGGTGCAGTTATTTTACTCCTAAGTAAAATATTATATACTGAATAAAATGGATATATTTATATTATATACGTATGTACTTCGAAAATAACGAATTTGAGTACGACATATAAATTTATACTTAAGTGGTCGGCAAATCAAATCATTCTTCTTGTATTTGCATGCTGGGCACTGACAGACCATTGCCAATGTTTCGGGCATTCGATACGCCATCTCACTCTACACAGTATGTTGTAGCGATAGGAAACTTTGTTATTCAATAAGTAGTCTTCTGACCAAATTAAAATTTTGTACTGATTATTATTATCAGAAATCCAGATACCACAACTTTTCTATCCACCCACAAAACCGACAAGAAGGATTGTAAAGCCGATATGGCAGAATTAAAAAAGTGTAAACACAAATAAAAAGATAGTGCATTTCAAACGACGTAGCAAAATAAGGCATGTACACAAGCTGGGAACGTAGTACACACACAGCATCGAAAAATCATTTGTAATGAAAAGATTTTACTTCTTTTTCAAATTATAATTATTTTCTAAAATTAGAATAAAATCGTAGTCTTTACACTTTCGTCTTTAAAGTGCATTGCTCATGTGCCACCGCTGTAATCGCAAAGAAGCACACGCAAAGAAGTTCACCCCCTCGTGCTTTGCGTGCTTTATTTTGTTGTTATTGTTGCTGGTTTTTGGCCATTATTTTTAGTGAGAACAGGGAAAACGAAAAAGAGACAGCAATAAATCTGAGAAGAGCTCGCAGGCAGGAAAGCAACACAAGAAATCAATATTCGTACACATGTTGTACTGTATCTAAAACCATTGTGCGATGTTGACTTTGGTGGTGTATGGTACGCATATATTTCAGGGTGAATGACATTTGCGTGCGGTTCTTTGAGTAAATGGGCTCCACTGATCTCGTAGTGGCAGCGCATTAATCGTATTAAAAACTATTAAAAATGCACGTGAGCGTGCGTACTCTAAATTATGTACACGCAGAACCACTACCCATCCCGCTTATCACCTTGGTTTAATACGAATACGTATGCCATATATTCAAAGCAAATTTTATGAGTTCCTAAATTACATATTTTGCTAAATATATTAGTAAATTACTAGCAGAAAAATCTTACAATTGCACATGATGAGGATGTTAAAAATTTTTCTTTTTTACTTTATAGCCTGCGTTTGATGGCAAATTTCCCTTATACAAAAAATACGTCCTGCGCTTTGGGCAAGCGAAAAAGCCGGAAAAGAATAAAAAACACCACACAAGAGTTCCCCATACTGCCAGATAGCAACTGATTAACATGCCGCAACTGTGCCCATTGAGCATGCATGGATTCGGGACATTCGCAGATGCATCGGTAAGAACTCCTAAGCGACAGAGAAATAGTTTAAGTGACAGTTGCATTAAAGCAGCGACAGCAACAGCAACGACAACTCATTGTGCTGGCAACAAAATGTCAAAAGGACCGAAGCAATATAAAATAAAGCATCTCATCGCAAGTGTTCTGCTCCTTTGAAGAAATTCTTCTAAATACCTTTCTAGTGCAACTAATTTCTAGGTAAAAGATATCACGCTCCTGCCAACTACCACCCCGAAAGCGACCTGAGTATACATACATTATTAAAGCAAATAAAATCGCACAGCAATTGATATTGTGTTGGTTAAATAACTCAAGAAATCTCGGAAAGTTGATATTTATTTCGCAACAAATTATTTTAACAGTTTATCACTTGTATTAATCGATTCAATTTTACATTCGATTTGTTGGGATCTTATAGACAAATTTCTCGTTATTTTAGCGGAGCAGGCCCAGTAAATTTATCTTCACGACTGCGTACGCACCTGCGTGTAATTTTTGTTGACAATTTATAACAAAATTCATCGATTTCATTAATTACACACAACACTCCCGAATTATGAAGCCACTTTAAGATTTTACTAAATTTTCATGAAAAATCGACATTTTCTCGCGATTTGAAAATATATCTTACAGAATAGCACAAAACGAACAGAGTGGGAGAATAGAACAGAGGGTAAATGCATTCATTTTTCCTATTCTTCACGAATTCCTTTTGTGTTGCTGTTCTAATTGGAAATTTACTTTGAAGTCGATAATACAGTTTCCGTACAGCATAGTTGCCATATTATGAGTTTTCGATTTCAAAAGTCACGTCAAATGTTTTTGAATGCAATTAAAATTATTTTCAGTTTAATTGTGTACAAAAATAAAAAAATGTGAAATTTAGTTTGTTGAGATTACTTAAACAATTTATCAATTAGTTTTTTTTTCTAACAATTAGTTTTTTTTCATAAATATATGAATAATTTTAAAAAATATATGTATACATGTTTTGTATTAGACATGTATTTACATTATAACAATAAAAATAAATTTAAGCTAAAACAAAATAAAATAATTTATTACAATTACAACTAACAATTGTATTTGCATTTTTCATTAAAATTATGTTAGCAGTTATATTGTGTTTGTGTTATTATTAATTAATTTCTGTCATGCTTAATTAATTTGTGTATTGAATTAAGTGAAAAACTATAATTAAAAATTTTTTATGTTCCTATCATTATAATAATATAAAATTACCTATCATTGGTTTCAATAGCTGTTTTAATAGAATTTCATTGAATTAATTAATTATTATTGGACGGAGACAATAATTCTGTATTTTTTGCAGGACAACAGGAAAAATTCAATATATAACTTGTTTTTGCTAAACTTGCTACTAAACAAAAATATATAACGATAGCTAAAAAGTATGTGTAGATGAGGATTCAAACTATAAGAATTTATACATTTAAGACATAAAACATACAAGTTAGCCGCTTTAACTAAATCGGAGCGTATTCAGTAAAACGTTATTAGCTATATTTGGTTAAACCAAGTCTTGTAATGACTTTTTCCGTGGTTGAGGCTCTAAAAAATAACAGAAAACTTTCATTTTAACAGTAAGATATTTCATATTTTTGGGCGCTTTTGTCACCGATCTGACAGAGCTGTCTTGTTTTCAAATAAGGAACATAGTCAAGTTTATTGACTTGTCAGGTTGATTCACTTTTACTTAAATAAAGAGGTTCTTCCCGTTATTTTCGACATTGTCTAAGTGCACACAGCTTAGGTCATTATACCTGTTTCAATCGTCTCTTGGTCTGGTATAAACATTTTTATGCGTGTATTCAAGTAGACTGTGTGCAACGCCGCTACTCCAATCTAATCCAACTTGTCTTTACGGTTAAATGAACACAATGCCATAAAAACAATAACGCAAATACGATATAACAAAGTTAAGGAAATTCTATTTCATTCCTGTCCGGTTCTCTTAGGGTCTCAATTTTTATTGAGACCTTTGTTTTTATTAAAACAAATGTTTTAATTTGTAAAATATTGCTTTTAAAATATAAATCATTTTATCTTCAACACATTGATTGTATTATCGATCATGAAATTTGTGATATTCCATAACATCAATTTTTTTCTATCTTAATTATATAATTTCACAATATAAAATATATGTATGTGACAATAGCCCAACATTAGACTGCCGAAAGAAATGCTAGTTGACCAATAAATCTCTCTAAATCTTTCTCTAACGAAATTTGACATTTCAAACTTTTTTATTCTCGCCTGTAGAGTTCAGAAACTTTTTCTATAAACTGGTGTCAAACTTATAAATAATAAAGTAAACTAAAAAGATTTAAATAAGGTAAAGAATTTGTAAAATAAAAATATTTACTTCATATAGAAAAGTAATTTTAAAATTTTTGATATTTATTAATTAAATATATGAAATATCCCATTAAAATATTAATAATGAATAATAATTAGTATATAACAGTTGCGAAAATTGTTTTTTTATTGAGTTTATTCATATGATGAAAAATTTTAAAAAGTATTAAAATTTTATTAAAGATATACATTAGAGTGCCCCAGATCGGTTCATTTTACTAAAAAATAATCTGTGTAAAATTTTAATTCAATTGGATAAATGGAAATGGCGCCCCAAGAGCCCCAAAGTTTGGAAAATAACCATTTTTTCCATAAATAAAATATATATGATTGCTTATACATATATCCGACATATTAATTTTACATAAAAACGGTTTTCTTAAAAGTTATAGATTTATTAAAAATAAACAATTCACTCATACAAATTTTTTCTGTATTTCTAATAGTTATTGAATAAAAGAAAAAATTTACTGAAAGCACCCGATTGCTAAGTTTGCAAGTGCTATGAATGTAATTGCTCGCTTCAGCTTTACAAAAATTGCTATAATTTAATATTTACTCTAATAAAAGGTACTAATTCTGGTTATCTCCGACATCAACGTTTATTTTTGACCAAAACTTGTGAAAATTAAATTCGTTGAAATAGTTAAACATTTAAGCTTTCAGACTTGAATATCTTAGCATGACAAACACTTTTAAGAATAATTTCGTAAATATGATGTCTGCAAGCTAAATATGAAAGATCCTTTTCTAAACGTTTTTTAATAACTGAGCAACTTCCGTTAAAATGATTAGTGTTTACTGCTGTCGTATAAAAAACTAAAGCTTGCACGTGATCCTGCAAACCCCATTTAAAAATTGATTTACAAATAGATGCCTGTGCTCTTCCGGTACCATTTTTTATTGCAGACACTTCAAGTATTACTAAACAGACCCACTTGAGACAAATTTTGAACTTTTTTTAAGTGCTCTACTCTTTGTGATCGTAAGTATTGTCGAACAATGCGTACGGAATTTTTATTCAATTATGGCGATATTAAGATAACCGGCATTACGATCACTAATTTTGCAAGCATCAAAGACAGCTCCAATCTTCTGATCTGCAATTTCTAAATTTTCTCTTGATCTTTTACATAGGTGTAGGTGTAACCGCCATTTCAAAATTAAACTATTAATTAATAGTTTAATTTAAGTGTAATATCGTTATCACTAGAAGAACTTTCACTTTCTGATGATATCGGCAATGACACAGTTTCTAATCAAAATGTTACAATAATTTAATTTCTTTTCTGGGAGATCAAGCAAGGAATACTTACCTAATTCTTTCAGTTGCCGCACGCAGCGTTCTCTTCTTTGTAAAATTATTTGATTCATTTCTTCACTTCTTGTTTCTCTTCGAATTTCTTGGTGATCTCGGCCATACATGGAACCCTCCCGCTAATGGTAATTTACTACCAGGCAACCCATTATAATGATAATCAACAAGATATATATTTTTACGAAAATTTAAAGAAGACCTCTCGACAACACTTTTTGATCTAATCACTTTGAATTGTTTTACAGTAATGAGTTTTAGCAGCTGAGAGTTTAAAAAGTAGGACGATAAGATATTATAAAATTCACTTCGTATTCTAATGAATAACACAGAAACTCATCTATGTATATAACTATCCAAATGTTAGTAAATTTAGTAAACAACATACAGTCATGCGGCAAATGCATTCATAGAACTTACCTAAATTCAATTGGGTGCTTTCTGCTAATTTTTTCTTTTATTCAATAACTATTAGAAATACAGAAAAACTTTGTATGAGTGAATTGTTTATTTTTAATAGATCTATAACTTTTAAGAAAACCGTTTTTATGTAAAATTAAATATGTCGGATATATAAGCAATCATATATGAATTTTATGGAAAAATGGTTATTTTTCAAACTTTGGTGCTCTTGGGGCGCCATTTCCACTTATCCAATTGAAAATTTTTTACAGATTATTTTTTTAGCAAAATGAACCGATCTGGGGTTCCGCGGAAAATTCTCCAATTTTCGAAGATTAATGGCACCCTATTATACATACATACATCAAAATTTTATTCATATTTATTTTATAAAAATGACTTTAATGCTACAGACCCGTTCCATGTACTCAATAGTAACTTGTTCGAGTTAATAAGATACAAATGTGTCGAATATAAAATGAATCTAGTTTCTTATTTTATCAATATCTTGAAGCCAGCAAGCATGAAAAAAGTTCTACATATATTATTGCTTACATGGCTTCAGCATTTTTCAATACTACTCAAACTGTTACACATGGACTAGTTAGTTTTTACATTTTTGAGATTTTACAAATTTTTATAACAAAATTTGTTCTGATTTGCGTCACAAGATTTCACATAAAAATGCCAAACAAGGTATGGATACTTAAATATTAATTTAAAGCTTAAGTTAATCTCTTTAAAATGAGGTATTGTGCAAATAATTTACTTTTTCAATAATTTTTTAGTTTCCATTTTACTAAGAAATACCCTAACAAAAAAAATTATACGTCTAACTAACAACATTTATGTTTTCTTTTGTTCTACGCTTATTATTTCATGTTTTTTTTAGTTAAGTTATTAATGAAGTCTTCAATTGGTAAATCCGGTTTCAACCTAGATTTACTCTCGATCTGTTACCGAATTAAACATTTTCAGAGTAATCTGACATATTTGCAGTTGTAGTAGTAGATATGTATATTTTTTAGGAATAGATACATATATCGAATCAAATCACATTTTATTTGTTAAGTCATATAAAACAGCTATTAATTTCAGGGTAATCTTGCTATTCTGACAAAATATCTAGAACGTTATAAATTAATATCGAGTGTTATAAAATAATATCGAGTGTAATACATTTCGTTCGAGACATCAACTGAAAATTATAATTGTACTAAAAGTGAATCTCGATTAAAAAAGTTTCCACGATTTACCAATGGAAATCCAGAAATGTGCCCCACTGGTCAGTAACACTGCAACTGTGTTTCATTGTTTGCAATGCCTTTTAAATGGGTTGTAAGAGTTTATGGCGAATTTAGTACAAAATGGCGCGTAATTCTATAAATAATTTTTTAATAACTCAAGTTTTTGACTTAATTTCTATTTATTTTAAATAGAAATAGTTTTGACTGATATTTGGTTTATATAATATTTTATACATTTTTTATGCCTCGAAAAAGTTCCGATTCTATTTTGGACTAACCGTCGAAATTATCTCCACGCACATAAAGAATTTACAAAAAATATTTCCAACTGAAGATTACTTTGGATATCTAGAATGGTGTCGAGCCCGATCTCTAACACTTGCAAATTTTCAAGCGTATAATTTGCTTTTACTTTGGAACAATTTCAATGAAAACCTACATTTGCATGTTTTCAAACGTGATGATAGAAAATTGTGTTAAAAAAAATGTGCTAAGGCTTATTTCAGTAATTTCTTTAAAAAAAATACTTCATATACATTTCAATCGATTGATCGATTGCCATTCCCTGTATAATAAAATATATATTTTATAATAATTTAACTAAACGCTTGTTTGAGTATTATATATACATGCAGATTCCTCAACGAACAACTATTAACTTTTAAAAAATTTAGAATCGATCGCCTATTGAAAGTATTTCTTCTCAAGTATCTTATGCTAATGAGTCAATTTTTTATTTATAATTTTTTTATTAATATTAACATCACTAATGGAGACTTAATACTGCGAATATTGGTGTGTCATACTTTAAAAATAAAATTTGTATTGAAATGTCTCTAGTATATTTATTTTAGTAATAAGTTAAATATATTTATAAAACTTCTTTGTATTTTCAGAAAACTATACGAATTTCACAAATTTAAAACGAACAATAACATATTCAGTGAAAATAAATAAACAAATTATCATAAATTACCAAAACTGCTATCACATAACTCTAAAAGATAAAGTATATATATATATATATATTTGGCTATATATTTTCTATTTGGATATATATGAATGAGTGACTCTGGCACAACTAAAGAACCGGCACAGCTCCACTTTATAACATATTTCACATTTTTTCCGTTGCCATTTTTTAACTTTATATTTGCATAAAACTCCACATATAAAAATTTTGTACAAAAAACATTTTTTAAATGAAATTTAGTACTAGGCTTTATAAAGTTTTAATAACTTAACTTAATTTACATACATTAATCAAGATTTTCCACATACTACGGAAAGCTAGAATCCTTGTTAGATACAGAATTCAGTGTCTAGGTTAGGTTGGACGGGCGGCCTTGTATATCAAAGCTCACTTCAGCTCTAATTATGACCCGCTGTGAATGTGTATCTAAGTTTTTAAACTTAGATACATTTTCATTTGATTCATTTGAATCATTTTCCATTTTCCATTTTACTTCTAAGAACTTCTTCCATTGTTATGACGATTATTTTCGTTTTTGGAAAATACTTTTTACAATAATTATTATACAAGAACTTTTTTTTACAATGCTCCAATTTAGTTAGAATTTTTTTAAAGATTTCTATATTTAATAACTGATCATATCACTTAAATGTTGTTTGCCTATCACAAGGAAGCCCTTCACAAGGCAGCTAACATCCAAATATAGCTAGATTGCCAAGTGATGGACTGTCTTGTAATCTGAACATGAATATAGTATAAATTTCCACGCGTTTGAACGCACGGGTTGACGATTAACGACTGCTAAGATATTACTCAAGTCCGATTTTATATGTAATGTTTTATCTACTCAGCATTAAATTTTTTGCTTTCCTTCTCAAACTCATGAAAGAACGATAAGAATAAATATAGTTAATTTATTTTGTATTTGCATAACACTTCCCATTTCGCATATAACCGGATTGAATGAATTTAGTCGCTTATCAGCAAGCCACGCCTACACATTTCTCTGTTAGTACACAGATAAGCTGCATTTAATACCAACAGTTTTAAGATATATTTTCTTTTCTGTGTACATTTCTTACGCCATTTTGAAAACTCATTGTTCGAAACCCGACTTAAAATAAACTTATCGCAAATTTAAAAAAAAATTTAAATTATAGATATGAATTTGCGATATCAGTACATTCGGATTGAGGCGCGCTGCGGTTAGCAGTTTTCACAATTCGAAAGAAAAAACAATTTTAAAGTAATGTAAATAACGGCTTAGTGGTACTTACGCCGCTGTGCCGCTGTGCCGCTGTCAATCTAAGTATACAACTAAACATTTTCAGTTTAGACTATAAAATTCCGATATCAATAGCGGTTTTTATAAAAATAATAATCAACTCTGTTCAATTCACTCAGATCTATTCACATTTTACCCCTACAAGTGGACAATTATTTCAGACCCGTCTCAAAGTGATTTAAGCCAAGTGCATACAAACGCATACCAGGGTGCGGCACAATATCACACATCATGAGATAACGATATAAGTAACAGTACTTGGACAGATGCGGTACGGTACACCGAGAATCACTTAGTGCTTTTGGTGTTTTAGTGCAAAGTAACTGTTAATTCTTGTAAAATAAAAATAACTGGTGTGTGTTAATAGGTGTCATATTTTTACCGCACATATCTTTCTATCGGAAAGGTACCATAAGTACCATATATTCTAAGTTTAGTTAGAAGATCTGCTGCTTTTACTATATCTTAGTTCACTTATAGAATCTTTATAAACCTCACAGAATACATATTTCAACACGTGTTGAAACGTTTTTTCATGCAGCGTAAATGACGGAAATAAGTTAGATTATACTATAATCTAAGCTTGCTATGTAGGTCTACATTCACTTTCGCAACTACGGTTAATATTTATAAAATTAAATATCCACATTTGAGGCCATATTCTCATGCGCTTCCCCATTATGTGAGTTTGGTTTTTTTTTTCGTTTAAAAAAAAACAACTAAAAAAGGTAAAGATAATTATTCTGATTCAAAGTTACATCATTTTGTTATTCTAGAAATTATGTTCTCATGGATGCTCCGACGGGTCACTGCATAATGGAAAGATATGCTATGAAGCTGGGTCTACCTTATAATGACTTTTATCGAGGTTGTGGCTCTGAGAATGAAGAGGAAACTGTGATTCACCTCATGTGTCAGTGTCCATTCTTAGCTAGAAGATGATCTAAAATCTTCGCGGTCCCTTTTCTTACCGACCTAAACGAAGTCTCGTCTCGTCCTACAAAATTAGGGATTTAGCCGAGTTCATAGAACTGCCAGGTTAGTTTACCTTTACCTAATTGGGAGACGCGTGGCTTTTCGCTAAATCCGAGGTACTACACCAAACCGTTTTATAAGCCTTAGTGGTTTTTTCACTTAAACTAATACTCTTTGCCAATAATACCACAGACATAATTATCACCGCTTGTCGTCATATCGGACTCATCCATCTCTATAGGTCCATTCAGGATTTCTTTATGAAATTCTGGACATATTTAGGATAATTATCAATATTCAAAAGATTAAATCATAATCTCTAAGGTTCTTATTATCTTCGAAGAATGATTGTAAAAATATCGAATTATTTCAGAAACTCACTTCGTTGTGAGCTATTAGATAATTTAAGTAATTTAATATGTTTTTATTTTATTTAAAATTTATAATGAATTCATAGTAAATACACACTATGAATACTATGAATATATTGTTCTTTGGAATCATTTTTTATTACATTTTATTAATTTATAATTTTTCATATATTAATTTATTGTCTATTAATGCATGTCCTCATCAGCTTCGACATATTGGAAGCACTTCATACTATCGTCCGCAAAAATGGAATCTGTTACGTTTCTACCACAACCTTATAAATATGGAATTCAATGGGATACGTAAACTTATTTCTAAGAACAGTATTTCTGCCGGCCCGCGCCATTAACGCCACTTACTTATACAGTATATATTTTTCTTAGAAAAAAATTAAAAACTGCAATGGTTTCAAGAATGTTAGCTTCATAGCCCTCATTTACTCTTTGCTATACTCTAACTAAATAAAAATGATAAAGTTTTATACATAACACATTTTTACCTTTCACCAAATTAATTTGGAAAATATTGGCACCCGTCTTTACAAAACGCATTGAATATTTTTCCAATTCACAAATGATCTTCGAAATATGAAGCCTGCCATGATTTTATAAAACACTGATTATATATTCTTTTACAGTAGGTGTAAAGTAGCAGTTAACTAATTGTTCAGTTTGAAGCAAAAAGTCCTGGGAACCTCTGGACTACGATACACTTAATAGGTGTTAGTGCCCCAGATTTGTTATTATTATTGTTGATAACTTTAAATATTTGATTATTGTGATCGGAATAAGAATAAGTTAATAAATTGCTGCGCCAATGCAGGCAAAACAAGGTCACCTGAAACTCCCAAATCGGGAAAGTTTTTTCATGTTCTTTCCATTATTTAATAACATGTATTATAGATGATTTAGATGATTTTATTTGCAAAATATAAACTTTCTGTTCAAAAAAATATACCATGATTTTTCTATTTTTATATAATTGCGTGCAAAATAAACCGATTATTTTTATTAGGTCACGTGCAAGTACACAGATGCATTCAAAACACACCTCTGCACTATTGTACATAAAATATTCCATATACTTTCTTGCCTATGTACTGAGAAGGCTTCTATGTCCACATGGCGAGGAACTTATATAAACAGTTGTACATATTTTGTGTTTATTGCCCGAATAGTCAGCCAGAATTTTCTTATTGTTTTAATAACTTGTATTTTATAGCCAATATCTTGTTCACTTACTGTTCATATTCACATTCACATTCACATTGTCAAATATTGAAATAATAATTCAATTTGACGGTTTCCGAATTATATCCTTTTTACGTTGCACCAAAGCAAAATCAAAACAGGTTCAGTGTGCTGCCATCAAAATAGCAATAGTATTTTCTATTGGCGCTCCCCAAACACTCCTCTACTCAAGTAAGCACATGAGGTTCTTAGCGTAAGAATTACTGCGCTTGCGTCTCTTTGAGTACACAGATTTTCCTTATTTATTTTGGTTTTGAAATGGGGGTCACACCGTGTACATTGCAAATGAAATCGATATAAAAGGTCCGAGTGCTTATGCTCACGACGTAATTGGCGCGTAAAGTTAAATTACTGCGCTAAAAATTGGCCTTCAAAACTCTGCAAATGAAACTGTAGGACTTAGTATTACTGGAGTTCATTATTTACACCACATGCCAACAAATATTTAATTTAAGAACAAGCAATCTTTCTATTTCTTAATTTGCCAAAAATCAAATTAATATCCTTCTTGTTTTTATAAATCGGATTATGTTGAAATCACCTACTCAGGACCATCTACCACAATAGCGGTTCTTTGTTATAAACTCAAAAAATCCATTATCGTCGCATCGAATAACATAAGCCTCTATATGAAGTTCACTGGGCTATAGAATGAAAATAGCTTGTTTTTGAAACATCGATGTGGCAACAAGAACACAGCAACCTGCTCCGACAAATATTTATTTACTCATTTTAATTTTTTTGTACAAATATTTTAAAAAAATTTAACAAGTAAAAATACTTTTTAAAATTTAACAAGTAAAAATAATTTTCAAATTTTAACAAAAACTTCTATAAAATTACGGCTCAATATAGCAAAAACTAAATTAATGAAACGTATGTGTTTTGTCTAAATATTAAGCAAACGCTTTACGCTGTCTGCATTTTTGGTTTTTTCTAAAGTACGTTAAAGATTAAAGACAAAGTTGTGTGAACATCTAAGAGTACGGTGTGCGGGGATTAACATTTATCATTTCCGTAGTACTAGAAAGATATATTCAAATGTCATATTATATATAAAACTTTTGATAGAAATTACAAACCTTTTGCTGCACTTGAGATGTATAATTAGTAGGGCAATACCAAGAGAAAAACAAATGCAACCAACAACAATATATGCAATACCAAGGAATGGATTCTTTCCACCAAGCACAGATGTCGTTGACAAAATCATTTTCTTAGAACCATCAAACGCTGTAACTGGGTATTCTAAAAAAATTTCATTTAAATTAGTATGTAGTTTATTTGATTTTATTTGATTGTTTCCTTACGATAATTTATTTTTAAAGTATAAATGCCCCTCTTTAAACCTTCTGTAAATAATGGTGCTGTATGATTAACTCGTCGGTACAGTTTTCTGAAACTAGGCAAAGCAGCTGTACGCATCCAAACAATAAGATCTTCGTTCTATAAGATTAGGAAATATTTTGCACATATTATATAATAATAAATAAATAATTACTTGAAAACCATTATTTTCAGGGTTTTGTTGGTCCAGCTCCCACAATTCCTTTTTCCAAAATTTTGGTTTGGCAAACCCTCTTAACGCCGTTTGCAGATTTCCGGGTGGGTTATGAAATTTGGTATCTTTATCGGATTTCCATGCTATGCCAGTATTGAGTAATGGAACTTCTTCACTACCGTAATGTAAAGTCAATGTGTCTTTAAAAACATTAATAAAACTGATGATTAACCACTTTCTGAACATAAAAAAGATTTTACATTTTTACCGTTAAATAGGGAATTTGCGATGGCTCCACAGGGTGCAATCGGGACTTGTTCATCTGTATAAGCAAAAGGTACACAGTCTGTTGACGGTGTTAGGGATAGACGCCCTAACAATTGGTCATCATCGCGGGATTTAACATAACGTCGATGATTTTGATAATAGTTACTTAGTCCGTAATACATAAAAACATTGCCCTAAAAAATAGACACGAGAAATTAAATGTTTTTCCACCCTCATTAACATCAAGCATGAAAAACTTACATTAAAATCATTAGTAAGGTTAAAATTAATTTGGCATTCACAGCGGCTACTGGGATTCGATTCAATATATTGGGCGCATGTCAAATTGATTTGATCAATCTTATTACAGTTGGTGTAATCTATGACATGCTCGCTTACTTCATCTGAGAAATAAAGTAGTACAACGCCAACTGGTATAAAGAGTATCCCAATTATAAAAAATGTGGGTAATACTGTTCCAGCAGTCAATACTGGCTGCCAGGCAGGTAAACGCTGCTGCTTAAAAGCCGAGTCTAAACGAAAAATGTGTGGGATATATTTATTAATATTTCATTAGTCATATGGAGAGTCTATTTGTAACTTCTTATCTGTATGCAAGACATACAAGGTAACACGGTTAAAATAAAAATAATCAATACATTAGTCACTATTTATGTTACAATATCTTATAGAAATTTTATTAACCTACCAGCAGGTCGCTTGGATTTTTGTTGCAAACCCTGACCTTCAGCCTGTGCAGACATTTCAATTAATCAATATGTTTCACTTACTACTTATAAAACTATAATAATTTATAGTTAAAAACTTATCTTTTCCACAGGTGAGTAAATATTACAATTGATATGTTGCTTCTTCTCGTGCCAATATTCACAATAATATTATTCAAAACATGAAAACTGGTTACTTTTAAGTAACCACAATGAAATTTTTTGTGCGACTCTACCTTTCAAAGAACGGAATTTCCACCTACTTCAAGCATAACGAAAAGTATTTGCTAAACAAAATTTATTTTTTATTTTTTGGTACACGTATTGAATACATTTAATCTTACTACGATATCAAATTACTCTCTTTTGAGAGTAATTTGCAATATAATAATTTGTTACTATTTGTTAATCATATCGCACACCCTCTTAAAAAGAGGCGCAACTTGAAATTCATCAATACGACAAAAATATTTTACAGCGTAGTGTCGTACCTAACAACAAATTTGTGCTCCATATTCACATCTATTGTAATACAAGAGCTATGTTTTTGTATTGCTGATTCTTTGCTTCTTAAAAAAATCTCTAAGTCGTCTACAACTTCGTTATGGGTTTGAGTAGATGATACTGCTTGTTTTTTTGCTTCTGCAAACCCATGCAGAGTGTCTACAATTAATTGTATCTTCTCTCATTCTTTCTCCGTTCAAAAATAATCTAAATCACTTTCCGCTAAAGAAAAACAAAAGAGTTTACAATCTACTAAGCTTCTGAGCATTTTGTTGTGCTATTCCATCTAGTTCGACAATATAAGAAGGTCTTTCAACACTAACATTCTTGAACTTTAACATAAGTGTTGGAATATGCAATTTTTTTACTAGTCCTATAAGGACTATAAGGCTATTAAAAGCCAAGCTATTTCCGAAAATATTGCCTTCATCTAAGTGATCGTTAGATTCTCATTCATTTTCAATAGGAGAATATTCTTCTATTTCCATTCCTAAAGTATTTACAAAACAAATCATATTTCGTTCCGTTATCTGAAATAATGGAATAGATTTGCTGTGCATAAATATGTATTATAGTTTTCCAAGTAAATTCCCGTATGTTTATCTTTTCATTCCATCATTCCCAACGTAAACAAATTTATTTTTCCATAGTATCAACTGTGCATTGATTCCCAAAATTGATCTATTTAGTCGAGTAGCTATGTCAACTTTTAAACAAATCTTTTTCTTATCTAAAGCTGTACGTAGTTTAGTTATAATTTTAGAAGCCGTCTCAGGTGTATCTATATATGCTATAGCTATATCAGTCACTATTGGGTCCATTATTCGTTTTAATCCTGAATACTCCAACATTTCAAATGAACACCCAATAATGGTAATAAATTCTACACAAGCCTGCAAAACTGTTTCTTTTCTTAATTTCACTTTTAAAAATTCTGATTGTAAAAATTTGTGTAACGAACTTCTTTTTAAACCTTTATAACTTGGGTTAGATGCATTACTCTCGTTTTTGTGGTACGTGAAAAAATTTCGGCTGACATCTATCTTATCTCTCCCTTCTGTCTTATAACAGTTGTTATTTCGAGATTTTAAATCTGCTGTAAATGTATGTAAAGTAGTAAAAAAAAATACTCACAAAATATGTTTAATATTACTTCTTCACAAATAATAATTCTTGTTATTTTTATTTTCCATTTTATTTTTTTTAAATAATAAAATTAATTCAAACCAAGCTGATAACAAATTTTGAATAACATGTATCCATAATATTATTTTATATAGGTGTATTCAGACTTGCTCGGTAGCAAATAATTTTATGTGTATTTGTTTTTGTGAAATTACGATATTATCGAGTTACCGAAACAGCAAGTGTGATCATTTCTTCGGTATTGGGTAAAACCTCAGCTAATTCTTATTGTTGTGAAATATTGCACTAAATTTACATGTAATATAATATTTGAAGTGTTTAAAAATATAATAAAACATAAATACACTAACAGATATAAAAAAATTAAATAAACTAATTTCTCTTCAGTTTTACTTCAAGCTTAATTTTACTTTTTCCTCTTTTTCTTGCTTTTGTATAATAAATAAAAATAATATCAGCTGTTTTGATAATTCAATTTTACCGCTTTACCGAAGAAGAATTGAACAAGTGGTTTTAGATGCTTTTTTTTATAACGTTACCGAATACACAGGTACCGAGTTTCGGAGATACGTCTGTATACCCCTATTATATTATATTATGGTAGATGCTAGTTTATATGACTTTCCGGTGAAATAAATGTTTAAATTTTTTTTCTAAAATTTCCATTATTGTATGAAATTTTAGCACTAAAATAGGACCATATAATTCACAATTGAAATGTTTGTAAAATTACTACTTTGACTACTGGAGCTGAAAAAAACTTTCAATCATCGCTCACTTTAAATATATATATGTTTGTCTATAAATTATTTTCTATTTCGGTTCAATAGTCTATTACAGTTTAGTTCTAAATTAAATGACTTAGTTAACGCATGTTTTTTGCAAATATTTATGCACCCCTATTCTGAATCGCATGGGAATAGGAGTTTTTTCCCAATTTTGCACAAATTTTTTCCCAATCAAATTTTTTGGGAGACAAGTTAAAAAGTATTAAAAATAGTAACTTATATAAGTAATGAACAGATTTTTGAATATATTTTAATAAAATTATTATAATAATTAAAATTTTCTAATTCATATTTTTTTACTTTATTCACACGGGTTGATTAGTTTTTCGAATTTGTTTTAATAAAATTATTATAATAAATTTAATATAACTAAATTTTTATTTAAAATATTTTATTAAAATTATTATTTAAATAAAAGTTTTATAACGAACTAGCGGACCTGATAGACTTCATTCTTTCAAACAGATTTGGAGTGTGGCACTTTTTAGTTCCTACCTATTTTAAAGTCGGGTTAAAAAAATCTCCACCACAGAACAGTCACCCTGTTGTGTGGGGCTCAGCTCGGGTGACCAAAGTATTTTCTCTTCCAAGAACTTTATCCACCCTTCTGGGATCCACTAAAAAACCCCGACTGGAATGTCTGCCAGAAGATTTCAAACTAAGAGGCGAACTTAGGGTTCAAACCTGATTGGAAAATAGTCTAAAGGGGCAGTGGAAACCTAAAGGTGATAAATATATAAAAATTGTGTGGCTCGCTTGGATAGTTGAGATAATGATCTGCAAAGGAAGTCATGGGGATTTAATAAACATACCTACAATAATCAACAACTTATTACAACACACAAACTCATCTATTCTGGTTATGTTCTTGTCTTCTTATATGTAATAATGAATCGAAAAATGTGTTGGTAAGCGCATAACTAGTGTTGGTAAGCGCATAATTAGTAATCATTGGTAATTAAACTTCGTACAAAACATGATATAAAAAGAAAACTCAGTAAAATATGTAAAAACACGAAAAATTAAAATACGAAAATGCAACCATGAGTGTGCAAAAATAGCAAATCGAGCGTTTGACGTTTAAAGAGGAGTATGGCGAAATACGACGCGTAGAGTGGAGGTTTTTTTGGTTGCTTTGGAATGAAATAATATATATATATTAAAAACTGCTACTATCAATATAATAAATAAACTAGGTTAAAATCTTAAAAGCTTTGCAAACTGTTTTATTTTACAATAACTTAACAAATATTAGTATGTATTAAAATTATTTACAGTTCATATATTAATGACAGTATTTATAATAAATTTGAAATACTGATGATGTTGCTTAGACAACAGTGAGTGTTTGTAATGTAATATGAATTTTATTGAATAGCAATAATTCGATTTTTTTTTCTCGCCGTAAAAACCATCCTTGGACATCAACGAACATTTAAAAAAAGAATTCACCAAATTGGTTCAGGCGTTGTTGAGTTATGCGCTTACCAACACATTTTTCGATTCATTTTTATATATATTAGAACTTTATTGAATAGCAATAATTCGATTTTTTTTTCGCCGTAAAAACCATCCTTAAACTTCAACGAACATTGAATAAAACGAATTAACACATTTTTCGATTCATTTTTATATATAAGATTATAACTTTATTGTATAGCAATAATTCGTTTTTTTCTCGCCGTAAAAACCATCCTTAGACTTCAACGAACATTTAAAAAAAAGAATTGACCAAATTGGTCCAGGCGTTGTTGAGTTATGCGCTTACCAACACATTTTTCGGTTCATTTTTATATATAAGATTTAGTATATTTAAATTTTTATTTATTTATTTTATTCATTTGGGTTTTTTTCCACAAATTAGAGCATTAACTATTGTTATTTGAAGGAAACCCAAATTCTGAAATGAATGGGATTCCAATAATAAGTTAAAATAAACTTTTGCAATTATGCGCAGGTAAAACATTGCTTCTTTTAACTCAAATTTAAGTTTAAACATAAATAATTTCATTATTTAATTAAAAAAATATTTTACTTTTAAATTTAAAATTTTATACATATTTAAATAATAAAATAATGAATACTTATGAATTTATTTATGAATATCATTTATGAATAATGAATACTTATAAATTTATGAGTGAATACTTATAAAGTATTCATTAAATTTATTTCTAATAATTTGTCCAGCAGACAAATAATGTGATTATTACATTTAAATCAACATATGATACGCAATTATTTTCTTTGTATTGCTCAAACTAACTTTTCGTCCTTAAAACGTGCCATGGTTGCCAAAATTTAACAAAACAAATTTGATTCCTGGGAGCAAAGAAGATTTCTCTGCCTGGGAGTATTCAGAATTACTATGATTATTTAAGGCATAACTTGGCTCAAATAATATATTTAAAATAAATAAATAAATCAAAAATCAACAACTGAAGAGAAATTCGCGTGAAAGATCAAATGCTAAACTATACGGTGCTAAACCGAAATAAAACAATATATTTTTTTCGGTTCGGTTTTGGTTTTTGTTCCAGCAAAAATACCGGTTTTTTGATTTGGTTTGATTCCGGTTCGAAGCCCTACAGGCCGATTCCACTAATCGCTATCGATAAAATTCTTTAAATGCAGTTTAGCGACTTTTGTGATTCTGCTAACTCATTACGCTTAATTTTTATTCGCTAATTTTCTCAACTTTCAAAAACAGCTGATTTCTCCGGATAAATCGTTAAATCTCCAATTTTCGTATTCTGCTAAATTGGCAATCGTTAAATATCGATAAAAACGAACAAAAAAACGAATTTCTCCTAATTTGATTGTTTTTACCGATTAGGTTTTTACTGTCGCTAAAAGTGAAAATATTATTTTTTAAACAAATTGAGCAATTATTTTGTAAATTATTTAGTATATTTCCATATTTATTTATTAATTATTTTATTGTGATAGAAATAAACTTGCATTTGAAGTTAAAATGTAAAAAAATAATTGTTAATATTACAAAAATTTTGTGGCAGTAATATAGTGAGAGTGTGTTTGGTATTCGGCAAATGTAAGCAAATGTATTTTATTTTTCATATTTCATTTTTAATTTTTGAAATTGCACCAAAAATAAATGAATTGCATATAAAACAGTGAAAAAAATAAATAATTGTGTACCTATTTACACATATTTTATTTAATATATTTTATTTATTATTTAATTATCAGATATTTATGATGGAATTCGTGGACTTAAAGACAAAACGCAAGAAACATTTAATAAAAAGCTTTGACCCATAGAACGCTGTTAACATCCTATAAATTAAAACAATGGATTTATTTTTTTGCAATTATTAAACGTCAACTTACATTGAGCAAAAAAACCGCAAAGCAACAAGTACGCATATAATCGAAATTCCATCTAATCGACTTCTCGGTGTCATGTACCGAGTTATTTCCGTCATGAAAAGCTTACATAAATATTTCGAAAGACGAAATATTTCAATAAAACGCTCATCAACGTAAATCATTCCGTGAATCTCTCATATCATCGGAAAAAAAAAATTCTTTCTTATTAAATAGTCCAATGTTATATTAATTTAATTTTAATTTAAATTTCACAATGGAATTTAAATTATAATTCCAACAGCTGATATTTGTTTACAATTTTTGTTTTTATGATGACATTTCAATGCATTTCAGCATTATCCACATCGCCGGATAAATTTAGCGAAGAAATTGTGTTAGCAGAATCGCACGATCGCTTATTCTCCTAAAATAAACAAATCGCTTATTTGAGACTTTTAGCGAAGAGATTGGAGTTTTAGCGATAGCTATTAGTGGAATCGGCCTGATGCTTTTAATATCTTTATTGACGGATCTTTTTTGGCTTTTTTTAAAACATAATTTACAATACAAATAATTGATCAATTAGACGGTATACAATATATATAAAAATAAATACACAAATTAATATATTTGATTATTTCTGATACATATATGATACGTTATAATTAACTTTACATATTATTATCGGTGACAATTAATTTTGTCTGTCAACTTCATATAAAACTAATTTCAGTAAAATTATGCAAAATACAACACTGAGTTCGTGTATGGCTGAATACGTCACAAGCAAAAAAAAGGAGGTACTCTAAAAGTTTTCCGATTCTTCTATAGAATAATAACTTGTTTTACATAATTAGTTATTTAAAATTTGATCGAACTTATTTAAAACAAATTACGCTTATAAAGCATTGCATTAGAGACTATTTAGTACAAACTTTTGGTTTATGGTGAATTCGAATACGGCTGCATTAAAAGTGTGCTGTGTGTATACCAAATTCAGCACAAAAAAAACGCCATTCTCGGAAAATTTACCTGCCATTGTAAGTTAGGAAATCATTTCAGTAGTCTGCATCATGAACTGAAGTTTTGACTGTTGATTAGTGGTTTGTTTGTTAATTAAACGCATGCTTTAATTGTATAAATTTTACAAATCCATTTAAACAAAATCCTGTGTATATATTTTAAAATTGTGTATTAAGAATCTATATTGAAGTGATTTTTTTTGGTAAAAGGTAAGAGTAAATAAAAATTAGGAAGATTCAAGCATATTAAATTCATACAAAATTAAAATTAATTTTTTGAAGTAGAAAAAAATAAAGTAAAGATAAATATAAAAATAAAAACCTTAACATAAATTAATTTTATAAATATTGTTTACATATACAGAATTACGATTAAGTTGCGTTCAAAAAAGTGTGCTGTACTATAATGCGGACAGTCATATACATATTAGAAATTCACTTAATGTCAAAAAAATGTACTTTATAAGTAGTTGCATATATAATTCATTATTTTTGGAATACACATAATGTTTGAAAAGAATAGAAAGAAATGAAATTATAATAAAAATAAATTAAAAGTAAGAGCTAATAGACAATTAAAATTTTAGATTTTTAGAAACTGCTTAAAATTTATTGTGTGAAAGGAGTTTGTACTAACATTAACGCTGGAGAAACAAAATCGAGTTAAGTTAATTCGTGACAAGATGGTATTAGCTGAACGAAATGCAGAGCTTGTCAGGAATGGGCGACGATCCCGAGGTCCAAGTCCAAATGGACACAGTGCAAGCGCTGGTAATAGTAATGGCGCTGTTGTCGGTGGTGGCGGCGCTGGTACTCCGGAGACTAGTTCAGACGATGATAACTGTAAGCACAAACAAAAATGAAATTATGTTAGAAAACTAATGGTGATTTTTTTAGCAGTTAAGAGAAATGGCAAATCTAAAACTAAGGCTATTGAATATGAGGGTTTGTATAAGTAAATTTATATAAAAGCATAATAATAATTTTATACATACATGCGTAGAAAAAATTCGAGTCGGGCGCGATTATCAAGCTGTGTGCCCTGCACTGATACCTGAAGGCGATCGAAAGCCAGAAATATTAAATGACCGTGCATTACTTGTATGGTCACCAACAAAGGAAATACCTGATTTAAAACGTGAGTAAATGAATTTCTGATATTAATTTTTTTTATTACAAACTAAAAATGGATAGATATTTGTAACAAAAGTAAGAGACTAAATATCTGCACAATGAAATGATTTCTAATGCTGCACAAATTATATATTGTTTCGAAGGAAAAATAAATCAATTTATTAATTAATAATATTTATTTAATAAATAATAATTAATTGATTAATAATACACAATAATAAATTAAATATCAATAATAATTTATTAATATATTAAAATTTAATTAGTAATAATTAAATATTAAGTTGATTATTATAGATATTTCATGTTAATGATTTTTATAAAATTAATAAAAATTAATAATTTCGTCTACGTAAAACCACTCCTTTCGAGTTTGCTTAGGATGTACACATATTGCTATTCAAAATTTAAATATATGTATTTAGATTTATCAAACGAAGCTCAAGCAAAAGTTCAAAAAATTATTTGCTAAATGTGTGCTATATCACAACCTTTACTTTTCTTAAATACACATCAAAACACTACATAACAATAAAATGTTATTTTTAATTGAATTATAAGAATAAAAGCAGATAGAAACCGTATTAATTACATTTTATATAATGTATTATGACCTTTAGTGGAGGAATATATATCTGTAGCTAAAGAAAAATATGGTTATAACGGCGAGCAGGCGCTCGGGATGCTGTTCTGGCATAAACATGATCTTGAACGTGCAGTTATGGATTTGGCGAATTTTACACCTTTTCCAGATGAATGGACAGTGGAAGATAAAGTACTTTTCGAGCAGGCCTTTCAATTTCATGGCAAGAGTTTTCATCGCATACGACAGATGGTATTCAATCTTAATTAATATTATCTAAATAAATTTAAGCCTATGTCTTTAATAGTTACCAGATAAATCAATAGCCAGTTTGGTTAAATATTATTATTCGTGGAAAAAGACAAGACATAGGCAAAGCGTCATGGACAGAACAGAGAAGGTCAAATCTAATAAAGAAGGTTCAGAAAATGGCAGCGAAAACGGAAGTAATGAAGAATCAGATAGCGAAGATAAGGTAATTCATAGTTAGTTTATATACCAAATACTAATTTTATACAATATTTTAAATTGATTTTATTTTGGTAGAGACTTAGTTACATTTGAAAAAATTTCGATATAAGAACACATCCCATAAGTAGGTTATTATGTACATTTTCTATATATTTTATTTTATTTTACATCTATGTTAATAGTAGTTATTTAGTCAAAAAAAAAAAAAACAAAAAAATATTTGGAAGCGGGAGAATGGTTCTTATAATTAATCAAGATAGTCGAAAATTTTATACGATTCGTAAAAAAATTTCCGAAATGAAATGTTCCTGATTTAAAAGTAAAAGTAACCGGACGTTCTTTTTATAAAAAACCAATATTGAACCAGCATAGCTTCTAATTTCACTAAGGTATAATAACAGATCGAAAAGTTATGTGAAGAATTAAAAGATTGTCATAATTTTTTTAAAAAATGTATTTTTTTTTGTATTTTTGTTTATTTGATGCCTTTGCAATATATTATCGCATTGAAATGGGCTCTGCGCCGTATTATTCATTTTTCTCAAATTAAAAATTTTGAGATAAAAATATTTTTCGGAAATTTTATTGAAAATTTTCAAAAAAGAAATTAACTTTAACCCACCACAAGTAATGAACTTATTAAAATGATAAGGGTCTTTTGACAGAGGTATTTATTAAGTGGAAGTGCCTTTTTGACACCTTTAATGTCATTATGTCATATTGAGAATGCTTCTTTTTTGTCCCTCTTTTCGATACGAATTTTTCATTTCTATAACTAAGGAATCAATTCCCGAAGACTAAGTACGTTAAAACGAAATACACATACTGAAATCTATTATATTAGTTGCATAGCATTTAAATATATTATTTTATTAGTATATAGGGTATAAGTATATATAGTTTACGCATATATATATAAGTTTATTTATATCATTAGCAGTAAGAACATTAATTTTCATACATTTGTTTTTTTTTATGTGTTGGTCTTTTATTGATCTTTTGTTATTTTTATACATATTCTGAGCACACCAGCTTGCAGGATTATTCTTTTTTTTAATGATTTGTTTATATAAAGTAATAGAAAGTGTAAATCAAATCAAATTAAAATAATTTGTGTTTAAACTGGTTGAATTCAACAATCCTTCCAAATCAACAATTTCGAATGTTTAAAATTAATATATTAGGACATACATTTAATGATAATTTAAAATAAGGGTAGAAATCAAAGCACAACGCAAGGAGAACACTTAGTATTAGATTTTGTTCTTGCGTTTTTGCAATTAAACACAAAAACATCAACAAAGCGAACAACTCAAATCAGTAAAAACTCAAATCATACATATCGAGTTAACAATAAAAAAGAGCGCTTCTTTATTATTCCTTGTCAATATTTTCATATTATTGCATATATGAAAAGTTAACACAGAAACATGTCTTTCATTCATATATTAATTATAAGTACATGTAATGACTTCACTATATGTTTTCAATTTTTTTTTTTTACATTTTCATTGTCTTTCAGTTAGTTTTACAATTTTTAAAAACTTGATATGATGAAGATGACTAATTTTTTCAGTTTCTGTACTTTTTAAAGACGTACGCTTTTGTCTGAAAAAGTTTCGTATCACATCTTACTTTAAAAATTGTCAGAAAGTACTTTTGTTTGTTTGGTTGATTCTTTTATTCTATAGAACCTAATAACGAATACATAACAGATCTATCTATTAATCTATTCTTATATAATATTGCATATTCATTGCGCTAATATGCTCTTCTTCTTATATA
This sequence comes from Teleopsis dalmanni, assembly GCF_002237135.1. Taxonomy (NCBI): domain Eukaryota; kingdom Metazoa; phylum Arthropoda; class Insecta; order Diptera; family Diopsidae; genus Teleopsis; species Teleopsis dalmanni. Next base: position 113,145,050 of record NC_051846.1, on the reverse strand, counting down.
AGTATATATATATGTATATATCTCACTCTTAACCCGTATATAACGACCTTTAGGTTTATGGGTCAAATGGTCAAGCAAAAGCAAATAGTAGCGGCAGCGTTATCAGTGAAATTTTAAGCAAATCGAAAAAACCAAGCGATCTTACCGCAAATGAAAATGATAATGAAAGTGGTATTTATGAAGAAACAACCCGAATAAAAGCGCAAATTTTTTAATGCTGACTTTTTGTTCTTAGGTGGCCGCAACACACCTTCAAGCAATAGTGGTGTAGGTGGTTTTTGCAGTAATTGCGGTGTTATTTGCAATGTTCTTTGCGTTTCTCCCCTGGGAAAAATGTGCTCCAGTTGCCACCATCATTGGAGGTACATACACATATATATTTAGCTTTAACCGTTTTTATCGTATTGTAATTAAAAGAATAACTTGTATGTTAAACACACAGACGAACCGGCAACAAGCGACCAACTTCCGGTCCTACATTTGGCAAAAGGGTAAGAGACCCAACAGCCGATCGTCACGAACGAAAGCCTCCAAAGGGAATATATATTAATCATGATGATATTATTACTTTGGCTAGTCCAAATGGCGCCCGAGATTTTTTTAAGGGTATCGAAAGAAAAATTATCTCCCTCCATACTCAAGTAAGGATCGCATTACATTATTCATTCCATTCTTTATTCATTAATTTTTTTTAATTATATTTTTGTTTTGTTTTTGTCTTATGGAATTTTGAATTGTTCAAACTTAGTATGTTTTTAAGTGTGTTGAAAAATCCTTATCTTAAATTTTGAATGGATTGTGTTAAGATGAAAGATTATAAAATAATATTTATATTTATAACCATATATTTTTAGTTGTAATAAGTAAAAAAAACAGAATCATAACAGGGTTAATTAATATTAACTTATATATAAAAATCGTGGTAAACAAATTCAGTAGGACTTCCGAATTGGAAATGTAGGAAAAAATGTGTATGAAGGAATATTAAGATTTTCGTAATTGTTTTTCTTAGTAGTAATAAGTTTATTTAAGTTTATTGTATTCCGTAATATTTTTATAGTGTAAGTTAATGTAAAATTGAAGTAATTTGTTGTAAATATTGAAATAGTTTCCTGTAAAATATAAATATTTCAAGTTTTGTCTTGAAGAGTCATTACGATATAAAGACTATGAATTTTTTTAAGCACATTTGTATTTATAATTATAATCAATAATTTCAAAATGTTTTATAAACTCTGAAGAACGTAAAGAATGATTATAATTGATTATATAAAATAAAATTATTTGATGTGTATAATGTTTTTAATATATTTGCAAATGAATATTTTGCAAACTCACGGTTGAAACCGTATCATTATTTAATAGATAGAATATTCAATATATCGTTGCCGTTCTATCGTTAACAGTTCTATAGGCTAAAGTGTGATGTTTTCCCGTGGGCCCCTAATTTATTATATCAAAAGTACAGCTTTGGGTCAGTTGGATCAGTTTGAGGTTCAATTTTGCCAGGGCACGAATTCAATCCCTGGTACTTGTAGTCTCAAAAAATTATTTATTAATAAATAAATTAAATAATAAATAAAATACAAGAAATATTTCCAAGACCACTGATGATGGGTATTTGGGAATATTCGAAACAGCTGTATGGTCGGTCAGCCAAAAATTCAATTAATTAAAATAATATAAAATAAATATTTGTTGTTGTTCTTCACTTCTTTTCGAAACCTCTTTACTACTTATATTAAAAGTTAATAATTAATTAAATTTTTTTTTAAGTAGTTATGTTTTCATATATTATTTTAAATTTCCTTGTGGAATTTCTGTATTCTCGTGAGTGTGGTCCGCTGCAAAGGCACAAAATTTGCGACAAGCCGTTACGTCTACAAAATTAGACTTGTCTGATTGAAATATTCAATTATAATTACTTAAAAATGCTCATTTCTAACTTGGTATTAAGTAAGAAGTGAGCGATTAATAGATATTAAATTTTAAAACCGTGATCCAGAATCGGATCGGTAATGTGATAACTTTTTTAAGTAAGCAATGACTTAATACAGTCTCGTGGTAAAATTTTAAAACTAATTAAAACGCTTACGCTAAGTAGGGATTGTGTTTGTTCAATATATCTTATATAAAGCATAACATTTTATTAAATAGTTTTACAAAAATAATGTAGTATTAACAATGCCCTCATATTTGTAATTCATTAATATCAAAACTCAAAATTTTTGATATTTTAGCAAACAGTGTGGTTGAGATTTTTGTTGCAAAATTATTGTTATAGTTCATTAAAATATTTTTTTAAAAAAAGACTTAATAATAATAAGTTCTTATACTGTAGGTGCAACTAAACAAACAAACTATATCTAGTTTAAAACGTAAAACTACTGAAAATGTGGAAGACTTGCGTCCTGCTGAAGTTGCAAATCGTATTAATTCTCGTTGGTCAAATGAGGAAATAAATTTGGCTGTGCAGGGAATCCGTAAATATGGGAAAGACTTTCAAGTAAGTTTTAAAATGATATGGTTATTAACACAATTTTGTATATGTATTAATTTTACAGCTCATAGCTGAAACACTTGGTACAAAAACAGAATCACACGTACGCACCTTTTATATAAATTATCGGCGTCGTTATAATTTAGACCAAGTACTTAAGAAACACGAAGCGGAAAAAGATGGTTCCAATATGGATACTGCCAACACTAATAAAAAGAGTGAAAAAAAAGAAAACAGCGGAGTAAATGAAGAATCTGATAACACTACATCTAGTGAGACCACCATATCAAAATCAACAACTGATGAAGCAAAATCATCTAGTTCAATAAAGTTAAAAGAAAATATTATTATGGAGGTAAATTATATAATAATCGTTTTCTTTATATTATATCAGTTTAGAGTATGTCAGCACAGTTTACGATTTAGAGTCATTTTTGTTTAATAAATTATGTGATACTTAAATTAGTTTTACTGATATTATTTGTATACTTACCTGACTTGTTCCAGTTCTAGAAAAATCAAAAAAAAAATCAAAACCGTTGTAGTAATATTAAATATAGGAATTATACAACAGTAAATAATATGAATAATCTTGTGGTAAAGTTAAAGTTGGTCTCAGAAATCTTTCCAACTGTTTGGATAATTTCATAGATCAAATAAATTTAATTTACAGATTGTGAAGATTGGTAATTCTGGAAATGGATCAATATTAATGGAATCAGAAATTAAAATTAAAATTATTTGAAAAAAGCAAGTTGCAAAAGATTATTTATACGTATGAAAAGTTGTGAAGTTTAAAAAAACCAATGCGTGTTTATTGCGAATTTAATATTGCTTTGTTAATATATTGCGTATACTTTTTTTATAATCATTTAAAAAATTCAAAATTTTTTATATTTACAAATTTCAATTATATTATTTAAAATATTTTAAAACTCGTTTTTTTTTTATTGAACATATAGATTGACTTAGATGATGAACCGTCTGAAGTAACACCACCAGCTTCAAAAAAAATCGGATTGAATGTAGGCAATTTGGATGTGCCTAAACCAACAACTGTTTAGATACTTTAAAGATCCTGTTTTCGTGTTTAAAATCTATTAATGTAAGTTCACGCTCAGAATATAACTCAAAACGAAGATTGTCTTCAATTCTGGCAGGTGCGTTACAACAACATTAATATTCAATCTACTGCGACAATTCGAAAGAAATAAAGTTCAGTTCGTTTATTTCACTTTTTTATAATTAAATAATTTATATATTTTATTTCAACTTTTGATTGAACTGTATATATTTAATTGGCATTGAGAATATTAATAATATATATTTGGCTTTTTCCTTGTAACTAATTTTTTCATTAAATTGTATGTATTATTAAAATTTTGTTTATTCTTTAAATAAGGAACTATGAAAAAATTTTGTATTTTCGTATTTTTGGCTAATTCCAACAAGTACGAAATTAATTTTTCTTTTGATTTTAATTTAAAATTGAAGACCACTTCAATATTTTATTTATTTTAATTAGGTTTATTTTTTAGTTTAATTATATTCATAAGATTGTCATGCTAAATACAAACAATCAACTAATATTTTATACATCAAGTTAAAGCTTGTCGTTGTTTGTTTTCTTTTTATAATTTTCTATCAATATTAGCAGTTTTTTGATTAGTAAGTCTATTTTAAAAATCATAATTTATTTTACTTACATGTGTGGTTGTAAAATATTACGGACAGGAATACAAGCAATACTGTTTAGTTTTTTTGTTTATTGAACGAAAAATTAAGAAAAGAGAATGTCTATGCCAATAACAAATCGCTAACTAACGATAATGTTCTACACATACATCTTGCAAAATTACTAATTATTAATTTAGTAAACTTTACTAATAAAATGTTTATATGGAATTGAAATTGTTTTTTAATTATTTTTTATTTTTATTGCTTAATTTTTAATTATAAACAGTTATAAACAAATTGAATAGATTAAGTGGATTAGGCATTTATTATTAAATCGTTTAAACCTGTAATATAAGATAAAACGTGTGTAATATGTTTTTATTACTTTTCATTAAACTAAAAATTTTACAAAATATTTAGTAAAATAATTTAAATGTTGTATTTATAAATAAAAATCCTGTTGGATGAAACATGTAAAAAAGCAACAACATTAATTGTTATTTTCTGCATAGAGTGAAAATGCAGTGCGTTTTCGTTTTTGTTCGTATTTAAGTACCAAATTCTACTAAGAAAACAATATTAATTATATTTTGAACAAATATTATTTATGTTAAACTGAAACTTTCACCATTTTTAATTTGTCTTCAATATTATTTTATTTGTAAACTTTGATATTTTCTAAAATTTTGTACACATATAATTATATTTAATTAATTGGTGGTAACCAGTTTGACATAAAAAACCGTAAAACGCAATTTGAATCACTTAAAACTATAACTGTTTACAAATAATTTCCGGTATTTATAGTTTTTTAATAGTATTATGCAAATAATAAATACAAATAAATATCTGTTATTAAAACCTATATGGTATGGAAGAAGCAGTAATAGTAATAAGCAAAAATAAACATTTAAGTATATATATAAAAATTTACAAGAATGCTAAAAATTAAATAAGTTAATATAAAAAAATGTATGAGTATAAGTATTATCTTTTAGCTAATAAATTTTATGATTTTTTCGTAATCCATAAAATTAAAATAATTTTATTGTATAAAAATGATTTAATACTACTATTATTTAAAATAAAAAAAAAAAACAAGTAAATATATTGGTTAAAGTATTCACGGTCCAGGAATTGTTTTTGACCCTTATGCGTTTCAAATTCGTTATATCTGAGTTAGTTGACGTAGCTGGCACACAAATATGTACCGTAATTGATCGATGTTTGCATCAGTTAATGTAGGATTTCACAAACATTTATATACAAAACCAAAGCATAATTAGTTCTTGAGTGAGTGTTATATATCACACTTGGTTTCCAATCCAATCTTTCTTTTCTACATACCTACATCAGTATAACGTTATCGATCAGATATCAACAAAAACTGGTATACGCATATTTGCTTATTTTTGTTCTGTTAAAGATGCAAACATCTTAATATGGATATGCATCTTTGCGGAATATTTTTTTAACAGTCACTGAAAGGATGACATGATTAATAATTATATGACATTACTAAACAGTAATTAATGGTTTCCACGTATTGCGGAAATATTTACGTATTTTTGAACTTCAGTTGCGAAGTAGTTCTCATCTTCATTTAGTTAATTTATAAAATAAATTTTTTTCTATTTGGGAACTTATTTGTCACATACTGTATGCATATTTCTGTAATATAGAATCTATGTTAAACTAGATGAAATAACATTACGGATTGAGTAAATATTATTACTATTACATATATGTTCCAATTTACATTTCTAGTATGGGTTTGACAATTAGTAATAAAATAATTTGGTGAATTTCTAAATTGCATCAATGGTAATCAATGGCAACTTTAAATTAATGGTCATTTATAATAAAATAATCTTTCCTAATTTTTAAAATTTTTTCATGATTTTCAATGCATTTTTATGCTTTGAAGCTTCCACCTTAATGACTTAAATCAGAACAAAGTTTATATGGATACCTTCAAAAATTCGATCAAAAACAAAGGCAAACGAGCAAGATTGTCGAAAAATCGAATAGAAAAATATTTTGATTTCTATCAGTCTGCAGTATACAATTTTGTTATTATACGTGAGACTTGGTTGAAATTTCAGACTAACACACCAGGTCGGCATCCAAGTACAATATGTACTACAGTGAAATTCCCCTAACTCGAAGTCCCCTAAGTCGAATTATTCCACAACTTAGATGGCTAACAACTGCTCTTATAATTGTAAATTTCCTAATGCGATGATAGAGTTGTGCTTATTGTCAGTAAAGCAGTAGACTTTCAATCACAGACATGAGTAAAAGAAATTTAAAATGTTTTGCAATCCCGGAAAAAATTAATTTAATTATGGAAGTAGAAAAAGGTAACAAAAAAAAAGATATAGCCGAAAAATATGGAATTCCTTGTAACACTTCATGAACGATTTTAAAAAAACTCAAAAAGAGAGTTCTGTAATAATAAACGTCAACGGATTACAATATGTAAATAAGATGACGCTGGTGAAGCTATGTTACAATGGATAATTATTGCACCTACCTCTGTTGGGTAGTATTATTAAAGAAAAGGTAAAACAGTTTCCAGACACAAATGCCGCAAATAAAAATGCGATCAAGCCAATTTGAACATTTATGCATTCCAGAGCAAATGCAATGGATGATATATTCCAATTAAATAATTTGGAAATTATATAGAAAAGAACAACAAGTAAACAGAACACCAATACATATAATCGAATATTTTAAATAAATTTAAAGTAGAGTGGTAAAAAGTAAAAAAATGTATCTGAATATTTTAAATAAAAAGTATTTGATAGCAAATCCAAAAAAAAATGTTGTCTTATAACTCGAACTCTTTTGCCGTCTGCTCGAAGATTCGAGTTAGGGGAATATCACTGTACTTGTGTCCCATAAGGTAAACAGCGTTGATAACTTGTAATTGGAAAAAGTCGCCGTCGCTGGTGTGGTCGATCATCGTTATATTCCGTATTAAATCCATATTTATTGATATGAATAAGTGTCGCTCTCGTAGTTATTATTGTAGTAAAATAATATTACAGTGCGTAGCGGATTTCCTTGTGATAAATCAAAGCACACTAAATAACAAAATATGAACAACTATCAGGGGTTTTTTAGCTGCATGAGAACTTAAAATGATAAAAACAAGACAAAAATATTATTGGTTTGAAATTTTTTTATTATAATCTGGTAGATAATTTCATGGTATTTAGTTTTTGAATATAATTTCCGACATATGTCCGTCGCGGCTACAAGTTGCATGGTCTATTCGATAAGTCCAATTTTTGACAATTATTTGCAATAAATGTGGCAGTATGGCGCCAATGATAGCATGAATATTGGGTTCTAATGCTTCAAGAGTTGCTGGTATGGTATGTCTCACGGAAGAGGGGGCCAGTTAACAGGACTACTTCTGGAAATTAAGTTGTCACCATATTGATTTCGCAAAAAATCAATTATTAAACGCACTGTATGACAAGTTTGTAACGACACTTTCCTTAGAGTCGTTGCTAATTGCTGGAGTATCTTCAGTCTCACCAGAATCATCAGGTGTACAACACCTGAATTATTTTTTCGATTGAATATATCCTTATGGTATATAGAAATATTCCTTTGCGTTTTATTCAAAATTATTTCGTTTACAGTAGGCGTACTGTAGCCAATCGTAACGATATTAGATTAGATTAGATTTAAAAACGGATTACCATTATGTCCTTTGGGGAGATGTTGCCTAATTCCGTTATAAGTGGATAGTACAAGTGGATAGTAGAAGTCTAAGTCTGGCGAGACTATCAGAGTAACACAGAATGTGTTCTGCTGTTTCCTTTTCTTCGCAACAAAGTCTGCAGCTATCGTCTCTTGTAATACTTAGGTTCGATAGATGCCTTTTTACTTCGCAATGTTCAGTAAGAATCCTGTGACAAATCAGATGGCAAGAATTCTTTAGGCATTTACATTATCTTAATTAGTCTGAGCTGCTCTATCCAGCCATTTTTTAATTTTATATATAGGTTGACCACAAAATATTTTCTGCAGCTTTCGTAGCTTATCTATCACAATCTTCTGCTGAGCTATCTTGTACCAGATAGATAATACAGAAGTAAGAATTGGCCTAGCAATAGATGTATACATCCAGAGACTGAGTTTATGATTTAGGCCCCAGTGTTAACCAATGAGGTTTCTGCTGGTCCATAATATTTCTTTGGCTCTTCGGATAACATTGTCTACATGAGAATGAAAACCATTGCTTATCCATGTAGTGTCGTGCTATCGACTCTATTATGAAGGCATCTTTCGATATATGAGTGATCTGTATTATTGAACGCTTCTTCAATATCAAGAAAACAGCCCACCTCAAATTCGTTGCAGTCTACAGACTTCTATATTAAAGTAGATAGATTGAGTGAAGCATGTATGTTAGATTTATTCTGTTGGTAATTTAAGATGTTTATTTAGCTTATATCTTTCTTTAGATATGTGTTTGACAATTCCAAATAGTGGGAATGATTCCCAGTACCAGCCCTGCTCTTAAGATATTGACTAGGTAGGGCATAAGGTGCGTAAGTTCCTTTTGTAGCACTGCTGGAAATATATCGTCTGCTCCAGCGGCTTTGAAAGGAAAGAATGAGTTAATCGCCTATTCAATTTTACTCTCTGTGAAAATTTTACGAGTTATCTTCTAGTCATTGGCCCTGGGCCTTTGGCCACCAGGGAGCTGAGCTGGGAATTTGATTGGTCATAAACTAGAAATCCCGGGAAGTATACTTTTGTTAAAAGTATAAGTGACTCTTTGCAGTAATTAGTGTAATGGCTATCTGGTTGTTTTAGAAGCCCAATATGACAACTCTGTGGATTTTAGCGTTACTGCTAAAATTTTGAATCTCAAAGCAGATTGAATCTCAAAGCAAATTCGCTATAATTCTCTTTTTGCCCTTCTAATTTCCTTATTGTAGGCAGTGAGGGCATTCCTTTAAGTGTTTCAGTCACCATTTATTTTAGCCTTCTTAAACAGTCTTCGCGATTCCACTAATTTGTTGTTCCACCAATGTTCACTTCTGTTGTCGGTCTTAGTTTTTACCAGACAGGCCTCATGGTAGGTATTTATAATAGTTGTACCTAAGGTAGCATCAGCTATTCATAAGCCATGAATGTTACTTGTCGTATATTTGTTATCGCTTAGGTTGGCCATCTTGGTCGTCTTTAAATCGAACCCAATCTGTGGCCCTAGGTAGCCTATAAGATTCCGTTACTTTCATATTTAGATCAATATCGAATCTTATCTGACGATGATAAGACATGGTTGTTTGTTGCATCATTCGAGTCTTTGATAAAATGTTTTATAACTGGTGTGGCTAAAGAGATGTCTAATAACTCTTCCCTGATTCTGTTTATAAAACGGGCATATTACCCGTATTCAAAACATTTAGGTTGTTCCCAGTAATATATTCAAATAAACACTCATCTCTTTTGCTGATGTTGGTGCTGCCCAAATCGCGTGTTGTGCATTAACGTCACTTTCAACAATGAGTTGGTATTTATTTTTAGCACTGTAGTCCACGAGTCCTTTCAGTCCTTTCCAGGTCTTGGAATTCTACAGATAGATAAGATAAGCCAACAATGAGCTCTGTCTTAGTTACTAGGGTGTCCACAGATATTATAGCTGTTACCTGTTCCTTATTGGTATGCTGTGGAATAATAAAACCATTAATACCATTTCTTGCCAATACAAGTACGAGGTTGATCATGGCTGTCTTGGTTTTACAGTAACTTACCTTTCAGTCCATTTATATGGTTCTCATAGACATTAGCTCCTAGATAAAGGCTAAGTCAATCTTTTCATATATAATATAAGATTGACCTATTCATTTTTTATTCTTTTCGTCCCTTGCGATTCCGTAACCTCTTGGACAATTTTGCCCCATGAGTGGCTGCTTCTTGTCGATGGAATTTCAATGGCTTTTGCTTCTGGTCTTTCACCCTAGAGACCGGTCTATATCCATACTACCTGGAGGAGTTGGATGCGACATCGGCCGGAGTGCTTTCCCGTGAAACCTGTACTGTGTCACTTGGTCTATTTGTCTGTGCTTTCGAAGTTTTTGGTTTTTTACTTCGATGCGGCTGTTGGATGGAGGCACCTGGGACTTAAATTCACTCGGTTTCTCTGTCGTTGGTGACCTTTTGTCACTAGTATTTTATGTCCACTGGGCTCTCCCTTTACACGTACGTGAATTTGAGTCTTCGCTTAAACAGGATCACGAACAGCTTCCCTACCTGACCGACTCTCCAGTTTTTGGATATCTCTATTACCGACACCGTGATTGTTTCCTCACCATTTTTGTCATTTTCTGACAGTCCTCCACGTTGATGTACATATTCCACCATTTTGTTTCACCAGACGGCTCAGTAAGATGTTCGGTGATAGTATAGCGGAGAGGGGAATAAAGATGATGAATGCATATGTCTTGGAAATCTCTCCGCTCTGAAACATTTTAAGTGTGGCATCCGAGAATGGTTCTAACTTTGTGAGATTTACTTCCGGATATTTCTCATGAGTAATAGCCACTTCGTAGGCAGTGGCAACGTCCCTGAAAGATGGGGTCGGTTTCGGATAATGTTCGATCGAGCTAGTCGTTTGCTTTTGGCTTCTTGGGCTGTGTGCGTTGTTCTTCTTCGGGAGATTTGCTGTACTTTTCGTTGGTACTGGGTCTGTCACTTTCTCCTACTACCACCAGAAAAGCTCGCAGTCTCCAAATCCAGTTAAAAGTAATTATAACATAACCCAACCATTGAACAACAATAATTAACATATTTCTTCTTTATTATTAATATTATTTTCTCTGATCATGGCCTTAATACGCCTTTTTTGAGCTCCGGTGAAGTATTCCGTCTTCTTCCTGGTCTCTTTGTTGCCGTCAGCTGAGTGCACCGTGCTCTGGGTGTTAGTATTTGAAGCACCGCCACCACAGTCACCTCTGTTCATACAACAGCTTGATACCATTGCTTTCTGAGCAGATGGGTTCAGATTGTCCGTATCTTGAATCTTAAGTGAGGCTTCAAGCCTATGTTCAAGATTTGCTCCAATTTTCGTTGACGAACGGAGTACAGCTTCTTCCTCTGTCTCCATATATACATTATTTTTATATACATAGTACATAGTAATACAAAACAATTACTAGTATCACATACCCGGGAAGTTTACTCTCCCCAACCCGATAATCAGCGGTCTACCCTTGGCAGAGACATGGCTGTATCTTGAGGATTGTCATACTTACCCTGATGAGTCTAGTTGATAAGATGGAACTAAGTCGACGATCTTTACCGCCACCTACTCTCTAAGACGCAAGGACATTGTTAAGCTATTCAGACCTTGTCAGCTTTCAAACACGAAAATCTACTAACTACTGACGAACCAATTACTGACAAAAAAAATATAAATCTACTTGCTACCAACTAACTACTAACAAGACATACACTACAAGACAACACAATCTACCTAAACCTACTGGTAGAGATTGTTTGCACTTCTTGCTCTAATCTCTATCAATATTTCAAAAAGTAGCAGAGTAGCAGAGTATTAATCAGAGTAGCTGAAGTTACATCAAAGCCCCTACACCACTACAAGGTGTCTACCACGTAGAGGATCGTAACGATATAATTTTTAATATAAATTATTGCTTCGATTGTATTATTTTTTCTTTATGTAGAAATTTTTTACATGCAGCGAGTGCTAATATGGTGCTAGGTGTCTATGCCTTAGTGATTATAATTCAAGTCCCTACATTAACAAAAATGCTCATCTTAAATACCCAATGTTTTAGTAGAGCGTAACATTTTTGTTTACAGCTGTTCTTTAGTAATTCTTGTTTATTCTGTTGATTTTTAATTTCACATGTCTACTCAGCATGTCTTCTTAGCTTTCTTTGATCTTCTCTTTGAAATTATCTTACGGCGAATACTTTTGGCAATTCTGGTTTTATTGTTTCGCTATTCCTTTGTTTTGATTCTTGTGATATGTGTATTCGATTCTGGTAGTTTTATTTATTTTTTTATTATAATAAAATAAATATTAAAAGTCTTTAAAAAAAAATATATATACCATAATTAATAAAAAATTATAAATATTATTCATTTATGTAATTATATTTCTATATTATTTATTTCAGGTGCGTGCTGCAATAATCTTTTTGCGAGGGTGGAATTTTGCAAGTAAATGTATTCATTTATTTTAAATAAAATTTAATTTAATTAGTTTTAATTTTAGGTGTCCACATTTATTTCTAGTGAGTTTCTTTGGTGTTTGGGATGATAGCAATTGTAATGTGTGTAAAAACAGATATTTTTTTTTATTTAAGCTATTCGAGCTAAAGATGTAGAATCTTCAAAAGATACTGATAGCCCGTGCTACCAGTATGCACAATTCGTGACCAAAACTTACTCTTGGTTACTTACTTTGCCAATATGAGATTCGCATATATACGAGTAGTATTAGCCTTACTGTTTCTTCTGTTGCCTAGATCCACCTGTATTGGGCATTATTCGCGATAGTACACACGTTGTTTTCGTACATGATCGCAGTTAGCTTGAGGCCTACGCCTGTGATTCACTTCTTTACCATAGCAACGGTATGTCGCATGTAATTTCTATGTTTTCTATATGTTTCCCTCTAACCACCAGTTAGAGGGACTTGATATGACATCCTTCTTTATAGTAAAAAAGCACTCTGTCTTAAAAATAGTTAACCATTATATCTATTAGGTACTTTGGGACGTTTTCCCCATCAAGTGCTGCCAGTATAGTGTCCCAGTCTGTGGGAAGAGGCCTTCAACTATTGTTTGGAGCTAAGTTGCTTTTGTTGTAACTGGTAGGCGGTTGACTGGTTGACTAAAATTGAATAGTAAAATTCGATTTCAAATATTTTTAGTTTTTTAATTTGATTGAGGAAAACGTTTCTGATTTCACTCTTAAGAAAATTTGAATAAGGTTTTGAATAAGGTGCATGTTAAGCCCTATTTAACAGCCCAGGTCGCCTGTAACCACTATTGGGTTTATATTTTTTGCGTTGTTGGCAATGTCGTCTAGTTTTTGTTTGTATTGCTCGATTGATAGACTGAGTTGTAAATAACGTTACTCCGTTGACCGTACTTTTTACCTATGCTTTCTTTCTCTCATAGACCTTCTCTAGGAAGGTCTACTGGAAGCCCAGCATTGTTTGTCTAGTGTGCTAAAATGCTCACTTATTATAATAAGGTTTATTTTTTGTTTGCAAACAGTCTGCTTTAGAAGATCCTGTCCCGCTGCACAGTAATTTAAATTCAGCTGCAAGACTCTCATCTCCATTTACTTATTATCCTTCGGTGGGCAGACAGATAAAGGAGGCATTTAAGCTCTCCCGTAGTATAGTTACTGTCGACATTCATTTTTTTCTTTTAGCCGCTTGGATATAAGTGGTATTTGCTGCGGCTGGAATGTCTGGGTACATCTATCGTTGGTTTTAGCGTTGATGGTTTGCTTCGATGTCTTTTCAGCAGTTCGTTTGTAGAGGGATGATATTGTTGCAACAAGGTCATGCATTGCTTGGTGTATAGACCTTCTTCTTCCACCCATCACCTCATTTACCTCGGATATTTTATCTCCGAGTTTAATGAACGCTCCATCGGGGATGAGTGAGCTCTCCTGTTGTACTGCCTCTCTGGTGATAGTACAGGTAACTGTGTTAGTCTCGGCGCCCTCATGAAGGGGTTTTGGCTGAGACTGACTATCTGTGACTTCTTTGCACTTTCGGTGCTAGCTGGAGTATTAATGACAGTGTGTGTAGGTGTTTTTGTTGTTGACATATATTTTGCGAGTGTGTCCCAACTTAAGACCGTTAGTTTCCTTGTATAATTACTCTTTTTGTGGTTCCATGATTATCTCTGCAATGCAATGAGGTCATTCGAGGATTGACACATGGTCTTTTGAGCGCATGTTTTCAGAGCCAAACCGGGACCAGATTTCACTGTATCCCATATTAATATAACATAATACTTCATCCACCAGTCCATGTCATCATTTCCAATCACTTTCTGTTCACCAGTATACCATTATCAGAATTTTACTGGTATCGATCGTGATGCCTTTTCTTATAGGCTTCCTTCGTTATCATATTTGGTGTGTGTATTGTAATGCGACAGCCGCCCATGACATGGGGTGCAGACACTGCGCATATCCTTCTCCCTCGGTGGTGCTGCAACCACTCCTTACATTGAAGTCAGTCGCTAGCACTTCTAACTCCCTCGCTGGCGCATCAACCGTTCCCCACAAAACAAGTCTCCCTCGTTGCCATTCTGAGATGGTAGACGCTTAGTTACAGCCGGCATTTACTCGGCTCAGCTCAGGAGCTTTTCAGTGTTTTTGTGACCTTTTAAGCCACACCCTTCGACGCCTGGCTGGATTTAAGTCGCCTCGTATGACAGGCATGCCTTACTGCGTCAATATTCTAACCTCTATCTCGCATTTCGAATGAAATAAATAAAATAATTATGTTTTTTAAACAAGAGGTCACTGCAATCATTGCTCTATCTAAAAAGTTCTTCCGAATTTTTGTTTTTTTCTTCACCTAAGCACAACAACTGCTTGCTTTAACATAATCAAGGCTTTTAAGACTTCTATAATCAATATCTTCTCAAATGTATCATTATTCATAAATTGCCCAACTTGTGGATCACCAATTTATTATGAATTTGAATTTATTATGAATTTAATTTATTATGACTGAATTTATTATGATTGAAATGGCGTAAGCTCACTTTTAATCGTTTTAAAGAGGTCTCTCAAGTTACATAGTGTGAACAAGCTATTTTAGTTTTTTTATTTAGTTTTATGTAATTCCTATGTACAAATTGGGATGCGAGTCGCACTTGTGGCGACCCAGTAGGCTATGCTTTTATTGAATTTAAAAAGGAAAATTCAATTTTAAATATTTTCAAGTTTTCTGTTTGAGATTGTGGGAAACGTTTCCATTTTTCTCTCGTGTAAAAAGTTTGATTAAAAGATTATTAACATCATAAATTTTGAGAGTTTTATTTATTAGCAAGGTTAATAGACCCTAGCTAAATTGGTGACCCCGACGTGATCTGAACGAACGGTTACGTTTTTCAAAATTACCTACTGCAATTATCACACCACCTACACTCACCCCCGCTAATACGATGCCAATATCAGCGTAGCAAACCCACGAAAATTGCACAGGTGGCACCAAATCTGCGAAAAACGACAAGCAATAATTACACTGCATCCTCCACTAACAAATCACCGGCTAAGAAACACGTTGCCATAGCGCCACGCACACCTGAAATGAAGCAGCAACAGCAGCAGCAACAACTTACAACCACTTTGATACGGCGCGGCCGCCAACGAGGCATGAGGCCAGCCTACAGATCAAAGTTATTTTCATCAAATCTCATCAACGCTCTCCACTCTCAATCACTTTGACATGGCGCGGCCGCCAACGAGGCATACGGCCAGCCTGCACGTCAAAGTTTTTTAAATCCTGTATCGCTTGTCAATTGTCTAAAGTTAATCGACACATCAAGTCACCTTTAGGCTGTTTCGCAGGTGTTTACGAGCGTTTCCAACATGTGCATATGGACATCATCGGACCACTACCACTGTCGCAGGGTAAAAGATACTGTGTGACGTGCATCGATCGT
This sequence comes from Teleopsis dalmanni, assembly GCF_002237135.1. NCBI lineage: Eukaryota > Metazoa > Arthropoda > Insecta > Diptera > Diopsidae > Teleopsis > Teleopsis dalmanni. The sequence goes on along the minus strand of NC_051846.1, from coordinate 113,129,171 downwards.
TTTTCACGATGGCCCGTGGTGATTCCTGTTTCAGACATGACGACCGAAGTCATTGCCGGCGCGTTTATCGAAGGATGGGTAGCACAGTATGGTGTTCCTCATATTATCACGACTGATTTAGGACGTCAGTTTGAATCAACGATCTTCCGAGAGTTGTCCAGACTATTGGGTATCAAGCATATTCACACCACAGCATATCACCCCCAAGCGAATGGGATGGTTGAACGTATGCATAGGACGTTGAAGGCTGCTTTGCGATGCCATAATTCTAATGACTGGACGCGCACACTCCCATTGATTCTGCTGGGGTAACGGACTTCCCCAAAGGAAGATCTAGGCGTCAGTTCCGCTGAAATGTTGTACGGAAACCCGTTACGTGTTCCAGGACAGCTGTTGTCACAGAAATGCCAAAAGCCAGGTGAAACCGATTTCGTTTCATCACTTCGTAATGCATTGGCTCAACTGAAGACAATCAACGGCAGCAGACACGGGCATCACCCAGTCTATGTTCCGAATGACCTCCTAACCAGCAAGTTTGTGTTCGTGCGTGTCGATCGGGTGAGAGCTCCATTGGAACAGCGGTATGAAGGTCCGTTTCAAGTTCTTCAACGAGATGAAAAATATTTCGTAATTAACAGAAGAGGGAGCAGGTGCACCGTCTCGTTAGACAGATTAAAACCAGCTTATTTGACTAACGATGAACTTACCGGCAAGCAGTTTTCGCCACTTCCTTTAGTCAATCATGAGCGGAAACAAGCATCCGAGAAGAAGGTTCTTAAACCGTCGGCCGTTTCTTCAAAGGTTTCGCGTTCTGGCCGAGCAGTGCATTTCCCAGCGAAGTTGTGTGACTACCGCGAGTAACTTCTCTTCATGTGTAGCGCGTCGTCGCCCGAACTCCGTCGCTAGGAGGGGGGTACTGTGGCTTGCAAAAAAAAAATACTGCAACAGTTCTCTCTAATTAATATTATTTATTTTCATTTTTTTTGTTGTAACATTTCATCGCTAAACAGCCGAATCACTACAATGTGATTATTAAATTTTATTTGTATTTTAATTTATTTCAAATTATCATTATTCAAATTTATCAAAAAAAAAAAAAAATTAATTGATTCACTTTACGACTACTTGAGTTGCGCTATCTTTGAACGTCTTTACTCATCAAAGACAAGTGCGAACTGTCGGTTCTTACCTACTTAAACCACTTAAGTATGTCCAAACAGTTTGAAAGTGATTGGATGTAGGTCAATATATATGTTAGATAGTCTTTTTATAGGAGCAATTTTGTTTAAATAGTTAAACTTTTACAATAATGAGTTACTATGAGTTTTTTCGTGACAGAATGTATTATTTTAATCTCGTAACATAATTTGCTATTTCTACAGCGAGAAGCAAACTCGTTGCTTTCAATAGCGTCAAATTAGCAGCTTTAGCCACTATTTTCGGCAAGTGACACTTGGAGAATTAAAGATAATTTTTTTGGGTCGCTTCTTATATCACAGATAACTGATAAGAATGATTATGAGGCTTTCAAAAGTCAGAAAAGGGGCTAGAATAATAAATTCTTGATATTCTTTGGCACTATAAAAACACTCTTTGAACTTCAAAAATTTTCTAAACCTTAAATATCAGTATTACTCTCTATAATTGACACAGTTTTGCTACTTATAACTCTTTACAATTATTTTTCATAGTTATATCAGAGAATTAACTTCTTGATATCTCTACAATTAATTTGACCATATCGTCTAAAAAGCATCAGGTATAAACGGTAAGTCGTTTTAGAGTAAATTCTTACTTGTTCTCCTCATGGTTCTAGAATTCATATCTATATTTCATCATGATTTTTCTTTTTCGATTGAAAAGTGCCCTTACACGCCTTGTAAGGGTACTAACGAAATGTATATTTCGTATGGCTAGGAACGATATATTTATTTGGTGATCGCAAATGGGAATTGGTATCACCTTGGGAATGTTCACTAACGAAATGTTGATTTCGTTACTAATAAATAAGGAATAGAAATGTAGATTTCTATAACTAATCAAAAAATGGGAATAGAAATATAAATATCTATTATTGACAGCCTTTTATACCGGAGAAGTGTAATATACTCTGGTGTTTTGTTAGTGTAGCTTCCTATACAAATTTCATTATTGTTTTGTTATTTATTGTGTGAATTTGGTTTTTAATAGTTGTTCTATTACACAGGTCAAAAAAAAAAAATTTTTTTTTTATCCTAGATATGTGATTGAGTGAACCTAGAGGTATTTTGCGTGCTGATTCCAAATCTGGACTTAGATTTTTTCTATCACGTCTAGTTTTCTTTAGACAACCAGATTAACGGGTGATTCAAGGGGTTTCAGCAAATAAATCGTGAATTTAAAAAATGGTACTTACTTATGTTTTTCTCGCATATTGAGCATCTGGTAAGTCCCTTTTTAGTGTCCAGCAGTAATCTGCTAACATGTTAGTGAAATTTCCTTTGTGGCGTTTTTCCATGTGTAAAATATCCTGGTGAAAACGCTCACCATGTTCATCACTAACGGCGCCAAGATTTAGGAAGTAGGAAGTGAAGTTTTAAAGACATATTGCAGCCCATTTTTTGGTATGAATCAATTAGATTAGCCACCAGATCGCGATAATTTTCAGCTAACATATTTCCTAAAAAATGCTCAACTACATTTTTGAATGAGTTCCACGCGTTAATTTCTGTTGAACTCAATTGCTGTTGAAATTCCGAGTCCTTCAGCAGTTCTCTAATCTGTGGCCCAATAAAAATACCTTCCTTAATCTTTGCCTCACTTATTTTAGGAAATTTTTGCTTCAAATAAGTAAAACCACCGCCATTTTTATCCATGGCCTTAACAAAATTTTTAAAAAGTCCTAATTTAATGTGCAGAGGTGGTAAAAGAATATTTTTAGGATCGACCAAAGGCTGGAAGAGGACATTTTTGATTTCAGGAACGAGTGCTTTACTTTGTGGCCACTCTTTTTTCAAGTAATGCAATTTTCTGTCTCTGCTATCCCACTCGCAGATGAAGCAACAATATTTCGTGTAACCAAGTTGTAAGCCTAGTAAAATTGCAATAACTTTTAGGTCACCACAAATTTTCCACTTATATCTTTCGTATTGAATTTTTTTTAAGAGAAACTGCATATTCTCGTAAGTTTCTTTCATAACAGTTCCATGGGCTAACGGTATTGAGGGAATTTCATTTCCATTATGTAAGAGAACAGCCTTTAAACTGACCTTAGAAGAATCAATGAACAAACGCCAATCATCATCGTTGTATTCAAACTTAAGAGTATCCATAACAGATAAAACATCATTGCAAAAAATAAGGTTGTTTTCTTGAGTAGTTAACAAACAACAAAATTCGGATACTTTTTGAGCAGTAGGTAAATTACGACTTTATAGCAAAAATATACATTCAACTGTTTTGAAGAATCTAGACGTGATAGAAAGAATCTAAATACAGATTCGGAATCAGCACGAAAAACACGTCTAGGATCTCTTAACAACGTCTCTAGGATAAAATCTTTGTTGACCAGTGTTATTTTTATTATATATTATTATTATTGTTTTAACGATGTGGCTCTGATTAGTAGTTGGGTACCTTTTGTATTTTATTTAAGTAGTACCTTTTTGGGCAATCATTCAATATTGGAATTGAATTCAAAATGAACGCGGTATTGTCAAGCGTAAAAAAATAGTTTTATACCTTAGCATACGTTATTTCAAGACCATGGTTCGTGATATAATGTCAGATCCTTCTTAAGATGAGCTCTTTCTGAAAATTTACATAAATGAAAACTATGGATCGCAGTGGAAGTTTTGATAAAATCTGTAATCTTTGATGTTAGTCAATCCGGCCGTTGAGATGAATGGCTTAAGGTTTGTTCATTTCTAAATGGATGTATCTGGGTAACAGGCACTCTTTGATTAAAATATAAATTTGTATGCGTATAACGAATCTCGACTTTTGTCGACTTCTACATTAAAGATAAACAATAAAAACTGTTGTAAAAGCCAAAAGTTTGGCATATCTAAGCTCAGTTACCAGAATCTAGTATTCTGTCCTTCTAAAGTATCTTCCACGTCTTCTAGCGGAGAAAATACAAAGACTGTCGAACTGTAGTTATATTACCGTTTTATTAGATAACGTCCGAAGTAACTTAGGTCAAATATGTCCTGACTTCTTCTGAAAGCATCATTGCTTATTATATGTGTCACCTTTAAAACCAGAAGCCAATAAGGTCAAATTTCGTGGATGTCCCATACTTAATCAAAATACTAAAGAGCCTAATTATTGTGACTACCATAAAACAGGATGACTATAATAGAACTACCACGTCTGAAAAATTGAGTTTGTTGAACTGACTTCAAATATTTTAATTAGAGAGTAATAGATGAGCCATACCTTCGGCGGCCTATCTATCTTGTATGGAAAATTGGATCAAGTGTTGCTGCAGGAGGAAAGTACTTTAAAAACGATAATAAAGAAAGTCATTAAAAATTAAAATTTGCGTTTTTTTTTAAATTCTCGTTCTTTTTTGATCATAAAGTATGTGGTATATTTGAAACAAAAAAAAGCTGTCTTATTCTGTCAAAGATCTAGTTAGATAAACATAAAGAATTATTGCTTTCAAATATTAAAGATGGTAATAAACAAACTATCGTCACTAAAAACAGACAAGAAGTATAAGATATCACTATTCATGACTCTCCTAAGAAATAGAAAGTCTCCACTCGGCATTTTTTCGCGGATCATATGATCTTCAAATTTATTCTAGCTATAGATACGTCAGATTTCTCAAATTCAACAACTTTCAGAAATATAAAACAACAAACCGGATAATATTTAAAGCAGTTATCAATTAGTTGAAGTCTAAGATTTGACTTTAGTGCTTAATAAAGTGCTCCACATAGCATTTCCACTCGATCTTGAATAAGACTAATACATCGTGGGAGAAAGCAGGTTTTTGTAAAAGTATTTGCAAAAGAATATAAGAGACTTTAAATACACCTGAGCTAAATAGGAATGAGGTAGAATGATCGCATTCTTAGAGAAGTAAGTCTTACGCAGATATGGGTTTCATACTGAAAGCAGGTAAGAAGAATCCCCTCCATCAAAAATCCTTCAGACCTATTTATCTCACATTTATATTTTACAGGTTTTCTGATTACTGCATTGTTTTTAAAGCGGAAGTTGTTACTATTAGTGAAGTTATAACGAAGCCAGGGATGAAATGTGTATTTAATCAGAACATATATGGTACATTAAGGTGCCATTAAGGTATATAAGCAATTTTACAGAAAAATTTTGTATGAGTGAATTTTTAATGTTTAATAGATCTATAACTTTCAAGAAAACAGGTTTTATGTGAAATTAAATATATCGGAGATATAAGCAATCAAATATGAATTTTATGGAAAAAATGGTTATTTTCCAAACTTTGGGGCTCATGGGGCGCCCTTTCCACTTATTCAATTGAACTAAAATTTACACAGATTATTTTTTAGTAAAATGAACCGATCTGGGGAGTGCAGCGGAAGTTTTTCCCTAATATACATATATCGGATAGTCAAACTGTCACACATAGTTTTTGAGTTCTGTCCAAATTACACCTAACACAATTGATGACAGTTATACATTTCCAAACGCGATGCCAACTAAGTTCAATATTTTTTCTATCCAGATTTCTGATCAAACTTGCTAGATGCTTTAAGTAGTCACTCTGAACATCTGACAGATTTAGGCTTACCGCAGATATCATGCAAACAATTGTTGCAATCTTTCTGTAATGAGCAATTTAATATAATAATATTTGATTATTTGTATTTGTATTCTAGCAATCTCATGGTTCATAGCTATTTAGGGAACTATGTTTAAAGATAGAATCTCGGGGAAAAGAAGGAAAGTGCCTCACATCCGGCTTGTCTGCGTTTTTATACTATAGTACAATGGATCTCTAGGATCGCAGTTATAATCTAAGTTGTTCGATATGTATGCCGCTGCGACTACAGTTCTTAGTATTTTGTATTGTAACAGTTATACATATGGTGTTATTTTTAAAATTCATCTTTAATTGATTTATAATAAAAACCTTCGGGGTGTTCTTAGTGGTGTTTTTCGTGGTCTCCTATTTTTTTTTTTGTACAGCTTCTAAGTTTAAGTTTCTAATAGTGTCGGCTGTATATACTGATAGTATATGAACTGTTGCATACGTATTATACCGCTTATACTGGTCTATGTGAAGTGAGAAACTTCCCATGAATTTGACATATTGGCATAGTTTTCAATTTTGTAATTTTTATTTTTTTGTTTTTTATTTTTGTTGGTTATAAAGTACCAACACTGATAGTGTGCCGTTCTCTTATAATGTTCTAAACTTACGCAGAAAAATCAACTATACAATTAATTTATTTAAATTAAAATAATTTATTTGTTTAATTAATAATTATAATACATTTTACAACATTTATTAAAAGGTGGACTCAACTATCCAGCACGGACTTACACATGTATTACAATTTAGTGGATTCGCATTTTCGTGTCAATCAATTAATTACAATATTACAATATTATTTCTTACACGATTAAGTACGAATTCTTTACTTATCTACGTTAATTAAATTACAAAAAAAGAGCAATACTTTATATATCTGAAGTAATTTTATCTCATACCTAAAACATCTGTTTGGGTTCAAAGAGATTTGTATCTTTTTAATAATGATCAAAGTCAAATAAGTCAAGATGTGGCTTATCATGTGAAATCTTGATTAAAATTTTGTGAAATAGTTAAATAATTAAACATCTGCTGTGCGTATTTCTAAGTGGTTAGACTAGTGAGTGTATTGAATATTCTGACTAATTTCTCTGATTAGCTAATATAATGCATTTATTAAGAGATATATCTATTAATACAAATATTTATAGACTAAATCTTTTATGTATAAATTTTACACTTATTTCATAATGCTATATACATTTGAAAGTATTGAAGATACTTCCCAACAAAGATTTCCAAAATATACAAATATTGAACCCTTAGTGCTATATATACAGAATTGCATCCCAGTTTCGCTGCGTGACGGATCGACTTTTATATTTAAATATCAATTTTTACGTTGGCCTGTAGCAGATTGAGGCTTCGTAAATGATTTGCAGACTGTTTGCAGATTTGATATATTAAATTTAAAAGAAGTCGTCAAAAGTTTTTGATTATGTTTGATACTGCAACATTGGCGCTGATAAATTGGGGTGGTGAGAGCTATTCATGCGCAAAGCCGATAAACTTTTGTTGTACCATTCGTCCTCCGGCGACATTCCTGTAATAAACAATTATTGATTTAAATTGTTGCCAATGAAATGAACAAATTCTATTGTTTGTATAAATAAATAATAACTAAACGTGTATATACTATTATTAGTATTAAACCGGCAAATAATAATAATTGCCGTTTTAATTATAAACCGAAGCAGTTGAAGTAAAAGATCCAATGAAATAGATCAAATATGCCTGAATTAAAAATAAATAATTGAATTAGTGTTAAATTTGGAAGTATACGTTATACATGCTTTTCTAAGTTCTCAAGAGATGATATTAAACTAAAAATAACAAATTCACATCTCAACAAACCTAGTATTTACATATACATACTCATACTTGTGCATCAGATTTTTCCCAAAAACAATTTTCTCCTCTGATCCATTTTCTAAAACCTTAAGGTAACGCAAAATTATGTCGAAAAAAAGTCCAAAATTAAAAAAGAGTGGTTCAACTTTACTATTAGTTTCTAGCTGTCTTGAAAAATTTCAAAAGCACCAGGTGTTGAATTTGGCTACCTCTTTGTTTTTAATCGCAAAAGTTAGTTTGGAAAAAGTTAATCTATTATTTACAAAGAAATCTCTATTAACTCTCCATATCTCATTATTAATATGTTCAACATTTCTGCAGTTCGATCATATAACTTAATAGAGAAAGTTCTCAACAGGTAGTGAAAATGATTTAGAATGCGAATGGTTAAAATATTGGTCCCAGTCAGCGAAAATTCTACTTAAAGACACTCAAATGCTACTTGGGATTGCATTAATAAGGGGAAACCAGCTTCATATAATATATTTTAATTATTTTCAAAATCTATATCCCCAACCTTAAAAAAATGCATCTTTATGAAATAGTAGCAATGGGATCAACTTTTCGAAAGAATCTAAATCTCCAATTAGACATCCGGCACGAAGCAATGTAAAAGAGTTTGATGTATTTTTTAAATACTTAAAAGGAGTATTCCATCTTCATCTTGAATCGACGTATTATGAATTTTATACACAACCTTTTAACATACAATTCAACCACGAAAATTATGGCTTATGAGCTTTTTCAAGTAATCGACAAAATAAGTCAGCATTTGTAACTCTAAAAAGACACCAGAATATGACAACATTTTAATTATCATGATAAATTCTTTTTCCGCGATAAATATCATCTCTAAGCCTTATAATGTCATCATTAAAAGACTGGAGAACATTCTTAAATCCGGTAAAGATCCAATCTTAGCTTATTCCTATAGCGAAATAAGTTAAAAGCTGAAACCTGTCTTTGACGAATAATACCTAATTTTGGTTCACTGATTTATTTTAAGAGAAAATCACGGAACGATTGATTAACTGTTCTGCATTAAGCAAGCATTTGATAAAGTGCAGCATTACGGTCTGATTTACAATATTCGGTGTCATTACCTACAAATCTTCACTTATTTATAGAATCATTTATATAGTCAAGTGTATATTATTTATGTCTTCAAATTTCCGGCTTAGCTGCTGTTATTCCGTAAGAAAACAATCTAAATCCTTTATTCTATATACTTTAAATATATGATATACCAATTAGTGATCAAGTTGTAACCATAACCTTTGCCGATGAAAGTAAATTTATGATGAATTAATATATTACGAAACAGAACTGTTGTGGCAGCTTCTACACAATATCAATCTCATTAATATAGGTTAGAGAAATAGTTCTCGAAATGGTGAAATAAGGTTACATCATTTTTATGTTAAATCGGAGAAGCTCCTCAGTAGTCTTAGTAAATAAATTCCAAACCCACAAGCAGATGGTATCTCGTATCTAGATGTTCACGTACGCAATTGACTAAAACACAGGCTTGAAGCCTTCAAGTTACACTGGTTCATTGCAGGCAAGGTTTGTCTATTCCCAGAGTACAAGCACTTTAATATAATAGCACAATAAAACCATTTCATTGTTAAAGCGAAATTTTTGATAGCTTTTAATAAAAAAAACCCACTTACCCCTTTGCCAGAAATCTTACACTTACAACTAATATTTTCCGTTTACAAAAGAGCTAAGCGTCCAATCATTGATTTCAACCAAACAACCAGCAAAGAAATATGATATTTTCCCAGAAGAATTTCAAAGCTTTATTTGATTTCTTTAATAAATCTAATATCCAATTTAGCTTAGACTATGTAATGTACAGTGAGCGTAATTTACTTAGACGCACACAAAAAAAATGCTTTTATTTTTGTTGAAGAGCAGAGCTATTGATCTTTTTTCATTATTGTTTTTTCTTTTCCATTACTTTTCCATTTTCTTTTACCATTACAAAGCTAAGTAAGTGCGCAATTTTTATAGACGCATATATTTGTTTCGGTAGTTCGGACTAGTTTATTTGATTGTTCTGTAAGAAAGTTTGTATTTCATAACACATTAATATTTGAGCTAATATTCTAAAAGCAAAAACCATACAAATTCTTTACGAAATAGGCTCCGCATTTGCGCAAGTCGAAGGCAAAGGGAAAATTTCTGAGCGCTGATGAAAAAACCAAAATAGGGTGTTTACATCAAAATGGATTCTCAAAGAGGAAAATTGCACGCCTCATAAACCGATCGGAACACGTTGTAAGAAATTTTTTACGTATGGGTGAGGAATATGGTAAAGCCCCTACGAATAACAAGCGAAATGCAAAGATAAATCGGCGACTCAAAAACCAAATAAAGGAAGAAGCAACAAAAAATCGGCGCAGTGCAGCTCAAATCGCAGTAAAATTGCACCTACTAATTAAAAAAAGAAGAGTGCAGCAAATTTTACATGCAGATGGCCACATGAAATGGAAGAAAATGATGAAACGGCCCCCTCTGAAAGAAATGCACAAGAAGAATCGCATTGTTTTTGCTAAAAAATCATATGCATTGGACCAAAGAATGGCACTCGGTTATTTTTTCGGACGAGAAAAAATTTAACTTGGACGGGCCAGACGGTTTCAGCTCTTACTGGCATGATCTTCGCCAAAATAATCCCATAAGAATGAGTAGAAACTTTGGAGGCGGATCTGTCATGATATGGGGTGGCTTTTCACTCCATGGAAAACTTACTTTGTGCTTCATAAATACAAGAATGAACTCAGAGAAGTACACTGAAATGCTGGATGACGTTCTTATAAAGTTTCTGGAGGAACACGCCGATCGGGATCTTATTTTCCAAGCTTTCAAAGTCTTACTTCTCGTCGAAGCAGATAACGGTAATGAATTGGCCAGCAAGGAGTCCTGAGCTAAACCCCATTGAGAACCTATGGGGAATAATTTCACGGAAGGTCTATGCCAACGGACGTCAGTATTCCACAGTGAGTGAGCTCAAAGCATCAATCTAAGAGGCTTGGGACAAAATCGACGATGTGATTATCAAAAAATTGATAGATTCGATGCCAAATCGAATTTTTTCAGTTATAAACCAAAATGGAGGAATTACAAAGTATTAAGCATTGTCAAAACTGTGAAAACTCTTTGATTTCTTTTGTTTAAACATAGTGCGCCTAAGAAAATTGCGCGTTTATTTTGCCTTAATTTTGTGTTTTTGTACATATGTAAGAAGAATGGCTGATATGATATATATTTCTTTTTTTTTTTTTACTATCAAGCACTGCTTTTTCTTTTTCAACAAAAAAAACATTTATATTCGAGTTTGTTGTATCATTTTTGAAAAAATATTAAGTGCGTCTAAGTAAATTGCGCTCACTATAGATAGGCGCGTATTTCAAGAGCTTCTTATTTTATTTTATATTATAGAATTATATAGCTAAGATTGTGACATTATGTTATTCACTAATAAATTGAAGAAGCGGTACAACAAATAAATGCATGCATACATGAAAAAATTTGTTTTTTGATATGTGCTGTAAACTTTGGACCGATCTTTCCATATTCGACCAACTTTAACCACCAGTTCCATTAACCGATAAAAATTTAGCGGAAAATCTCCGCTCGGTTAACTAACTGTAGGCCGATGAATTGATGCATCGGCAGTAATGCATAGCATTAGGTTACCGAATACTTAGAGAAAATCTAGATAAGTTAAGAAAAATCTATGGCTATTGAACCAGTGATTGGCTGGACGCGGAAAAATCGGACGTTACTCCATCAATTATGAAAAATTCAGTTATTGTAAATAAAGTTTGAGTCTGCTTGTTTTATAAAAAATATAGGCTTTCAGTTTCTAAACTAGTGAGTGATAATGACACTTGGGAGAGCCATCTCAGATTAAGTCGTTTTCGGTATAAATTTTGTGAAATGTGAAAAAATATTGTGAATGTGGTCACTGGTTTTATTGTAGGACACTACGTAAAGATTCGATAAACGTATTAACAATCACTGATAAAAATGGATTTACATTTATGGTAAACTGCGAAACTTTTTGATTTGCACTATATTAAGTTACAAGAGCCTAACATATATGTTATACATGTTTTTATGGAATGCTTCAAACATTAAATTGAAACATTTTGAGAACTTCAGCAAATATATGTTGATAGTTGAGCTCTACACTTTCTCGAATTAAATCAAGATGAAAATATTTTCGTTTCCTTATTCAAACACTTCCTGACAAATAAAATAAGCTAGGAAATGCATTTCGCTTCGCCTGCCTTGTTCATGAGTATGTTCCAAGAAATTACCATTATCCAAAAGAAAAAGCCCAGGAAATGAAGAAATGAAATAAAAAATAATAACCAAATTACATTACAGAACACATAGCATGCAACACTAAAGAAAATAGCATATATTTAAAAAATATCCTTTAAGACGGTTACTCTTATTCATGTAGCCTACGGCGGAAATTCAGAACTACAGAAACATGAAAAATGTAATTGCTTAATTTCCGATAAACATTTACTCTTAAAGTAAACGCTAGCAACATAATGGTGCAAACGTCTTAAAGAATTTCGTAATTTCAATAAGAAAATTTAATAAGTGTGTACCCATTGAGTCCTGTCGAACGCTTACTGAACCCATGTTTGTGCCATGCGCCATTGAAAACGGTTGCGTCATACCAGGGTAAGAAGAGGCGCCCATTTGGAAAAGGTCCTGGAAATAGATTGTTTCAAAAAGAAATATATTGTCAAATTAATATAATTATATTCATTTTAACCGAAATAGAAACATATTAAAAATATATAATTTTAATGTAAAATATTTGCTGTTGGCTGCCACAGTTATCCCACTAGGGACCTTTAAAACGCTTCACTGTCAACATTTTTTAGACTACATCCAAATGAAAAGACCTTTATTTCTAGCAATTGTGCACCAATTTGTTCCCAAATTTGCAAACTACGGTCACCATTTTTGAAATGCATGCTAAACGGTTTCAGGAAATGCTCAATAATGGTTATTGATTGCTTCTGAGAGGGTCTTCTATTACAAGGAGCATGTAGGTTTAACACTGGCTATCACGTGTCAATGTGTCTTTACCTCAGGTAAACAGGCTGTTCAGGTGAAAACAGCCCGTCTTTTAGTTATACGCGCTTTATATAGGATATTCTCATAGCTCACTGCTGTTACGTTCTTGGATATTGTCTTAAGACCAAAAAAAAATATTTTTGAACTTGCACTACTTTGTAAAATGTGTACCATATATATAGGAGCGTTCACCAACAGTTTTGTGTATTGGAATATGTAATGAGCAGTTGATTTTTTTAAGGTCAGTTGTTTCAAATGACAAATTCAAATCATGAACTCTTTATTCAATTTACAATACTTACATTTTATTATATTAATATTTTATTGTTAATTAATTAATATTATTATCAATATTTTATTACTATATTATTACATGTTATATGTATTAATAAATACATATTTTAATTCTTTTAACATTAATATTATTTAATATTAATATTATTCAAATATTAATAATTTATTAATTATTATTATTAATATAATATTATATATTAGTATTAATAGGTTAACATGACGGCTATATACTTATTGTACATATGTACTTATATATCAATGTCATATCTATGTATATTAATTAGAAAATACGTTATATTTCATTATGCTTACCTGCGGGTATCGGTTAATTGAGTTATGATGTGGGTAAGGTTGGTATCCGCGAGATACACTGTAGCCTTGTATATTTCGCATCATTCCATTACATGATGGGATCACAGATGGCGCTAATGCCTTTTGTAATTGCTTCTCTTGTTTGCGGTATTTTGCACGACGATTTTGGAACCAAACCTTGAAAAATTATATTTTTATTTTTATGCATATAAGTGTTTGTGAGTATTTATATACAAATTCATCCTTGTCTATATTACAACGCTATTGCCCAGATTTTGTCAATGACAGAAGACATAATGATAATAATAATCGTATCATTTTTATTACTCGTAAATTATGGAACATTATTAATACATTTTTGTACGAGTTTTTAAAAAAATGTAGCTTTAATAATATATTAAAACAATATATATATTATTCATATAAATATTTGTATTATTTGTATGTATAACTCAATATTACATCGTCAAATTATAACAATTAAGATGGAGACAGTTTTTTAAACAATTGCAGAACTCGTATACCCAGGAAGAATTGTGCAACTGTTAACCTACCACATTGACAGAAAAGTTTCAATATTAACATATAGATGGGTTGAGTTCCTATGCAATTTTGGCATAATTTTTGACATCAAAACCATAGAGTAAATAAAACTATTTACTTCGTTGATAACTCCTAATCGTATCAAGAAACTTAAGTTCTAACATCAATGCTTTCAAAAGATATCGTATTTGAGCCGGTAGTACTTTGGTGAGAAGTAAGCAGCAATTCAAACGCCGTCATTTTGTTGTTCACAAAGATCACAAGTCTTTGATATTTACTTTAATATCACATTCATATAGCGCTTCGGTGCCACAAAAATAGTCACAATCAGATTGTTCATTAGTAGTTCAAATCCATAAGGAACCATCTAGAAGTTTAACGTATGAGTACTCTCTTTATATCCATTTAACCGTTGAGTTCTCTAAGCCTCCTATTAGGATAGAACATTCCTCTATTTCGAACTCATCAGCAGATCTTTAAAACCCTCGTACATAGAGAGAACTTCTGAAAGCAAACACACACACAATTCAGGTCTAGTGAAGTACCAAAGCACCAAAAAGAAGAATACGTAAGCAATATTTTGCAAGATTCTTTGTAGTAGGAATGGCAGCAATCATCAATCATCACAGTCTATAGCCTATTCATTTTGGGGGGAGTGCTATGCATTATGTGTAAATAAGTTAGCAAGAATATTTCTTTTGACAGAGATTGAATATATCTTTCATACTTAAGGTACTTAAGACAGTGGATGACAGTTTCTGAACCAAAGTATGCAAATTGATTGTCTCTCAATTTGGAAGTTCACAACGAGAAAATAGCCGTCGGCCCATAAAAAATGAATAAATTGCCTCTCCAATAACGCCAAAATCACACGGATTAAATTTAGCATTTTTTAATAATTTGAATGAAAAAAAATATTTTTTGAACTAAAAAATTAAAGTTAACTTAAAAGTTGACATATTTCTAATATAAATTAAGAACAAAATAAGGACTTCGAGTATTTTTAAATGTTGATTTAAGGCTCGCAACTATACGAATATAATTATAATATACACAAATTTTTTTTTTCTGGACGAACACGTTTCTAATCTACCACAATTGGACAAATTTTTCTTTGTTATATATTATTAACATACCATTATTTTATTTGAACGGTATCCCAAATAATTGAATTAAAATGTTTTAAATAATTTATTATACTCCACGTTAATTTACTTAATTGGCAAAGAATTTAGTATATATTTCTTAATACAACTGGTTCAAAAAACTAGTATCCAGTGCTGTAAGTCATCACATTAAAAATAAGATATTTATTGTATGGCAAGAACTAATCTTAATAATGCTGATAGTATATAGAATTGTAAAAGATGAATGAGTAAAGAATTAATAAAACTAAATTTATCATTATCGCTGTATTTTTATTTCTCTCCGGAAGAATTATGAACGTATGTATTTATTTCTACGACCCTCCAAGCTATTCAGTGCCATGTTCTAACATATATACCACAACATTACAACTCATAATGTAGAATTCTTCAAAAAAATAGAAGAAGAAACACTTTTATATCATATATTAAAAAAAAATACAAAACTTTTATTCTCGATCATTTATCTGTGAACTACATTCATCATTAGGAAACATTAAAACCAAAACACACTAAAGGGACTACAGACAACTCTTCTAAGATTATGGACAGCGGTTAAGATACTTGTTACGGTTTTTACTCAAAATATTTTATATATTTACTAGGTGACCCCGCAAACCTCGTACCGCGTAACAGTCAATGAATGTTATATTAAATTTTAGATTCATCAGCGATCGAATTTTGTGCTTGAATACACGTGCAGTGATGTCGTGCCGATCACTTGATGTCTGTCCAGGAAGCAGCATTTGAACAATTTCTTTCCATTTTGGATTACACGAATTAATTTTCTTGGTAGTTTCGTCACCTGATTTAAAAACAGTAAAATTAAACTATGATGTTGATACCCACCATTTAATGGGTTTATCATTTTTATATTGAAGTGATATGCATCATCTTCTTGCCAAAACATCAGTGGGTATTGCAACGTGTCATATGAACGGTGTGTTTCACATACTTGTTGCAGTTGCCCAGTATCGCGACGTGTAAGCACAAATTCGAGTGTGTTCAAGTTTTCTCCAACGATCAGGATTGCGACTTCATCTATTGTTGGAGCGTTAAATTTGCGTTCATGTGTTTCTGCTGGTCGTTTATCCGCTCTGATCACAACTTTGTAGTTAGCATGTGGCATGCGCTCCAACGCAGTCTTGAACAGCTGACCAATGCATGATGTTTATGAAGTAGTTGCTGCCGATCTTGAAGAATTGCTATTTTCATTGCTGTGTTGATCTCTTGACGCCGTTCAAGTTGTTCCATAATATTTGCAAGAATTTATGTTGTGCATCTTCAACAGGTTGCAATGATTCAATATGATGGTAAATCTGGCACTCGCACAAAACAAACATATCAATACTTTCAGCTCATATTTATTTATTATATTTGAATTTATTATAATTGAAATTTAAAATATTTGAAAAAAAAATTTTAAAAGAAATCAATATCACTCAAACTGTCGAACTGTCAACAGTTTGAAACAGCATTTACAAATTTATTATTTTTGCTAAAATTAGTGGATTTTTCCAATATTTTATAATGTATTCTGTTATTCGGAGCGGAGACGATTCCAACAAATCAAAGATAATTAAAATCGGTCCAACCGTTCTTGAGTTATAAGTGGTCTAACTAACACAACTTTCTTTTATGTATATAGATAGAAGATAAGTTAGTGTTTAGAGATAAATTATAATAAATTCCAAGTTATCCATTAATGTCTCAGATCATGTGACTTCTATAGAGGATAAACAGAAAGTAGATAAATTTGTCAATTGCTCACAGTAGAAAGTGGTCATTAGCTTTTCCGTTCTCTATTCAGCAACCCCACATTAATGGCATCGCCAACAATAAAAACAAGAACAAAGAACAGAAAAATAAGTTAATAGGCACAAAAAGTAGAAGAAGCAGAAAGAGATTCGAAAAAGTTGAAATTGGAAATAAAATGAAGAAGCTCCTAGACGATAACAAAATGGCTGTTTTCGCCAATGAACATGATTGAAAAATTTTAAAAGGAAAAGCAACGCATTTAGGAACGTAGGTTTACTTCAATGGCAAAATAGTCAGTTACAGCGGAAAATAATACTCGCAAAGTAGAAGACGATATTTCGTAACAGTAAGATACAACAGCAACAACAATAAAAAACTTCCAACAAGACCGTAAAATAACTCCAGGCATAGACGTGAGGCACATTGGCCCCCTCCCGTGAGTGGCAAAAACAGTTTTCATATTTTGCCTTTTGCGACACTGGGGATAAAATAATGGGAGACGGGGCGCGGGTAATGGTATCATATCTTTATATATTTTGTCATTATTATTATTTTTGTCTAAAGCGATGTGTATCTGTGCGTAACAGTTGATAGATACCGGGTATTTGTGTGCTAAAAACCTTGTATAGAAATGAAAACTTTTACAAGATACATCAAATGTACAATTCGTATAATAAAGGCGGGGGATGCGGGAAAAAGTTCTGATGGTTTAGTGAAGTAAAATTTAAGTCGAATTTGTTCAAACAAGGTTTGGTTGGTCGTTCAGTTAACTTTCCGTGGATGTAATATTGATCAAAAATGTTGCTTGTAAAAATGCGGCGAGTGATGAGGGTGCGTAATATGTATAATTGTAGGTATGTGTTCCAGCAATGGCGTATCGTCAGACATTTTTTGTGAGAGACGAGAACTGACGGTTGAGATGTGCCCGCATCTGAGCTAAATGTGGGCGGAGTAACTTAATTACGGATCCATTTGATGACATATAAATTCACATAATGTACATGCAAACACAAACACACTTCAGTTAATTTTTTGTCTCATTAAAGAGTAAGTCTTAAATCATTGGAACGTTTTTAAAATTTATATAAAACAAAAACCCTCAGAAATTAAATATATTAATAAAATGACTACCCCGCAAATGTGAATGCTAAACAAATTAAAAACGATATTCGATTCTTTATTTAAATTTGTTTTGGACATGAAGAAGGCAGATGTTTAATTTAAGTAAATCCTGCAAAAGTAGGGCACGTCGAAATACAATCAAACTGAAGACAAATCACCAATGAAGCAGCCATTTTCTTATTGATTTAATGCCTTTATCGACTAGCAGGAATAATTATGAAACTTATACTGAAGCACAATCAATTTTTAAAATTACAATTAACATAAAAAAATAAAAAGTTTTGAACCTAACCTTGTAAAAATCATATATTCAAAATTAATATATTTGAGAAATTGTATAATCATTAGCTTCACTTCTCCAATTTGCCGACAAAAACCAGAGATGTGTGAATAGCTTCAAATAAGGTGAACTAATCACACAACATATAATAATAATAATATCTAAATCTGAAACGATACGAATAAAAATTTGCAAATTACATTCTATACCGAATTTCATTTGAATGTCTTCATTAAAAATGGAGATATTTTGTATCCGCTTAGTTTAAATGGCAGATATTGGACATACTTATTCGATTAAGACAAATCGAACAAATGATCAAAGTCTGCTTCCGACAGACAGGCATTGCTAAATGAACTCAACTGGTCGAGTTGATCAGGAATATACACACTTTTTGGGATCTACGTCGTTTCGGAACACTTTATACTAATTTTAAGAAATCCATTAAAGATAGTATCCCCTCTGTCTAATAAATACCTCGTTATACTAATAACACAGTCTACAATTGTGATTAATTACAATTGACTAGATGACACTAGAGCCTACGACTTATAAAAAATCAACTTGAATGATGTTACCTATTCGATTATTAACCCATTAACCCATTAAGTACCAGGCAAGTTCAAACTTGGAATTTTATGGTGAATTTTTAGAAAGGTCTTATTTTAAGTTAAAAATATTCCCTACAAAATTAAATTTTTTTTTTGAAAAGTATTTTTACAGAAAAGTGTCGTTTGGTCAACCATAGTACATGGGACCCATACTACATTTTTCTCTCTTCGATAGTACAAAAATTTTTTTGCTTATTTTGTTCGCAAATATGGTATTTAATTACTTTTATGGTGAAGTAAGTATCATTTTAAGTTGTATAAAATACGTGGAAGTATAAAATTTTATGTTTTATGCTTTTCAAATATTTATTAATCAGAAAATAAATTTGAATTATTACATATGTATTATATTATGTAAAGAGAAATAAGTTTACTTGCGTCATTGTCTACGATCAATGTAATATTGTTTATTTTCATAGAAAATTTTAAAGCAATTTTCTACATAACCATTTAAATGGCACTTTTCATATATAAAAACTGTGGCTTTTGGTGTACGAACAATACAGTAGTGGCGATTTTAAGTTTTTATGGGAGCGTGCATACCGGTTACACGTGATAAATTTCCCGGAAGATAAATATCTTCTGCTGCACTGTGACTTTTTTTTTCAAATCATCATAAGCGGTAGCTTCTGTAATGAACATTGAGTTCTCTGATGCAAGAAGGTTTCTGGCAATGAAATTCTTGAAGTCTAACTGAGGCATCGGTTTTGTGTTGGTAGAAGCAGCGACAAAGCAATGTAGTTTCCAAACGTTTACTACAGCACTATCCAAACACTGAACCCATAATGGTCACCACCACTTTTTGCTTCTATTCCCGATACTATAGTCAACAACTCCATTGTCTTATAAATCAGCGCCGCCCATGTGTCGGTTGTAGCTATTGATAACTTGGGACTGTGGGACAGCAACCTTTTTTTCTCTCTGCTATAGTGTTGGACATTTACTATGGGTTCAACGGAATCATACAGTATTTTGCAATACTCACAATGGTTGAATAATTCCTTTAGAACAAATGCACCGATTCTCAATTGTTTGTTGTATTTATCAGTTGCACTGGAGTATGGCAGAAACTGGAAGATATACTGGAAGAAACTGGGTTCACAGCTTATATCCGAAATGTATTGGTTTTACAAGTTGCAATGTGAATAGTTGCGACTCAGGCATTTTTACAATACCACCATAATCTTGTGGATTTGATTCGTATACAACTTCATAGTACCAAAATATTCTCTCACAGTTTGACAAACGGAATTCAAAAAAGGAGAACAAAATTCTAAAGTCGCATGTAAATTTGTTGATATTTCACCATCGTCAATCATTTCATTGTCCGATTCACCAGCAACATTATCAGGTAGCAAATATTATTATTCAATAGGTAGCGTAGTATCACTTGGCATTAATGAGTAATCTTCGCTCCAATTGTCAATAATATGCAATAGTTCCTGATTTCTTAGATGTCTTAGGCACGACATTATAATTTTATTTACAGTAAAATAATGACGGCAGAACTTTAAGCATGAACAAATATAAGCCCTATATAAAACAATCAAATTCAGACTAACTCAACCAGCAATCAAATTTCAAAATAGACTTATTACTATTATGCATAGTAAAAAACACTAGTTTAAGTTAGTTGGAAGAGTATGATATTTATTAGAGAGATTACTCTCATTTGATTTCATTACCTATCGACAAACATTTATATTGATTGTTTCATCATTATAGTATTATGGGACCCAGCGTGTGGTTTTTCGCCGGCGTCTGGTGACACGTAACTGTCACTAAGGCGTCGGCAAAAATTACGAAAATTATATTTGGACTTTTGTGAACACATGTTATAACAAATATATTAGATCATTAAATATATTCGTTTTTATTTCTGTTTATTTTAATTTTCATTTGATTCAAAAAAGCATTTTTTTGGACACTTTTTATTTCGGACCAGGTAAACTCATGAGCAGATGAAAACTGTTCGAAAAATGTATTTTTATAATATTAAGATATCAAGCTAGGTAACAAAAATAAAAAACATTGAATTAATTACTTATATATATTTTTAAATAATTTTTAAAGTTAGCCGTGCGGCTCCGTGTTAACGTGCGGAGGTACGAAATGGGTTAAATACCATTTAATAGTGTCCTGTGGAAATAATGGAAATATTTTAGACATCGATTACTATTCTAATAACATAGATTGAAACATTGAAAAACGAAGCTACTTAAATACTAAATAAGGAAAATAAAAAAGTTCTAAAGTAATTCTCTAACTTAGCTGCTAAACGAATGCAAATATAGTTTCAAAATAAAGAAGAAGGATATAAATTTATCTATCTTATATGGACAAATTAAAAGTATTAAAAGTATGGCTGAGTCGTGTTGTTCAGACGTGTCGTTGCAAAATATATCAGAAATAATCTTATAATTAAAATCGATACTGCAGAAAATTGTAAAATGATGCTCAAAAGCAAAAATTCGTTAAAGGTCATAAGTATATCCCAGCATTGACATGTAGTTTTGGTATCCTTAAATGGAAGTCAACTGAATTAAATGATTTTAAAAAATCTATATGAATTTTGGTAACTTCATAAATACTCCATACACAATTAGCTGTAATATGCTGATCACTATTCATAATCTGAAGCCTTCATGGTGGCTATACGAGACCTGATAATACCAACCAATCATTACAAATAATGATGTGATCTATGTGATGACTTATGCAGATAGTGTAGATTTAAAAACAAAATAAAATGGAGCATGTTACATCAGGGTGTACTTAGTATACAATATTAGATAGAACAAAAAAGTTCCTGCCTAATATTAGATATTTTATGAATTTCTGCCAAATTATGGATATAGTCTGAGTGTTATTCAGCTTAGGAAAATGAAAGAAGTCTGTTTATACATGTAATGATCTTATAAAATGATCTATGATCAATATTATGATGATTATGATCAAGTCTCTCACTTAGTGAGAAATCTATATAATCTACTTCACCTTCCCTAACAGAACAGATATTAATGTAATGTCTTCCTTATATAACATATAAAGAAAACTGATGACGACAAGAAACAAAGGTATTGGTAAAGATATTGGGAACTTTTACCTGGATTTAACATAACAGTCATAATAGGTACCGAAAGATTAGTTCATAAGGACCCCAAAAATTATTTAGAAAGTTTGACTTTAATATGAACTGAATTATAAACGTTCAGTTATATTCGACACATACATATATTATAAATAACGAATTATTGTATAATATATTAGTGTACCAGATTAGTGTACCATATTTTATGGTACACAAGTATATTCTGTAATAGAATGAATGCCTCCCAAATATGCATAATATTTACAATAAATAAAGAAATATTAAAATAAAATATTTATAATTATAATAATCATAATATACCTAAAATTTATAGCCAAGAAATACAAAACTTCTCATCGAGTTATTTGCACAGAGTAATTAAGACCATTGCAATTTATTCAACTGTGACATCACAGGTAAAGTACATATATTGAATCTATTTGCATATGAGTGCTTCTAACAAGTCAACCCAGCCCATTAGGGTTGTTACCTGTGGGCATAATCCCTTTGTGCTTGGAGAAAACACATGTACATGTAGATACATGTACAGATTTTCAAGCTTGTAAACAGTTTTAACATTAACTACTAAATATTTAAATACTAATATGTTATGTCAAATTATTTCACATTTTATAAAAGAAATGATGAAACGTAACACATTGCTCTTCTGAACTAATTGAATAATCTTAACAAAAATATTCTTCATATCTGCAGTAACACATATTTGTGATCGATTTCAGTTAATCAGCTCTCATCTCTTATATGAAACCTAGTTTATAGTTAGGCCATTAGAGCTTTTATCTACTATTCCCTGTTACTTACATTCGAGTCAGATATTTACATAAATCACATTTACTATAAGATAGTAGGTATCATATCAAAATTCTTAAAATTCTTACTTTGCGATACAGGATTGAAATGGCTGTTATATACTTTGATGACAATAATAACGGGCGCATAATTACTCTCATAAACTTTTAAATCCTATCAGAATTCAATCTTAATCATAGATTGAACATGTGATAAATCCTTAAAAGCATTTTGCCAAAATAGCACAAATGCGTTGAAATGCGATGTCATCAGTTTACCACGACTCTAGCAAGCGTAAACCATATTTTACTCCAAATGTTCAAATATTTACGCTTAATAGAGTTTTTATTATTCCAACCCTCCCAGCTTGACAGCACATTCGCACGCTCGCGTTCAGCCACAGAAAACAAACGTAAATGAATACGTGTGGAGAGCAATCCACATCAACACTTTGTTGCAATACTACGCTTACATCTGTTTTGAAATTTGATGAAAGGAAAACAAAAATATAAAAAGATATCAAAAGCGTTGCATACCAAAAGGCGTGCAAACGCGAAATGACGAATTGTCGCCCTGTCCAATGTCTTTGTAGTCTGCCTATGCTAAATGCCACGGCTGCATAGCGGCTCGGCTCGCCTCGTCCGCACTCATGCAGGCTCATAATTGCACACCACTAAAATCAAGCAAAACAAACTGAACCACTTCAATGCGCTTCGCTTCCGCAATCATCTCCTTGCCTGTTGTCACTCTAACCAAAGTCACATGATAAAACTATAAATTAATTATTACTGCGGGGCACTTGATAGAATAATCCTGAAGGAGTATTTCAAAATAAATGCCTCGAATTCAAAGTGTTGCAACCCTCATGAACAATACGTTCTCATCTTTCATTTACGGCATTGGCATACACTTTTATAGAGCGTACGTGAGCCCGATTTTTGTCTGTTTGCTTGTTTGATTGCTTTATTGACACATGCACTTTACGCAAACACTTAGCCAACACTATTCGACCAAATGCACCCATTCACATCTTCCAATACAAATGATGACACGAATAGTGGGCTCGATTGGAATAATCGGTTGCTAATTACTCATTTCAGAAATTACATAGTCTTGAAATTTATTTTAACTATTGTTTTGCTTTGATATCTGTTGGACTTTGTTCCTCATTTTCCTGCTTTGTTCGAAAATGGATTTTAAGCCGATACTTACTTGTATTCGTGCCTCGTTTAGCTTTGTCGTTCGTGCTAATTCCTCTCTGCAGTAAATGTCAGGATAATGGGATTTTGCAAATGCGGCCTCGAGCTCAGCTAATTGTTCCTGAAATAAAAAAATGTCAATTAGAACCTCATTGAAATCTAGCAATTAGAGGTGCAATTAAATACGAGAGCGAAATATACGAATCTAAGTTTTTATACTCTCTACATAAAATAGTGTTACAAATAAATATTAGGTTAGTCACGATTTTGGTTACGCATTGAAGAAAGCATCGTAGATCCCATAAGGTATACATGAATATTCTTTATCAACAAGCTTAGTTCATTTAGCATTGTCTGTCTGTTTCATTTCACTCTTCGAAAGCGGACTTTCGTCATTTGTTAGATTTGCCTACATCAGATTACTATATCCAATAGCTGCCATATAAACTGAACAATCAGATATAAGTTATCTTCGTTTCTAATTAAGACATTTAAATGAAATTCGGAACAGAATGTACTTGTATTCATATGAGATAATTCACAACATTTTATTCGTATCGTTTCAGATTTAGATATACATACAGTGACTCCATCGCATAATCGGACAAGCATTTGTTCGATATAAATGTGCTCTAAACTTAAAAAAAATGCTAAAAATATAATTTTCTTTTTCTTTAATTAATTTAAATTTTTCTTTAAAAAAATAAAAACATTTCTCATAATAACTATTAATTTAAAGTAAAAACCAGAACCAACACAATTTTTTGGGCTCAACGTATAATCGGACAAAATGAAGCAGCAATGCTAAAAATACTGTTATTTTACAAATATGCACTTCAAAACTACAGTAATAATTGTCACAGCAATGTTTTTTACATTAAGATAAATATAAATATATTATAAATTATAAATTATAAAATCGTAACATAAATTAATATTAAAATGGCACCAAATAGAAAGTAATCTACTCTCGAAATTAGTCAATTAATAATTAAAAAGAATTCCGAAGATAAAACCGTTAGAGAAATTGCCAATTTAGTTGGAATAAGTCAATGTACTATCCAAGACATTATCAAGAGGTCCCATGATGAGTTTAGGCTGGCCAATAAGATCAGAGCAGCTCAAGGCGAAATATTAAATGATCGAGAAGAGTGTTCGATATTGAAAGAAATAACGAAAAATCCTTTCCAAACCGTTAAAGATCTTAAATTTTCATTAAAATCCCGCTCTGGGAAAAATGTATGCTTAAATACTATTCGCAATACACTACATAAATTCGATTATCACGGAAGAATTGCCAGAAAGAAGCCGTTTATAAGTATCATAAATAAAACCAAAAGTATTGTTGAAGTTAAATCCTACCACAATGTTAATAACATAACACATACATAGATATTTTTGTCAAGCTTTAATAAGCTTTTATTTAGCCTTATAATTTGATTATAATTTGATTTAATAAATAACGACAGTTGTGATTATACACTCGAAAAGAACACAACGGGTTTTATTGAATAGGTGTGTTCTACATTTGATAAATTCCATCAAGAATAAAATATGCTAAGGAGTATTTACTAAAAACAGAAAGCTTTTGGAATCAGGTAAATTGATGGTAAATCATCTTAAATACCTTTTCATCGATAATTTTCATTTTTTTAAGGTTTTGTTCACTGATGAAAGTAAATTTAATCTGCATGGATCTGATGGTAAGATGTTTGTATGGCGTAAACCAAATGCAGAATTCAATCATCACAATACAAAAATCACTATAAAACATGGAGAAGGCTCTGTTATGGTTTGGAGTTGTATGTCGAGTGCGGGAGTAGGTAATTTGCATTTATAGATAGTAAAATAGACAAATTTGGATATCTCGACATTTTGAAACAGAATGTAAAGCAAAGTGCAGAGAAATTGAGTATGGCAGAAAATTTTGCTTTTTATCAGGACAACGATCCCAAGCATACGTCAGGCGTAGCAAACCCTTGGTTGATCCATAACTACCCCAAACTCATAGACACACCTGCACAGAGCCCAGACCTTAATGTAATTGAGCATCTTTGGGAGGAATTAGCTAGGAGAGTGGAACAAAAAAAATTTAACACAATAGTATAGCTAAAGAAGGCTTTACTCGAGGCATGGTACTCAATTGAGTCAGAAGTGTGCCAAAAATTGGTAAAATCAATTCCAAATCGTCTTCAGGCCGTTCTGGATAACAAAGGATATGCAACAATATATTAAATGCCACATTTCTGCATTTTTATCATGGATGCTTAATTTTGTCCGATTATACGTTGAGCCCAAAAAATTGTGTTGGTTCTGGTTTTTACTTTAAATTAATAGTTATTATGAGAAATGTTTTAATTTTTTTTATAATTTAGATAAATAAGTATGCAAAAAAAAATCATATTTTTAGCATTTTTTTAAAAGTTTAGAGCACATTTATATCGAACAAATGCTTGTCCGATTATGCGATGGAGTCACTGTATGTAGCTGTCATATCACATAAACTGCCAAATCAGACGTATGTATGTATGTAGATTTTTATTTACTGATGAATGTACTTTAAATTTGAAACTAAACCATAAAAACTACCGAAATATAAACGTGAACAAATAATTTATAACCGGTCTTATTAGTATATACATATACATTTATATGTTATATATTATTTTATATTACATTATGTATATACACATAGTCAAACATCCATAACTTGAACTTCTATAACTCGAACTTAAAAGAGTGCAACAGCGTTTTAGAGAGTAATACGGCATTTACACTGGCCGAAAAGGGATCATTTTGGTCAAAAATCGATAATGAGAAGCGAATAACTCATTCTTGCATACAAAATTTCAAGCGCGAATGCGATCCATTTCAGCACATTTTGTATGAATGCGTTCCAAATATGTTCCAAATACAAAGGAATACATTGAACATACCCTAAATAAAAGCTCTTCATGGCATTTTGACAGTATGGGAAAGCTATTTTTGACATATTTACAAAAAAAGGTAAACAAATGTTTGGTGGTTGCATTTTCTTGAAAACGATGCACCTCTTTTTAGAACTTCTACTTTCCAATAAGTAATTAATCGAATTTAAAAATATGCTTTAAGTTTATATTGTTACGTTTGAAGGCATATTTTACCTTCATCCAACATATATTGGCATAGATCAAAAATCAAATCAAATCAGCTGTTTGAAATAAGAACAAACGAATTACAATGAATGTAAACACTTTTAAATGGCTCATTAAAAATGAAAATGAATAAAAAAATTAAAAATGAGCCATTTTCGGCCAATGTAAACGCCTTATTAATTACATTAAATTCTGCTTCAGTAACTTGAACTTCAATAACTCTAATTTCTTCATAACACGAATGAAAATATTGTCACGTGCCAATAGGAATATGGGAAAGTGCATTCTATAAGTCGCATTTTAGTTTTAAGTATGAATCCATTTTGGTGTTAGGGGAAGTCCTTTTTTCCAAACCAAATGTTTAATGTTTTCTTTCTTATGTTGCTTTTTTGTGCAAAAGCTAATCGCTGACATTTATGTAAATGTATAGAATTGAAACCAACATTATGGAATACATAAATCCGGGTGCAGGTTTCATTTAACGGTAAAAAAAAACTAAAAGTAATAACCAAAAAGCTTTCGATGCAAAATCGTGCACTTATAACCGTGGATTTTAAAGATATCAAAAAAATCAAATTCAGTCTACGTTTTTATACTTTTATTAAATTGTAAACTTTTATGTCCTACGAAGAGAAAATAACATAAAAGTTTTTTTTTTAAAAAAATTAATCCTTTTTTATTATTGTTATATATTTTGTATTAAAATGAGTATTATCAACTCTGTTATATTATTTGTAGTTAATTTACCGGCAATATATATTATATATTCTCAATAAAATGCATGGAAGACTTTGCTGTTCCGATTTGTTTTCAAGTTTAATTTCATTGTATTTAACACGACAAACGTTATATTCTCCTTGTCCAGGTTCATTATGTTTCCCCCATTTTTCTACTAAAGGCTGATCTATATTCTTCAAATTTTGTAATCTCCTATGTACAAAATTAATGTTAATGGAATTAAAGTTTAAATCTTCATCATAGTCACATTTGCATTCTATGAGGTATGAGGTTTATCTAGCTCACTAGAAGTCTCTGTAACGGTTACTTGTCAGATGACAATTAAATTTGTAGACAAACACACTTGGGGTATCCTTTGGATCATATTAAATGGTGCTTTGCTTTAATAAGTTTTGATGTTCTGAATCTGAAACATCAAGAAAATAATTATATCTACCTTTTGCTCAAGAAGTATTCGAATTTTGGTGTTTGTTAACTACTCCTTAAGTAATAGACCTTTTTCAAGAATTTTTTTTTGTTATGTTGGTATACCCTTTCTTGACATATGGTACAAATTTGTCAATTAGTTTGTTTATAGCAGCTGTTAATGTGAGACTACCTCAAGTGCATTTAGCGATTTTTACTATG
>NC_051846.1:113086744-113100656 GCF_002237135.1 Teleopsis dalmanni | reverse complement strand
CATAAGCCTAGAGAGTCAGTCCCCTATCACCAAATCACCAAAGTTAGAGTTACACTTTCACCGCACGAAATTCAGTCTCCAGAGTTTGAGATTTTTTACGTATATATGGAGAAATTCGCAATAAATGTTTTACATTCGTCAAAAAACCAAAATTTTGCTTAAAATATTTCTTTTAAAAGGCTTTGGTACAGTAACTAAACAAATTGTAGTTCTAGTTAAAACTATTTGTTTCTTTTTGTTAATATTTTCACAATTTACTATTATTATTCCCATGTTTTTAGAGTATTTGCTTTAGTCATCAAAAGAGATAATTTGTATTTCACAATATTGAGCATATGGAACAAAATAGTGCTTTAAAACAGCAGATCAATGCATCATTTACATAAGCATTTGACAGACTAACGAAGAAGACTGCCTTGACGAATCAAGGCAAAATGTTATTGCCATATTTAACGAACACTGCCTTATCAACTTCTTGTCATATTTTGTGTCTATATGTTAAGCAAACGCATTTGACACGCAAGTCAATTAAGTCAGTTATTATTGTCATTTTAAATGACATTTGGTAATAGATTTAGATTTAGATAATAAAACGACATTTACCTTTTATTTCATTGCATACAATTGTCGGATATTAGTTACACATTGGTTTTCAGGAAAATTTATACATTATTACTTTCCTTTAAATTTCTGTAACGTAGTTCGATCGAAAAATGCATTATTAGTTGTATCTATAGTTTTGTAAACGCACTTTGTTCAAATACTAACAAAGCAAGCAACATTTTTTTTTTAAATAAATTTTATATCTATATTTTTCTGTATATTATTCAAAATTCGATATAGTGAATGCACAATAATGTCCCGGTCAATAGGCAAAAAGTACATGAAAGTGCCTCTTTCACACTACTTATTTAACTTCAAAATAAATTATAAATGACATTTCGGGCTCCACAAACTTACACAATCTTGATTTTAATATACATATATATTATGTTAAAAATATGAAACTTCCTATCTAGTATATTAAATTTTACCAAATTTAATTATTTTTGAGTGCATTTTTTTTGTTTTTATACCGTTTTAAATTTGTTTTCTGAAATATTTCTACAAACACTCTTAAGAGTTCACTTAAGAGTTTCTTTAATCATTGATTTCTACAAACACTCTTAAGAGTTCACTTAAGAGTTTCTTTAATCATTGATTTTTAATTGAACTTACACGTAGTTTATTTTCTTACGAGAAAATAATCGCACACATTTATTGCATTAACGCTTTGCACTTTACTATGGAGCGGAATGAAACTGTAAGCGTTGAAATTTGTTTTTTATGCTCAACAGCATTTGAATGAACCGCATCTGCATCTAGTTTGGCTCACTTAGGTGGACTCAAACTCACTTAGGTGGAGCTACGACAGTGCATATTACTACCGCTGCTCTGACTGCAAATTTTGATAATATTTCTGTTATTTGTATGTTGCCATTAACAACCTCTGAAGGTGCAACCATACTTAGACTTTAAACACAAATCGTGGCCAGGATGTTGCACAGGAAATATTGTATATTGCTGAAAGGCAATATAAGGGCGCAATAATTGATAGCTGAGAAAATGTTGTTTTACTTGCTTCGGATAACGTAAACTCCAAAGCACAAAACAATTTCTATATTTCTAGAGCAAGGGGAATAAATTTTTTTTTATTTATTTTATTGTTTTATTAATTAAAATTGATTAAAACTAATTTTTTTTTATTTGTATTTAAACAATATTCGGAAAAAACCACTAGACAACTTTTTAAGATGTTTACCTTTTGTTATAATTAACGCCTGTCATTCATGGATAGCAAAACACTGATAACGAAATCAATCTCATATCATATCTCGTTTAGAAACTACGTTAGCTTAGGGAAAACCACAGCTATATAAGATCGCTAATGAATTGGAAGATCCATACAGGGCTGAGAGGAAACAAAATTTACAGTACTACCTCTCTCAACTTGGCGCCATATATATTGACAATATACTATTCAATATGGAAATTAATTAAACGCGTAAACAACATAATGTTTTGTTACCAAAAGCAATCAAGCAGTAGCCTACCAATACCACAACCGCTACCAAGTCTTAGTATCGAGAAAGTTACAACAAACGAATTAATACAAATATTTAAAACTAAACTAAATGATAAAAAATCTCCTCCTTATTATGGTGTAACTGACTACTTACGTAAACAACTTCCACCTGTGGCACTTAACATACATAAAAAACATTCTTAATCAGTGGCGTAACTACATTTTTTAGGCCTATAAGCAACTACTAACTAAGGGGCCCCTACTAACATCTTTTTATACCCTTTACACGAAAAAGTGTTAAAAGGGTATATAACATTTGTCCAGATTTTCGTAACGCATTAAAGGAAACGTCGCAAATACTATAAAGTATATATCAGTAAAGTATATATATACCTTTTCAGTTCAAACTACTCTCTCAGCTTTTGAACTCAGCTTTTTGATACTCCAATGAAATTTGGTGTATGTTAATGGTTAATGAAATATTTTGCAATATGGAGTAGATGCAGATTTAAATATAGCACCGATAGAAATTGAGGATTGAAGCTCAACTATACGGCAAATCGTTTCGTCCCACTTTTGAGAATTTATTAAAAATAAATACAATGAATACATAAATTTATAATGGGGCCCCCTAAATTCGTGGGCCCGAAAGCGTTGCTTCCAGTCGCTTCCCTGTAGTTACGCCACTGTTCTTAATTGTTCTATTAAAATAAAGGTAGACGCACCTCAAGGAAGTGTGGGTCCAATCCTTTACGTTTTATACACGGCTTACATTCTCATAAGAACAACTTGTGATTAAATGGATTGCTACTTTTGAGGATGATACAGACGTGCGAGGCCCATATACCAATCAATGATGGGCCTCGCAAAAATGCTGTACATATTGTAAGGCACAAATTTTACAGAAAAATTTAACCCCACAAATTAAATTGATGGTTACATATATATATATAATGAGATTTAAATCCACTTAGTAAAAACATATTTCCAAACATTATTAATTTTTCTGTTTACAACGAACCCTAGTATACTTGCTGAGTTATACCCCAACTATAGATAGGACCGGAAAAGTTCGTTACAATATTTCCTAAAACTTTAACGAATAAGTGAATCTTTTAACGATAGAGAAATTCACTATTAGGCCCAATAGTGTTAAGTGTGGAAATCATGGTTTGTTTTTGACAAACGCATTTAAATATGCAAAAACATAAACTCACACAAAATGTAAGATTTACTCTAGCTCCAATTGAGAGACCCACATTCAACAATAACAATAACGTTTTTCAGATTTAGCAATTAAATTATTTCTGAATTAATTAGAATTAAATTTAATTCCAACTTTTATGAAAAATTCCAGGGAACGAAAATATTACTAATTTTAAAAATTTTTAAATAAAAAAGATGCAGTGAAAAGCCTTCTAAATTTTTATTTAAGTATATACATAACTAGTATTGTAAGAAGTTTCATCCTTGATGTTATGCATGCTATAATTAAATTTGCTTTATTGCTATTATATTTTTCAAAAATAAGTACATAACATATTATTAACTGCCTTTTACTTTTCGATTTTTCCAAAGCAACTATTATTTTTAAAATCAAAATATAACTGACACGTCGGTTGTTTTATTTTTAAAAACAGAAAAATAAAACGCTTTTCTGTGTGTTATTTTTGGTTTTTATGTTTGTAAGGCAAAAATAAGAATAATTTTTGCCGAGTGTATGAGTTATTTATGGGTGAAAAAATAAAAGGCATATGATAATAACTATTTTTAAAAAATGTGATGAAAAGTAAATTTAATTATTATTTTTTTTGTTTTATTTTAAAATAGGAATGATAAAGGTTATAGGTTTATTTTCATTTTTTAATAATAACTATTGCGGTCCCTGGGAAACTCACATAACGATAAAAAGGAACGAAATTAAACTCAGATTTGAAAAGCTGCGCTGGTTACTATGCAAATGGTCACAAGTGTCAGTAAAAAGAACTCATTACTCAACACCATTCGAAAATACTCCATTTCAAGTCCAAGTTCTGTGGAACATTTTTTATATGGAGTTTTATGTCAATTTTTCGTGAGAAAAGGATATTAGTACTCGGCTTAAAACACATATATAAACTATGCTATAGACTAAAACAAAATCGGCACCTCTAATACGAAAGTTACAGCAGTTTAAGGTTGAGTACAATTTAATTAGGCGACCTTGTAATAGCTTTTAATGGCGAAAATTGCCTTTAGTTCTTCTATTCATCCAGGAGCACTGAGCACTCATTCTGCAATGACCGATGGCTGAGTAAAAGAATATGCAGAATTGGACTTACAATACAACAATTAAAAAATACGATTATTTGAAAGTTAATAACATGATTATTTTTATTCGATTTAAAGTTTTAATCGTTTTGATTGTATATATATTTGAATATTTAAATGAATAAATATAAATAAATAATTCGAAATAGTTTACTTTCAAATATCACAACAACAGTTTTATTTTCTTATATACTATATTATCAATGTCACCAATAAACATGAGCCTAACCTGTTTCCGAAGTGTCATTGTAATTATGTATTTTATTAATTATATAGCATTGCCGAACGTATATAAATATCCAAAGCCGATAATGAAATTTTATTGAGCATTTAAGTTTCATGAATATTTTAGAAACGTAGCATTTTCTTAATCAAGCTGAGTGTCTCTTACATGTTCTTGCACATTTTATGTTAGTGGTAAGACATCGTGTAATTGAACTAAACCAAACAGAATCTGTTAATAAAAGTCAGCAATTTCCGTAATTAAAGCCGTGTATATGTTAACACAAAGTCGGAGAAATTGTTTCTCATATATGTTGGAAAAAAACTGGACGACCCATAAGAAGTTAATTTATTAAGGATTTCTGATTCGTTAACTTTTAATTTGTGAAGTGAATACGCATGGACGAAACCATGAGAGGCAAAAGGTGCATAAGGGACATAAGGGGCAATCTCTCCTCAACTTAAAATGGTGTCCGAAATATTGTACGGAAGTGCGGAGGTATGAATCATCATCACCAATAACAAATCAATTTAAATGTGATGACCTCTGTTTTTAATAAAATTAAATTCTTAAATAATACAATAATAGACACTGGACACAAACTATAAGCAGGCGAATAATTGTTATTGACGCTTTGGCTACGCCTATGTGCAATAAATATTTAAAAAAAAAATATATGAAGGATTATAAAAGTATATTCAAATTTACTAAATTCAAATTGAGTAGAAACTGAACTACTAACTAGATATCCTTATGGATTACTTACTTCAAATTGCTTGGAAGAATCATTAGTTGAAATTTAGTATAACCACATTCACAGGTTTTTTTAAAATTATTTTTAATATCAACAAAATAAATTCAGAAAATGCAACTCTTGTAACCTGCAGTAACGCAACTGCAAACTGCTTAATTACTAACTTAAACCTCAAGCTTTCTAGTTATCTGAATTTATTTTAGAGTTGGTATTAAGAAGCACAAAATAATCAGAAACAGGATATCTTTGGTTGCTAATAAACTAATCA
The DNA here is from genome assembly GCF_002237135.1 of Teleopsis dalmanni. Classification (NCBI taxonomy): domain Eukaryota; kingdom Metazoa; phylum Arthropoda; class Insecta; order Diptera; family Diopsidae; genus Teleopsis; species Teleopsis dalmanni. The sequence continues at coordinate 113,095,036 of NC_051846.1, read as the reverse complement.
AATTTAAAAAGTTAGGCTTTATCTCCAGTATGCAATCTATTGATGAAACATAGCCTTAAAACTTGGAAAGAAAAATATCTAGCGCTGCGCCAATCGATTATTTTATGAAACTTTTATTGAATACAAATTGAGATATGAAAGAAAAATAATATGAAGCAATGTGTAAATAGATTCTACTCTCATATCAGTACATACACAGTGGAAAAGCATACTTAAAATTAGACGAAATCAAGAATATTATTTGATCCTCCTTCCTAATTTTTTTACTTGCTAATGCTGCTGACATAGAGGCCGACAGATATTATCATCTACAATTCACCAACAAGGGCAGTTATATTGAACTTTATATTTGTGTGTATGCTTGGATAAGCTCCGATAATTTGTTTGGACTGCAAGTACCAGGCTTAGAAGTCATGCCTGTCAAATTAGAAGCAATGACTAATCGTGTTTATCCACAAGTAGCCAAGGCTACACAAACTTTCAGTGCTCTAGTTCCATGTTTTTTGTCACTTTTTTATTTAATCAGTGACATTAACCAAAGCCGTGCTTTAAATTAGAACAAGCTTATAAACTACAGCTTTATTTGGTAACACAAGTTCAACGAATTGAAAGTTAACTTCTTTATTTTCAAAGCTATTCTTTTTGTAGAGACATTTGTTATGCATATTGTCTACTTACTTAAGCGCCCATTCTGATGCTTTTTATAAAGAAACTATGGTATGTTACTCTACAGATTCACTTTTTATTTATTAGGTTATTTACTTAAATCTAACAGTGTTTGTAAATTTGAAATCTATATTGTAACCTAGTACAGAGTATTAGTAGATATTAATAACGTATTCACACTTATATAGAACTCAATGGATAGAATCTAAACGTGTTCACACCTATATAGGGCTCAGTGGACATGATATAAACCTATTCACGCCTATATAGGACTCAGTGGACAAGATATAAGCGTATTCACGCTTATATAAAACTCAGTAGATAGAACATAAACGTGTTCACGCTTATATAGAATTCAATAGAAGTTATATGTATATTAAAGAAAAAAAAATTGTTTAAGTGGTTTTTTATACTAAGCTCCGCTGGCGACTCCGTGTGCTATCTTCGATTATTTTGAGTGCATATATGAGTATGCGTAGATTTTTAACAGATTCACGTTTTAAGAATTGGCGAAGATTCAGCAATTCTGAAATAAAGAGGTCTCTGAAACTTCATTAATCGACGCGATGTTTCAAACCAAATAAGAAGCAATCAAGGGCAGCAAGTAAAAGAGATTGGATAGTCATCGAAGATTAACTAGCTAGATAGCGCATACGACACAAAATAGAGGAAAAGTTTGATTTACTGATTATCTTGAAGCAGAACAAAATTGGGAAAGTTTGGTACGGAGTACAAAGAGAATATTATGATTTACGTCAAAACAAAAAGCGCCGCCTATCGAAAACTCCAAAGTTTATTACAAAATCTGGAAACTTGTTTAACTATTGCCCATTAAAACATATGCCTATGGACAAAAATAACTTTGTATCCTAAACTCCTAATTACTTTTCAATAGAAGGACCGAATCGTATTAAAACACCTTCCTTACCTTTTTATGTAAAAAAGCATAAAAAACAATAGCATATATAACAACAACTAAAACAAGTAAGCTATAGGTGTTTGAGTACCTTCTTATGACAACATGATGACATAATGTTAAAGATGTCGTACTAAAATGAGCTAGTTTTTTTAACTGCATAATATTAAAAATAAATAAAATAAAGCATTGAATGCAGAAATTTGTTTTTGTTTTGAAATTCCCCATTTACCAGAAACGTCAAAAAAAGTAGAAGGAAAAGTGAAATTTAAGACATCAATTAAAAATAGGACAGGTTAGGACGTGTGCTGATACAAATGCCGTCCCTTTAACTGGAAAACATTTACTTCCCACTGTGATGCTTTCAAAATTTCGCGGGGGATCAATTGCACAAATCGTTGTTATATCTTAGTATTGTCTGCTAGTTAACGGCTTTCGATATCAGTGATAAAGTGGTATCTAAGACACGTTTGTAGGTTAGGACAAGAACATGAAAACTAATTATTTGTATAGTTGCAGCTCCTACATGATCCACTAGTTGAAATTCGCCACCATTGAAGCATCGATGTGATGGCACAGCGTCGCATTAGTACTCCAATAAGTATACGAACTGCAGTTTCACTTGACCTGTACTTCAGTCTTATTATATTTTTTTTTAACTGTGTCTACTGTATAAAATTGATATTGGATAAACACACTATTATCGACAGTTGACCCGCATACGCCCATATTGATTTCATTGTAGAATCGTACACTAGCTCCTTGTGGTCGAGTTTTAATATTGAGTTTTCATTCAGTAATCAATGCAAGATACATTGAAGGCATTGAAGGCCTCAATGTTATTTGAGCTCTATTTAGATGCACGCCTAAACAAGTAACGTCATGTTTTTTTAGAAATTATTGTGTTGTTAATCGTAAACGGGTATCTTTTTTTTAAGTGAAAGTATCATGAGTGTCTTTATTTGCATTGATTCTTACTTTCCTGTTCTACTGTTTCTTGTTTCTGTAGTCATAATGTAAATTTTTCAAGCAAAACTTTTTCAAATAATCAGGATGTTGATGGCAGTATATTGATTGATCTATATGAAGTTTGTGAAATCGCATTTTTGCTATTTCAAGCAAACATTTTCAGGGGCTTATTCTCATAACAATTATTTTACATATTTTGAAACAGACAAATGCTAACCATAATCTGTGTAAGTGAAAAAATGTAATACATACAGTCATTTATCAAATAAAATAATTTATATTTAGGTATTACGAAATGCTTGAAATTCCTATTTTCCTAATTACTTCGAAAATGAAATATATTAACATACCTTATGATCAAAAAAGATCGAGAATTTAAAAAAAAACGCAAAATTTTAATTAATAAAGAATAAAGAAAATAAAATAAAGAATTATTATCGTCTTTAAAGTACTTTCCTCCTGCAGCAATACATACATGCCAACACTTGATCCAATTTTCCATACAAGTTTTATAGGCCGCCGAAGGTATGGCCTTTAGTTCACGCAGCGAATTCTCTTTTATGGCCTCTATGGTCTCAAAACGCATTCCTCGTAATGGCAATTGAAGTCGGGGGAAGTGGAAAAATCACACGGGGCCATATCTGGAGAGTACGGTGCTTGGTTGATGATATTGGTGGAGTGGTTGGCTAAAAACTGCGACACAACCAACGCTGTGTGAGCCGGTGCGTTATCGTGGTGTAAAATCCATGAGTTTTCCTTTTATAAATCTGGCCTCTTTTTGTGAATGGTATCACGTTAACGACGCATAACGGCCAAATAATACTCCTTATTGACCGTTTGACCGTCCGGAAGGAATTCATAGTGCACCACACCACGAATGTCGAAGAAAACATAACCTTGATTTTGGACCAACTTTGGCGTTCCTTTTTCGGTTTCGGCTCACCTTCGAAGCACCATTCGGTCGATTGTTGTTTGGTGGGCATGTCAAATTCACAGACCTATGACTCATCACCAGTTATGATGCGTTCGATGAATGTGGGGTCATTATCTGCGTTGGAAATCATCTCTTTGGCCACATACAACGACGCTTTTTTTGAATGAAATTCAGCTAAAAATCGCCACACGAAAATTTTTTGACTTCTTTGTATAGCCGCCAAACAAAAACTAATCGTACGATATGAGTTAAACTTTGACAGAATGTGTATAATAGTGTTGCCAACGTGAAAATAAAAAAAATTACCGATTGGATAAGCGCGGGATTGATCCCGCGCTTTGTTCTTTTTTGATCACAAGGTATATATAAGAAGTTTCATAATTTTCCTTCGACCATTTTTCATGTTTTCCAGCCATAAGCATACGGAATATTAATTGTATATAGAAGATTATTTGCATAGGTTTTGAATACCTTTTCTAAAACTAAAAACTTTCCTTCTAAATTATTTTTAAACATTACTCTAAATTTGTTCCCAAGCTGAGAATTTTAAAATGTTTTAATGCAATAAAATTTGACTATTTTTGATTTATTATTTCTTACTTATTTTATAGTCCGTATGCTATAAGTTGTAACATAGAAAACACAAGTCACTGAAAATTTATACAAATTTCCAACCTACGTAAAATGAACTCAGATTTAACAATTATCAACAGTGAAATCAACAAATAAATTTTACCAATGGCACGACACTTTTTAGCACTAAACAAAAAATACATCACTCAGAGTAAAAATTTGGAAAATAACTGAAATTTTTTTTTTTTTTTTTTAATTTTATTTTCTTATATTGCGATCTGTCAATTCAGAGTAGACAATAAACAATATTTAAAAGTGACTAAATACTTAAAAGTCCATTTTGAGCTTGAATGGACTGAGCTCAGTAGCACATCCGTCTGTTGAAGTCGGACACATTAAAGTTCCAATGGCGTTTGTTTGCGGAGGCGTGTGAACGATTATCCTTCTGCTATAACTCTGCTCATAAAGTGGTTGGGATGATGTAACATACGTTTTTTGTGTTTACTGGCTTGGCTTTTTATGACATCCTTAACTACCGAAACGTTGAGATCGCGATGTATACATTCATTTGTTATATATCTAGGAGCATCTAAGATTATTCTAAGGGTTTTTGATTGAAAACGTTGGATAATCTCAATATTTGAAGATGCAGCAGTTCCCCAGAGTTCAATGCCATATGTCCAGATTGGTTTGAGTATCGGTTTGTGGATAAGAAGTTTATTTTCCACGGAAAGCTTTGAACTTTTGTTCAGTATCCAGTAGAGCTCCCGCAGTCTGATGCCAAGTGGTTTTCTTTTGGTAAAAATATGGTGCTTCCAAGTTAGTTTTGTGTCAAAGTGTATTCCTAAATATTTCACTTGGGTAGATTGAGGGATTAAGATATCGTTAAGTCGTACCGGAGGGCAATTTTTCCTTCTCATTGTAAAGGTTATTTGTGAAGACTTAGTCTCATTTGCTTTTATTCTCCAGGTTTTAAGCCACTGGGAAATGTTATCTAGCGCTCGCTGGAGTTTGTTTGATGCTAACTGGTGATTTTCGTCTGTAGCAATTACCACAGTATCATCGGCAAAAGTTCCAATCTCAGTACCAACGGTGGTAGGCAAGTCGTTAGTGAAGAGTAAGTATAACACAGGTCCCAAGACACTGCCTTGTGCTACTCCAGCCTGAATTGGCTGCAAAGTTGATATTTCACCCCCTGTTTTCTTTGTAAAACAGGGGGTGAAGATTTTAAAAATATAAGATTTTAAAAATATAGTAATATATAGTAATTAGTAAAATATAGTCAATTAGTTGGGAGCATCTTTTTAAGCTTAAACAATAGGCCGTTATGCCAAACTTTATCAAATGCCTGGGATATGTTTAGAAATGCGGCTGTGCAGTACTTCCTTTTGTCAAATGCTGTATGTATAACATTAACCACTCTGTGTACTTGCTCTATTGTACTGTGCTTTTTTCTAAAACCAAATTGATATTCCGGAATTAGTCTCCTTCTATTGACAATGGGCATTAATCTGGTAAGAAATAAATTTTCGAACAACTTTGACATAACCGGTAGAAGACTAATTGGTCTATATGACTTAACATCTTTTGCCGTTTTCCCAGGTTTGAGTATCATGTAATTTGAGCCACCTTGAATTGGGGAGGGATAAAGCCTTTTGTGACAATAGAATTAAAAATGTTTCGCAGCAGTACTATTGCTTCATCCGGTAACTCCTTTAATATTTTTGAAGTAATTAGGTCATAGCCGGGTGCTTTATTAATTTTTAGTTTTTTGATTTCGAATTTTATGTCGAAAATGGAGAATTTTTGTATTGGAATGTCCAGTTGGTGCGTTTGCTGTAATACCTCTCTAATCTCTTCAGTTATACTATTTGGGGCTTCATTAATGTTTGGAATAAAAACTGAAGACAGATGGTTTGTAAATACTTTGCATTTTTCTGTATCTGTTCGGGCCCATTGCCCAAGTTCGTTTATTTACTGGTGCATTGTGCGTTGATGTCTGTTTCTTGATTGCTCGCCAGAGAGAGTAGATGGTGGAAGTAGTTGCGTCTAGTCTTTGGAGATTTCTTTGTATTTCCAAATTTCTGGTTGTTTTCAGATGTTCTTTTAGATTTTTGATCAGCACATTAAAAAGTTTTTTATCTTTCGGAGATTTGGTTTGTTGCCAGCGCCTTCTCGCTGCTCTTTTGGCTCTTATAAGTTCTTGAGTCGTACTACATAATGATGTGGCGAATTGTTGCATGTTTGAAGGCGTGGATCTCCAGGCTGATTGTTGAATACTCCTTATAAGATATTCGGTTGCAAGCGCAATTTCTTGGTCTGTTTTAAGCGCCATTTTTTCATCAAGTAATGCCTTAAGTGTATGCCTAAAGGCATCCCAGTTGGTTAATTTGTTGTGCAGATAACATTTTTGAACTTTAAGTTGTGTATTCTGATGAAAGATCAAAGCTAGATTTACAGAACGTGTCGTTTTGTCGCACTCCTTTAGTAACACAAAAGTCTAACAAGCATCTGTCGTCCTTTGGGTGTTGAAAGCCGAGAGCCCCATTCAACGTGTTTAGCATTAAAATCTCCCCGCGCAATAAATCTGTTACCTAAGGTTCTAAAGAATTTTTTATATGTTGCCGTCTTAGTTGCGTGTTTTGGTGGACAGTATACTGATGTTATTGTGATTGAGCCACACCAATCTTTTGCTGATATGCTGGTTGCTTGAATCTCTTCAGTGCGGTATTGTTGCATTTCAAAGTGTAATATGTTTGTTTTAACTAAAATGCCACTTCCCCCATGAGCTGTTCCATCGGGATGCATAGTGTGGTAAAAGTCATAGCTTGGTACTTTAAAATAATGTTTTGAAGTAAAACGTGTTTCAGATATTAGCATGATGTCTACTTTTTGATCTTTTAAAAATTCTTGTAGCTCTAAACAGTGTTTTGACAGCCCATTCTCATTCCAGAGCACTATATTTAATTCACTGTCGGACATAATTTAGTCGTCAGCGTGACAAGAACATTCATTAACGTAGTGATTTGTTCTAACATTTGCTTAACTACTATTAGAACTTCGCTCATGGTATCTGGAGATTTAGGAATAGTATGAGATTTAGGTGATTGTTCCATTAGCACGCTAGCATAACTTCTTTTGGGATCCCTTGGGATAGAAACTTTGTCTTTTTCTTCGTCAGTTTCTTTGTTTGTAGTTGTTGTTGGTTTAGGTTTTAGTGTTGGAAATTTCGCGGTTTGTAGCTGCTTATATATCGAACGGCCTTTATAATTTGCAGGATGGTTTCCTTCGCATAATACGCATTTGACTTCAGTACTTCTTCCTTGGATTGGACATTGAGACGAAGAATGGTTTTTTGCACATTTGTTGCACTTCGGATGTCTTCGACAATAACTTTTCGTGTGGAATGTCACGTTTAGGACGAGGAGGCTCAAACGTGACTCGACTATGCATTAAATTCTTTATGCTGTAGATCTCCTTGTTATTTTGTTGAGGCTCAAGTTCTACAATGAAGAGAGGAAGTGGTTTTTTCGATTCTCTGTGTTTCATATTGAACATGTTTAGAGCTTTATGGCCTATTTCCGCCAGAGCTGTTTTAATGTCCTCGGTATTGACAGACGAATGCATGTTTCTCAAGATAGCTTTAAAATTTCGTTCATCTTTAGGCTTGTAGGTATAAAATTCGGTTTTTTTCGATTTTTACTTTTTCGTTGTTTAAAACTTTTAGCTCAAAATTGTTTTCTACTTGTGAGGACAAAAGATTTATGAGAGGATTTATGTTATTCACCCTATCTACGAATATTGGTGGAGGTTTGGGCTGTTTTTCGGATTAATTTTTATTAAACATAGTTATAAATTACTCACCTTATAAATTTACAGCATTCGTAAATTCAGAAATATGTATGTATGTTACTTGTATTTAAATAAATAAATAATACACATATCTTATTTATTCATTATTTATATTAGCGTTTAAATGTTGTAATACTTATAATAAATAAATTAAATATTAACTCTACCAGTAGCGACATTAGTTCAAAACACGTCTGTAGGAATCACAACAAAATAGCAAAACCTGAAAATGTTAATATACGATTCACCGCAAAGAGGTGCGAACACAGCTTAAAAACCGCACGCCAGGTAATATAAAAAATAACGAACGGTAAAGTGAACAGAAGCACCTCAGCACAACTAAAAACGAACGTGTGTGCGCTGCAAGAAACGCTCTGCTATT
>NC_051846.1:113067823-113086644 GCF_002237135.1 Teleopsis dalmanni | reverse complement strand
GTGATGATGATTCATACCTCCGCACTTCCGTACAATATTTCGGACACCATTTTAAGTTGAGGAGAGATTGCCCCTTATGTCCCTTATGCACCTTTTGCCTCTCATGGTTTCGTCCATGCGTATTCACTTCACAAATTAAAAGTTAACGAATCAGAAATCCTTAATAAATTAACTTCTTATGGGTCGTCCAGTTTTTTTCCAACATATATGAGAAACAATTTCTCCGACTTTGTGTTAACATATACACGGCTTTAATTACGGAAATTGCTGACTTTTATTAACAGATTCTGTTTGGTTTAGTTCAATTACACGATGTCTTACCACTAACATAAAATGTGCAAGAACATGTAAGAGACACTCAGCTTGATTAAGAAAATGCTACGTTTCTAAAATATTCATGAAACTTAAATGCTCAATAAAATTTCATTATCGGCTTTGGATATTTATATACGTTCGGCAATGCTATATAATTAATAAAATACATAATTACAATGACACTTCGGAAACAGGTTAGGCTCATGTTTATTGGTGACATTGATAATATAGTATATAAGAAAATAAAACTGTTGTTGTGATATTTGAAAGTAAACTATTTCGAATTATTTATTTATATTTATTCATTTAAATATTCAAATATATATACAATCAAAACGATTAAAACTTTAAATCGAATAAAAATAATCATGTTATTAACTTTCAAATAATCGTATTTTTTAATTGTTGTATTGTAAGTCCAATTCTGCATATTCTTTTACTCAGCCATCGTTCATTGCAGAATGAGTGCTCAGTGCTCCTGGATGAATAGAAGAACTAAAGGCAATTTTCGCCATTAAAAGCTATTACAAGGTCGCCTAATTAAATTGTACTCAACCTTAAACTGCTGTAACTTTCGTATTAGAGGTGCCGATTTTGTTTTAGTCTATAGCATAGTTTATATATGTGTTTTAAGCCGAGTACTAATATCCTTTTCTCACGAAAAATTGACATAAAACTCCATATAAAAAATGTTCCACAGAACTTGGACTTGACATGGAGTATTTTTGAATGGTGTTGAGTAATGAGTTCTTTTTACTGACACTTGTGACCATTTGCATAGTAACCAGCGCAGCTTTTCAAATCTGAGTTTAATTTCGTTCCTTTTTATCGTTATGTGAGTTTCCCAGGGACCGCAATAGTTATTATTAAAAAATGAAAATAAACCTATAACCTTTATCATTCCTATTTTAAAATAAAACAAAAAAAATAATAATTAAATTTACTTTTCATCACATTTTTTAAAAATAGTTATTATCATATGCCTTTTATTTTTTCACCCATAAATAACTCATACACTCGGCAAAAATTATTCTTATTTTTGCCTTACAAACATAAAAACCAAAAATAACACACAGAAAAGCGTTTTATTTTTCTGTTTTTAAAAATAAAACAACCGACGTGTCAGTTATATTTTGATTTTAAAAATAATAGTTTCTTTGGAAAAATCGAAAAGTAAAAGGCAGTTAATAATATGTTATGTACTTATTTTTGAAAAATATAATAGCAATAAAGCAAATTTAATTATAGCGTGCATAACATCAAGGATGAAACTTCTTACAATACTAGTTATGTATATACTTAAATAAAAATTTAGAAGGCTTTTCACTGCATCTTTTTTATTTAAAAATTTTTAAAATTAGTAATATTTTCGTTCCCTGGAATTTTTCATAAAAGTTGGAATTAAATTTAATTCTAATTAATTCAGAAATAATTTAATTGCTAAATCTGAAAAACGTTATTGTTATTGTTGAATGTGGGTCTCTCAATTGGAGCTAGAGTAAATCTTACATTTTGTGTGAGTTTATGTTTTTGCATATTTAAATGCGTTTGTCAAAAACAAACCATGATTTCCACACTTAACACAATTGCGCCTAATAGTGAGTTTCTCTATCGTTAAAAGATTCACCTATTCTTTAAAGTTTTAGGAAATATTGTAACGAACTTTTCCGGTCCTATCTATAGTTGGGGTATAACTCAGCAAGTATACTAGGGTTCGTTGTAAACAGAAAAATTAATAATGTTTGGAAATATGTTTTTACTAAGTGGATTTAAATCTCATTATATATATATATGTAACCATCAATTTAATTTGTGGGGTTAAATTTTTCTGTAAAATTTGTGCCTTACAATATGTACAGCATTTTTGCGAGGCCCATCATTGATTGGTATATGGGCCTCGCACGTCTGTATCATCCTCAAAAGTAGCAATCCATTTAATCACAAGTTTTTCTTATGAGAATGTAAGCCGTGTATAAAATGTAAAGGATTGGACCCACACTTCCTTGAGGTGCGTCTACCTTTATTTTAATAGAACAATTAAGAATGTTTTTTATGTATGTTAAGTGCCACAGGTGGAAGTTGTTTACGTAAGTAGTCAGTTACACCATAATAAGGAGGAGATTTTTTATCATTTAGTTTAGTTTTAAATATTTGTATTAATTCGTTTGTTGTAACTTTCTCGATACTAAGACTTGGTAGCGGTTGTGGTATTGGTAGGCTACTGCTTGATTGCTTTTGGTAACAAAACATTATGTTGTTTACGCGTTTAATTAATTTCCATATTGAATAGTATATTGTCAATATATATGGCGCCAAGTTGAGAGAGGTAGTACTGTAAATTTTGTTTCCTCTCAGCCCTGTATGGATCTTCCAATTCATTAGCGATCTTATATAGCTGTGGTTTTCCCTAAGCTAACGTAGTTTCTAAACGAGATATGATATGAGATTGATTTGGTTATCAGTGCTTTGCTATCCATGAATAACAGGCGTTAATTATAACAAGGTAAACATCTTAAAAAGTTGTCTAGTGGTTTTTTCCGAATATTGTTTAAATACAAATAAAAAAAATTAGTTTTAATCAATTTTTATCATTAAAACAATAAAATAAATAAAAAAAAATTTATTCCCCTTGCTCTAGAAATATAGAAATTGTTTTGTGCTTTGGAGTTTACGTTATCCGAAGCAAGTAAAACAACATTTTCTCAGCTATCAATTATTGCGCCCTTATATTGCCTTTCAGCAATATACAATATTTCCTGTGCAGCATCCTGGCCACGGTTTGTGTTTAAAGTTTTGTTAAGTGCAAGTCTAAGTATGGTTGCACCTTCAGAGGTTGTTAATGGCAACATACAAATAACAGAAATATTATCAAAATTTGCAGTCAGAGCAACGATAGTAATATGCACTGTCGTAGCTCCACCTAAGTGAGTTTGAGTCCACCTAAGTGAGCCAAACTAGATGCAGATGCGGTTCATTCAAATGCTGTTGGGCATAAAAAAGAAATTCCAACGCTTACAGTTTCACTCCGCTCCATAGTAAAATGCGAAGCGTTAATGCAATAAATGTGTGCGATTATTTCCTCGAAAGAAAATAAACTACGTGTAAGTTCAATTAAAAATCAATGATTAAAGAAACTCTTAAGAGTGTTTGTAGAAATATTTCAGAAAACAAATTTAAAACGGTATAAAAACAAAAAAAAAATCCACTCAAAAATAATTAAATTTGGTAAAATTAAATATACTAGATAGGAAATTTCATATTTTTAACATAATATATATGTATATTAAAATCAAGATTGTGTAAGTTTGTGGAGCCCGAAATGTCATTTATAATTTATTTTGAAGTTAAATAAGTAGTGTGAAAGAGGCACTTTCATGTACTTTTTGCCTATTGACCGGGACATTATTGTGCATTCACTATATCGAATTTTGAATAATATACAGAAAAATATAGATATAAAATTTATTTAAAAAAAAAATGTTGCTTGCTTTGTTAGTATTTGAACAAAGTGCGTTTACAAAACTATAGATACAACTAATAATGCATTTTTCGATCGAACTACGTTACAGAAATTTAAAGGAAAGTAATAATGTATAAATTTTCCTGAAAACCAATGTGTAACTAATATCCGACAATTGTATGCAATGAAATAAAAGGTAAATGTCGTTTTATTATCTAAATCTAAATCTATTACCAAATGTCATTTAAAATGACAATAATAACTGACTTAATTGACTTGCGTGTCAAATGCGTTTGCTTAACATATAGACACAAAATATGACAAGAAGTTGATAAGGCAGTGTTCGTTAAATATGGCAATAACATTTTGCCTTGATTCGTCAAGGCAGTCTTCTTCGTTAGTCTGTCAAATGCTTATGTAAATGATGCATTGATCTGCTGTTTTAAAGCACTATTTTGTTCCATATGCTCAATATTGTGAAATACAAATTATCTCTTTTGATGACTAAAGCAAATACTCTAAAAACATGGGAATAATAATAGTAAATTGTGAAAATATTAACAAAAAGAAACAAATAGTTTTAACTAGAACTACAATTTGTTTAGTTACTGTACCAAAGCCTTTTAAAAGAAATATTTTAAGCAAAATTTTGGTTTTTTGACGAATGTAAAACATTTATTGCGAATTTCTCCATATATACGTAAAAAATCTCAAACTCTGGAGACTGAATTTCGTGCGGTGAAAGTGTAACTCTAACTTTGGTGATTTGGTGATAGGGGACTGACTCTCTAGGCTTATGATTGAGTTCCTCTTGGAGAAAAAACAATTTATTTAATGTGAAAAAATAAATTAAAGTGCTTTATCTCTGAATTTGATTAATTTTCGACATTTATTTAATATTGACATCACGTATATTAATTCTTTATTATTTTAATATACTACAAAAAAAATATATTATGGTTTACCACATTATTTAGTATTTGGAACAATTAATATACAAAATATAATATTGACCTGAAATTGTATATACCATACTTGCTGTACTACTATTAAAAGAGTTGTCATATATGTAGAAATTGCCAACATCAATAAAAATAAAAACTGGGCATAACACAATAGATGAAGGCTAGAAAGTCGTTTAGTTTGGTCAATTGATTCAGTTTGTGAGGAATTCGACTTGTTTGAAAATTATACATAAAAGAAAGGCGTAATTACCAAGAACATATAACAACATTAAAACGGCGACATGCAGAGCATTAGAATTTTTGCATATTTGTTTGCGTGATATCATTTACTATTCGTCGTTTAACATGCGTTTTCATGTAAAGTATTATTGTCAATATGAATCGTGTGACAGCAGACCTATGAGATGCAATGCGCGAAGAGATGTTCATCAATAAGCACTAAAAAATTACGCACACAACAGCCATACGAACAAACCACCTTGCAATCATGTTTCTATCATAATTGGAGTCAACAAGCCGTTACAAGTATTAATTTAGTTGTTTCCTGTTCGTTTAGTTGTAGGGATTCCCAACTGGATATATATGAGTGGATCATTTGATATGAGTATACCTATAAGATAATTGTTAACATAGTTTATGGGATAATTTATAACAGAATTGATAAAATGATTATTAACATTGTTTATTGAATAAATGATAATACGATTGTTAAACTGCAACTAAACTGACCAGAATGCTTTGCACAACACAACTCAACTGCTTACTTTATCGACTGCTTTTCTTCTGCTCGCTCCTTCAACTGAATTGACAACCACCTACCACTTACAAATAGTAGGGTTGCCAACTGTTTACATACATATCTCTTTGAATATAATTAATGCTTCCTTAAATTGTTTACAATATGTAAAAAGCTTGTATTTGTGGTTCGAATTTTATATGCAGTATATTTTAAGTTTTTTATTCTTATTATATCTTATAATTAAGGACGTGTGCAAATTAGGCTAAGTTGCGTTCTAAATGAGGGAAATTCTAAGTTGTGCCGATAATATAGTGATCAGTAGCGAGGCTTCAGCTATTTGGCACAATTTGATCAAAACAAAATTTCAACTATAACGTATTCCCCCTACTCCTGAGATTTGTCCTTTCCACAAGCTAATATCGTACAAGACCAACAAAACAATTTATTTAAATGTTCGAAGCCTGTGATCCACTGGTTTTTATGGTGAATAGCTGTAGGAAAATGGCGATACCACAGATTTCGACATTTTTATAAAATTCTTCATATCTGAAAAAAAGATATTTGAAACAAATTTTTAATCACATATTTATCCATTTCTAAATATTATTTTTCACTTCAAATTCTTTAATTTTTTTCTTTACTTTTACTTTTAGCACTTGCTATTATAAAATTACAATAATGACTTTGTTTTTGGTTTAATTCCAATTTCTACATAAGAGTAAGAAACTCTCATGCATTCATTTACTCTTTTTCTTTGTATTTACTATGCGCGGTTCAGTTTTTTTACTGAACCATTTGCCCATATAAAATGGCAACCGTGACTTTGATTGTATTTGCACGCTTTGTATGAACTTATGGTTCAGTTAGGTTGATCTAGTCAAATGTAAAGCGATTTTCGCTGTCATTTCTTTTCTCTTTTGTATTTACTTTGCATAACATTGAAGGTTCACTTTTTTATTGATCCGCTTGCACGCATTAATTTAAGAGTTATGATTATTTTACGTACATATTTTGCGGGACTTGTTTTCTCTTTTATTTTTATATTTGTTTGTATGTTTTGTGTTTCTTCAATATTGAACATAGTCTCAATGTGAATATAATTTCATTTGCATGCTTTGTAAGCAGCGCGGTGCAGTTTTTATTCTGAACCTTAGTATATTTTAAGAGGAATGTGTTTTCTCTTTTATTAATTATAAGTAATGTTGGGTGTAACTAACATATGTGTGATTTTGTTTGTATTGTACGTTTTGTGTTTATGTTAATCTGTTTGGAAAAGCTATTATAAAAAATGTTAAGTAGCAAAATAGCGAGATTATTTACCTAATAAAAAAAAGAATTTTTCATTCTTTTGTGTCATATCATACAAAGCTTTAGCTATAATGAAAAAATCTTTTATAAATCGTCTAAAATAGGAACACAACCTATTGAATAATTTTTTATCGCTTCGAGTCCTTTCTCATCTGCTTGTATGCGATCACTACCTGTGATCGTGTAGCCTAAATATTTAACTTTGGCTTGTAAAAATTCGCATTTATCTAAATTCAGTTCTAACTTATTTTGAATCATTCGTGTAAATACTTCTTTAAAGTATCGAGATAATCACTCATGTTTTCAGACGCAATCATGATGTCATCCAAATAAATTATGACTTTGCCATTTCTTACCATATCTGCGAAGATTTGGTTTATAAACCTCTGAAACATCGATGACGCATTTTTCAAGCCAAACGGCATCCTTAAAAACTCGTATTGCCCCAAAGGCGTTATGAAAGACGTATACTTAACTGACTCTTCATGCATGGAAAAATCCGTTTTCCAAGTCTAACTTTGTGAATATTTTTTTTAAGGTAATCTATCTTACAAGTCGTCTATTAACGGAATCAGATTGTTATCTTTGATCGTGACTTTGTTAAGCGCCCTAAAATCAACACACATTCAATATTCGCCAGTTTTTTTTTACTAAGACTATAGGAGACACAAACTTCAATTCGCTGGAACGTATGTATCCTTTTTCCAAGTGTCCGTCTAATGTTTTCTGCACTTCATTTTTTTCGGCATACGACAGTCTTCTTGGAGGGCAATTGAAGGGCTTTGTGTTCTCTAAAAATAATTTTAGTTTACTTCGTTGTCGTTGTGGTTTTACATAATATTGTTGAAAAATATATTCAAACATTTGTTAATCGAAATATTTTACATTATTGCCAATTGACAGTTCTATCTAAACTTTTTTTGTTTTTCGAAATCGTCAACACGATTTTCTGTATCATTTTCTAATCTAGTTTCAATAGTTTTATCAAATACTGAGTTCAAGTTTTCACATTCCTTATTTTAAACAGAATTTTCGCGCTCATATTTTAATTTACAATTATTAATTTATCGTATATGTTAGTTTATTGAAATTAGCACCTTCACTATAATCTGGCAGAAACTCTTTTAACGAGGCAAACGGAACTACATCATCTATATAATCATTGTACGGAATTTTATACTCATTTTCAACCATTTGTGTTTTTTTCACGTTGTAGTTGTTCAGTTTCTCTCTCCAATAATTGGTTTAGCATGTCATTATTTTCTTTTCTTTTTCTTTACGTTCACAATTATTACTTTCCATTGTCATCTCGTGACTTTGTTGTTGTGCGTTTCTATTACTTAAATTGTTGCAAAATTTCTCGTTGACTTTTGGACACCGTATTTTGTTGTATATAACTGCGCTGGCGCAGGCAATCCTACATTGTTGTTGTGATTCAGTGCCAACTAATACGCTGTCGTCGCTGTCGCTACAATGTTGTTGCTGACTTACGTCATAATCAGTCGCATTGTTGCCGTTGTCATGTTCTTTTTCATTGCATTTTATCGGACTGTTATCCCTTTCGGAGACAAGAATAGCACTTATTCTAGCGGACATAGTAAATTTATTGCCTTGCGTTGGTAATTTTAACTTTGCACAAATATTCTCGTTCATTTAAAAAAAATTTTTTTTTTTGTGTTTGCACAGGCACAATTCCACTTCTGAGATTGAAGTGAGAATTCTTCTTTTATCTATCCCACTCACCTCGACACGAGAGTGCAAAATACATACATGTAAGTGGCAACACTAAACAGTAGTAAGAGGCGGCAACCCAGGTAAACGTCAGTGAGTGTAGAAGGCAGTGTATCAAGAGTAGCGTTAGAAGCAGTGTGTGTTAAAAGGAGTCAGCGTGGTTGTAGCGAAGTTTACGAGTGGAGTTCTGCGGTCGATTATTATTTAAAATATCATTAAAATTAATTCGGTATTATAACTAAAATAAATTAACAATCTTACATACATTACTTAACACTATACTTTACTACTACATTCGTAATGCTAAAATGAAACAAGTACATCTAACGTTATTTTAACTTAACTTACCGTATGGTATACATTATTAATTTTGTACTTGCACTCTTGGGTACAGTGGGCTAACCAGGCTTATTATTTCAATATATACAAGAGTAGAATTAAAACTGCTGCTCCAGGTAGTAGTTCTGTGAAACAATTGAGACTGTAAATGAAGCCTCAATTCTTCGAAAAATACTGTCTGGAAATACTATCAGCTCTAGGCAGTATTTTAAAGCCAGACGGCTCATGGACAGACTCGAGTCACGATCTGGAAAATCCAATGGTTTGACAAGGAGAGGACACGAAGATAACAAAGGTTGGCAACTCGCCTATCCCGGCATAAACTTTGAGGACATCACAATGGGCAATATATGCCTCTGAGTGGAAGTGCTGATAACTGTCAGCACGTGCCGTCTCAACCTAACCTAAATTATATAGACTTATATAAATAGATTTATAAGCACTTAAAAAACGTCTCTTCCGATACAATAGTCTTATGCTAAGATGTTTTTTTCAGTCTTGCGAACAATTGTTGTGGCCAATTTTAGGAAAGACATTTAAAGTGTACATCAATATTCTCGAAGAACCAATACAGCGTGTGCTGGATTGGCTTAGCTTTTACATGAAGACATTTTTTCAAAAATATTGACTATTTTTGCCTCCAAACGGAATTTCGTCCTTTGCAGTCATTAAATATCTATCAAAATGGTTTGGACTGATCCAAATAATATGCTCACCGCATCCACATTAACAAAGTCTCTTATTGTTAATCTACGATTTTCTTGTGGTAAACGAAACACTTTTAATGTTTCTTTAAAATTGTATATACGTCTTTTCAAATTCTTTTGTGACATCGTCTGGTCACTGAAGGCTTTTTGCAACATTTTCAATGTCTCTGCAGTAGAATACATCACCCAATTGTGTATGTCAATTTGCTTTATAGTATAAATAGTTTTTTATATCTGTGGAAATTCGAATTCATTTGCTTTTAAGTAGAAGTTCCATGAAGGCAAGAATGAAGTGAAATACATATGAATTTGTGGCATATGCTCTCATATGTACTTACTTGTATAATAATGTATAATGACGATTACGCTTTTATAAGATATTTTCATTATTTTTTGTACATTTATCGGTTTTGAGAGTAGCGAGTAAAATATCAGATAGACTGCAGCCTTCGACGCAGCTAATCAAAACCGAAGGTCGCATAGCTACTATTTCTCACTGCTTCAATAAAAGTTTTTGTGTGTTTTGCCAGCAGCTTTGTATGGTGGCAGTTTTCGTTTGCTGAAGAGCCTTTAAAGTTGCATGGTTTACTTATCAGCGTTGTAGATTGAACTGATTCAATTACTGCGATACAACTTCTCATCCTTAAAAGACTCGCATCTTCCTCGGCAGTCTTATGAAATATTTTAACTATTTTTTCCATGAGTTGTGATTTATATAGTTGTTAGCATTGTTTGTTAAAATTTTGTTCAAAACTACTCCAGAGCTGACGATTTGACGTAAGACATCCTAGATTAAGTTTATTGGCTTTAGTTTTTTATTGGAATTTTTCTAAACAATTTTGTGTTTGTAAATGTAGTTTATTTTAAATTTGTGAAAAACATTGCATTATACAATGTTTAGGTCTGTTCCACGAGCTACTCATAGTAAAATATGAGTAAAACAGAAGTAAAATTTATACAAAAATACTTGAAAATTTGCTGGTGGAACGCGCTTGTGTATCCACAGCGTTTACTCAAAGTTACTATGAGTAGCTCGTGGAACAGACCTTTTATCATCAAAATGAAAATATTGTTTCAAAGGATAGCTGAGCGGTTGGCAGGCAGCCAGAGAGAGAGGGGATTAATTGGTTCGAGTTTCTGCACAAATGAACCAATGAACTGCATGAGAATGAAGTATATGCAATATAAATAATTTTTCTTACATAAATTAATCGATTTATTCATTAAATTT
The DNA here is from genome assembly GCF_002237135.1 of Teleopsis dalmanni. Taxonomy (NCBI): domain Eukaryota; kingdom Metazoa; phylum Arthropoda; class Insecta; order Diptera; family Diopsidae; genus Teleopsis; species Teleopsis dalmanni. The sequence goes on along the minus strand of NC_051846.1, from coordinate 113,075,849 downwards.
GTTTCACGAGTTTAAACAAAACAAATGTGTCAGTTTGTTCGCAGTTTTATTTCAAACTTTTTGATACATACGTCATATGAGGAGCTGAATATATTTAAGCAGTCATTCATTTTGTCGTAGTGGGAAGTTCCTTAAATTAAGTATAAATTATTTATTAAGTATGGACAGAATGGCAATTACTGACATAAAGAGCATATTGGAAAAGTCCCGCATGACAGTAGGTTGGACAATATGCCGTGTAAAGTTACTAGTCGACGTGGAATTGGTGTTTCAAGTGCTTTGGTGTCGGTCACGTACAAGCAAATTGCACTGGTCCAGACAGAAAAGGACAAGGATTGCATACAATGCGATGAGAAAGAACACAGGTTCAAAGAATGCACAAAACCTTCGAAATGCTGTCTATGTCTAAACGAAGGGCTTATAGCAATAAATCACATTCCTGGATCAACTGCCGAAAAGTACACAAAAGAAATGTAGGAAAGGCGCTTACTGGTGGACAGAAGAAATGAGCCAACTGTGGAAAGCATGCTTACGCACACGAAAGGCGCTACACGAGAGCTAGACGAAATGGAACCAGTGAGGCTGAAGGTCGAGAATATAAAAAAATATATAAAAAAAGCGATTAACACAAGTAAACGAAGAAAATGGGAGGAACTTTGAAATGACATAAATCATTATCCATGGGGATACAAAATAGGATACAAAAACTAGGAGTAAAATCACCAGTAAGTGATCTAGAAGAGGGGAAAATGAACGAAATTGTTAATACTCTGTCTTCAAACCAAGATATTAGTAGTGACGAAAGTGTTGCACAAGTTCACCCGAAGAATATTGAAAACTTCACGGAGAGAGAACTAACGATCGCAGCTAAAGAACTACGAAAAAATAAAGCACCTGGAACAGATAGGTTGCCAAACGAAGTTTTAAAAATAATTGTGGAAATTAAACCTCAAGTATTACTGTGCAATGCATATTTTAGAGAGGGAATCTTCCGAGGTATATGGAAAAGGCAGCGGTTGGTGCTTAGTGACAAGGGCAATGAAAGAATGTCTCCCATTAAAAACGCAGAAAATAGAAACAAACATATTGACCTAGTTGTAAAATAACATATTATTTATGTTAGTATATCTAGCTATATTAGATGCACAATAAAGGGAAACCGAGATACTCCAGCAGCATTTAGACCACTGTGTTTACGAGATACCGCAGGAAAAGCTAATAAAGCCTAGACTAAAACTCGCAGTAGAAGCATCTGGTGGACTCACATGATCTGCAGTATGGTTTCAGAGCTAAAAAATGCACAATAGGAACTATCGCTATCGTTATCCGCAAAAGTAAGCCAACATGGTAATCACTACTCAAGACTAGTAGTACTTCTTGCCACCTTAGCCATTAAAAATGCTTTTAACAGTCTCAGAAGGAAAGACGTCATACACGCGATAGAAAATTGCTTCCAAGTACCCGCTTATATAAGCAGATTAATTAGAAGCTACTTAACAAACCGACAATTACTCTATTCAACAAAAAATGGATTAAAAACGGCATAAATAACGGCTGGAGCAGCGCAAGGATGAATCTTGGAGCTTGAATTATGGAACATCTCTTATGACGACATTTTGCAAATAGAGATGCCGCATGATGCCTTTTTATTTGCTTACGCAGATGATGTGGCAGCAATTATTACCGATCGCGTTACCCAATTAGTGCAAAGAAAACTCACTCAATGATGCTGAAAGTACAGGACTAGCTAGGCTTATAAATCCCGAAAATATAGTGGAAAAGATGAGAGCCAACCCAGGGAGTTGACAAACGATTGAGTCATATGTAATTCAAGTCTTTAAAACGAAAAAACAAGAGAACCATAAACTAGAAAAATAAATATTGCAGACACCAAGAAAATGCGGTGAAAAAGTGGTGGTCTGGTCCAGAGGCGAGGCGTCGAATGGTTCAGAGTGTTCACTGAACACCTTAACAAAGCTTCTTTTTTAGATCTTTTTTTTATTAAGTAAATAATCTCGCTATGTTGCTACTTAGCATTTTTTATAATAGCTTTTCCAAACAGATTAACATAAACACAAAACGTACAATGCAAACAAAATCACACATACATATGTTAGTTACACCCAACATTACTTATAATTAATAAAAGAGAAAACACATTCCTCTTAAAATATACTAAGGTTCAGAATAAAAACTGCACCGCGCTGCTTACAAAGCATGCAAATGAAATTATATTCACATTGAGACTATGTTCAATATTGAAGAAACACAAAACATACAAACAAATATAAAAATAAAAGAGAAAACAAGTCCCGCAAAATATGTACGTAAAATAATCATAACTCTTAAATTAATGCGTGCAAGCGGATCAATAAAAAAGTGAACCTTCAATGTTATGCAAAGTAAATACAAAAGAGAAAAGAAATGACAGCGAAAATCGCTTTACATTTGACTAGATCAACCTAACTGAACCATAAGTTCATACAAAGCGTGCAAATACAATCAAAGTCACGGTTGCCGTTTTATATGGGCAAATGGTTCAATATCAAAATTGAACCGCCCATAGTAAATACAAAGTAAAAGAGTAAATAAATGCATGACAGTTTCTTACTCTTATGTAGAGAAGGAAATGACAAAAGTTCATACGAAGAATGGAAACAAAACAAAAATCAAAGTCATTATGACAATTTTATGAATACAAGTGGAAGGTAAACAAAAGTTGTAGTGAAAAATAATCTAACTATTATGGATAAGTGTATAATTGAAGAATTGATTGAAACACCTTTTTATAAGCGATCTGCTGAAGAAAAGATTTTAATTCATAAAAGGAATAGACCAACTCCAGATATGAAGAATTTGATAACTGATGTGAAAATGTCGAAATCTGTGGTAAGTCGCCGTTTTCCTACAACTATTTACCATAAAAACCAGTGGATCACAGGCTGCGAATATTTAAATAAATTGTTTTGTTGGTCTTGTTTGCTATTTGCTTGTGAAAAGGACAGAACTGTCTGGTCTCTTGGTGGATTTTCTGACTTAAATCATTTAAGCGCAAGTATTGCAAGACATGAGAAAAGTCTTGCGCACTTAAACTGTATGTTGACTTTCAAAACATTTGGTATACAAAGAATTGACTTAATTCTAGATAATCAAAAACAAGAGGCACTTAATAAACACAATGAAGTTGTCTCCAAAAATCGACAAATTTTAAGGCGGTTGATTGATGCAGTTTGCTATTTGAGTATGCAAGATTTACCGTTACGCGGTCATGATGAGTGCGCTGAATCAAAAAATCGTGGAAATTACATTGAACTTTTGAATTTCATTAGTAAATATGATGAAACTCTTTATAATCACTTACATAGCAATTCAATATTTAAAGGAACTACAGCTGACATTCAGAACGATTTAATTACTGCAATTAATCAAGTACTTTTGAAACACATAAAATGTGAAATTAAAAACTCTGATTTTGTTGCTATTTTATTGGACGAGTCATCAGACATATCATCACAATCCCAGCTGTCTACTGTAATAAGATTAGTTGACGAAATAGGACAAGTGCAGGAACGTTTTTTGAATTTTAGCGATGTCAGCAGGGATAGATCAGCTGCCGCGATCTCAACTCATGTACTTAACCTAGCAACTTCCTATGATTTTGGCAAAAAACTAGTGGCACAAGGATATGATGGCGCAGCAGTTATGTCAGGGTGTTTAAACGGAACACAGGCTAAAGTTAGAGAGACTTACCCAAATGCAGTTTTTATTCACTGTTCCGCCCATAGCTTGAACTTGGTGTTGTCGAAGACTGTAGAGTTCATAGGAGCGTGTAAACTATTTTTTTGCAACATGGCCGGTATTTCAAATTACTTTTCACATTCCACAAAAAGAACACAAGCGTTCTTTGAACATGTGAAACGAAAATTTCCTCATATTGCAATGACTCGTTGGTCTTCAAATTCCAGAATAGTAAATTTTGTGTATAATAATAAGATAGATATACTTAGCTTTTTTGAGAGAATTTTGGCGGAACCAGATCAATGGGATAAAGAAAGTATTCTGTGTGCTAGCGGATTTGTACATTTTTTAGAAAAATTCGACACCCATTTTTTATTATTACTGTTTGCAAAAATTTTTGCTTTTACTGATATCCTTTTTAATATCCTGCAAGCCAAGTATATGGCCATAAGCTACTGCCAAGAACAAATTGAAGAAACAAAAAACGGAATTCAAAATTTGAAGAAAGATTTTAAAAGTATTTATGACGAGACGGTGGCCATTATAGGACCTCCAATCAAAACACGTCGTCTAGATGGTACAAGTCTTAACAGTCATTTTGAATTTTTATTTCATCAAATTGTAGATACAATTATATCCCAAATGGAAGTAAGATTTAAAAGTTTTAAAAAACTTCTCTTTGTGGAATTATTAAATAAACAAAAGTTCGAAAGGTATGTAAAAGTTTTTCCCACTGATCAATTCAACTCTTTAAAAGATGGCTACGCTACATTTTTTGATCTAACTAAACTCAATAATGAGTTAATATGTATTTACAATAATAGTACATTCAAGAATCTTCAAGTGAGCGAAATACTTGGACATATTTTGAATAATGATTTGAAAGAAGCATTTTCGGAAACATTTAAGTTATGCAGCCTGATCTTGACAATGCCAGTTAGTACTGCTAGTGTAGAGCGTAGTTTTTCTGCTATGAAACGAATAAAGCCATATTTGAGAAATTCTATGGGACAGGAGAGGCTTTCCAGTTTAGCACTTATTTCAATAGAAAAAGGTTTGCTAAAAAAACTAATGCTAAAAGACGATTTTTATAATACTGTTATTGAAGATTTTTGCCTGAAAAGTAGACGAATGGAGTTCACTTATAAGTAATTGATATTGACTGTGAAAATGGATGTTAATAGGCCTCTTGGGGAACCACATCCTTAAAAAAGGTAACGCACCGCATGCATACCTCGAAGGTGGTGGGGAAATTGCATTTAAAAGCGGAAGAATACGTTTTAGTTGGAATTTCGTTTTGATCGAACTGTGAACACCCTGCCAAAAAGCTGACGCCTCGCTACTGGTCTGGTCGTAGAATGAAAATCACAAGAGCGTGGCTTGATATGCCAACACAAAAGAGACTTTCCTCGAAGTAATGCGAAAACGGTTCCAAGGGAAATGAGTCTCGCCGAAGGGAGTGTCTTATGTCGCATACTACATATTAATGTTAGGGAGTCGGACACACCATTCCGACGACGGTCGGTTTGACGGTGCATGAAGCATTTCACTTCCTCTACAAAAAAAAAAAAATTGATCAAGTATTGAGAAGCCGAAATTTGGATTTGTAATTACATATATATATATATAAAAATTGTATGCACAATCCCTTTTCAAGTTAAAGTTTTTATAATTCTAAAAATAATATTAAATTATATTCCGATATATAAATTTTAAAACCACAGAAAACTACTTTAGTTAAAATTTAATTTTTAGTGACTATCAGATAAACAGAGACAAACGGATAAACAGATTTCCTATTGTTCACAAAGTTAGCACAATAATCGAAAGAGTAAAGTTGTATTTTTGTGGAAATCAATTTTCAGCATCTTTCGTTATGTATAAGGCAGATGGTTAACAAATCTCAGAACGCTGAAAGGTTTTATTGAGCTCATTGTTAAAGAGACATCCGAAAATCTTGCAAAAAATATATGAGTATTTCATTATTCATTTTGATTTATTCAAAATGGTAAACTTTATATGATTTTGTCATAAAAATGTGTCAATCCACTTAACGGTTTACTAAAGATTGATCCCATGTTAAACTATAAGTTATTCTATCAAGTTCTTAACTTCTTATAAGGTAACATACAGTGAAGTACAGTGTCTACAGTGAGAAGCGGGTATTCTCGTATGTGCTATGTGAAAGATTACGATTAATGCAAAAATTGACCATACTTATACACAATGAAATATTTTCTTATGATAATGATATCCAGTCGTCACGATTATCATAGACGATTATCATAGTTTTCTGCGATGGAAATAATAAAAACTGTGTCAAAATGTAATGCGCTCTGATGGACTAAATACATTTGATGGGGTACTACAGTACTTGATCAGGATGACGCGATCGATTTACTGAAAAACTCTAAGAAACTTCTGAAACTTTTTGGTTTTTAATCTGTAAGTTGCTAATCTGTATTGGCCTGTTAAGCGAAGTTAGTTACCTTAAAAATAACTTTTGTTTCATTATTTTTTTAGAACTTAAATTGTAAGATCAAAATAGATTTAGATTATCAAAGAATTGGTAATCACATCAAGAAATAAAGCTTAAAAGTATTTTGTTTTTCATTATTTCATTAAGTTTATTAATAAGAAAGGCGTTAAAAACGACAAAGGACAATAGATAATAAATATGATCCTAGCAGTCACCCATAAAAATTATTACTTACAACAACTCAATCACCAAAATCAGTTAAAACAGGAACACATAATTGTGCATGGAACACCTCCACTAATTGAAGCAACTTCAGTAAAAATATCATCTTCTGCATCTTCTTCTTCTTAAAAGTTATGCACATGAACGTATACCTTCGATTTTCTCAAATTCAAAGGTCAAACTCAAACACAAAGTTATCCTTTTCATCAAGCTTAATATCATTCAGCATAACAGCAACAAATTACTTCGCTACGGCCAAACGTGTTGAAACAATTTCAACAAAAACAATAGCAGCAGACACGACATCAACATCACCAACAAACCTAACAAACGTTGTTCTCCATGCGCGCTTTATCAGTTGTACCGACATAAGTACAACCGCTGCCACAAACCGCATACCCGTCGCTGCAATTTGGTGGCTCTCTCGCTAGGGGTAATAGAGGCTTATACCGTTTAATACAGCAACTACAACTACACCTGCAACTACAGTACCACCTAATATCAATTCAATTTTGCACAGTGGTGTTGCTATGCAGATTACACCTATTCCCACAAGTATGATGCTTATAGTTGCACAAGAGGCGACGAAACAAATATGTGCTGTCATCATTTTCGACTGATAATCGGTGGCAGAAGTCTGAACATTCACAACTGGAATCAACTTTGCCTACAGGTAATTTTTGGTGTCTTAATTCATATAAATAAAATGATGAGTGCATGAAATGAATTTGAATTTTTGATGCAGTTATACTTTAAAAATAATTGTATTTTCAAACATAACAGCACATAGTGTTTAAAAGTTGCCAATAGAACATTTTTATATTTTTATATGCATTTGAAGAAAGAAGGATAGGATGAACTGCATCAACAACCTTACAAGTTTTACATCTAAATACTCAACAGACACTTGAGCATCAAAACTTTCAACAGCAAAAATGGATAAAACAGTAGTTAAAACAAGAGAATGGGGTACATATTGGTGATGAAGGAGTGAAAATATAACTCCAAAAACGAACTTAATATCTTTAAAAGCTCGGTATGAATTCTTGGCTCTCCGACTATCTATGCGCATTTCAATTCATTCTACGTGATGGCATTACCAGCAGAGAGCAACTTCCCAAACGGTATTATAACTACAAAAGCTATAATCTACAACATTGGCCTTTGCATGAATCAGAGGCACTTGCAGATGTGCAATTGTTTACCATTATATTCAAACATCTATAGAGCACATATGAATTATAGTACCAGCAGTTCTCCCAACAACAACAATATATACCAACGTTAACCACAATAATAGGGCAGAAATTTGTGACAGTTCAGCAACAATTAAATCTGTAAGCAGGCAATCAGCTTTCTTCACCAACCGGTGAAAAAATTATAACCTCCGGTACACATCTTAACCATCCTCTCGCTGGCAAAAGCAGTCCGAAAATAGTAAGTTCAGTACCCCCGGCAATCACAAAATCGAAACAGCGTCACATGGATTTCTCTCCATTGACAACACCATTTATATCGAATGGTGTTGCAGCCATCAGTTTTTTTTATTTCTTAATTTATTAAGTTTTGCTACTTACAAGACACCGA